>NC_069505.1:572918527-573258527 GCF_027579735.1 Bombina bombina | reverse complement strand
ACAACCTTAGGTAAAAATTTAAATGAAGTCCGCAACACTGCCTTATCCTGATGAAATATCAGAAAAGGAGATTCACAAGAAAGAGCAGATAACTGGGAAACTCTTCTAGCAGAAGAGATGGCTAAAAGGAACAACACTTTCCAAGAAAGTAATTTAATATCCAAAGAATGCATAGGTTCAAACGGAGGAGCCTGTAAAGCCCTCAGAACCAAATTAAGACTCCAAGGAGGAGAGATTGACTTAATGACAGGCTTGATACGAACCAAAGCCTGTACAAAACAATGAATATCAGGATGATTAGCAATCTTTCTGTGAAAAAGAACAGAAAGAGCAGAGATTTGACCTTTCAAAGAGCTTGCAGACAACCCCTTATCCAAACCATCCTGAAGAAACTGTAAAATTCTTGGAATTCTAAAAGAATGCCAAGAGAATTTATGAGAAGAACACCAAGAAATGTAAGTCTTCCAGACTCGATAATAAATCTTTCTAGACACAGATTTACGAGCCTGTATCATAGTATTAATCACTGAGTCAGAGAAACCTCTATGACTAAGAATCAAGCGTTCAATCTCCATACCTTCAAATTCAATGATTTGAGATCCTGATGGAAAAAAGGGCCTTGAGATAGAAGGTCTGGCCTTAACGGAAGTGTCCAAGGTTGGCAACTTGCCATCCGAACGAGATCCGCATACCAAAACCTGTGAGGCCATGCTGGAGCCACCAGCAATACAAACGAACGTTCCATTAGAATTTTGGAAATCACTTTTGGAAGAAGAACTAGAGGCGGAAAGATATAAGCAGGTTGATAATTCCAAGGAAACGACAGCACGTCCACTGCTTCCGCCTGAGGATCCCTGGATCTGGACAGATACCTGGGAAGTTTCTTGTTTAGATGAGAGGCCATCAGATCTATTTCTGGAAGTCCCCAGATTTGAACAATCTGAAGAAATACCTCTGGGTGGAGAGACCATTCGCCCGGATGTAACGTCTGGCAACTTAGATAATCCGCTTCCCAATTGTCTACACCTGGGATATGAACCGCAGAGATTAGACAGGAGCTGGATTCCGCCCATACAAGTATCCGAGATACTTCTTTCATAGCCTGAGGACTGTGAGTCCCCCCTTGATGATTGACATACGCCACGGTTGTGACATTGTCTGTCTGAAAACAAATAAACAATTCTCTCTTCAGAAGAGGCCAGAACTGAAGAGCTCTGAAAATCGCACGGAGTTCCAAAATGTTGATTGGTAATTTCGCCTCCTGAAATTCCCAAACCCCCTGCGCTGTCAGAGATCCCCATACAGCTCCCCAACCTGAAATACTCGCATCTGTTGAGATTACAGTCCAGGTTGGACGAACAAAAGAGGCCCCTTGAATTATACGATGGTGATTCAACCACCAAGTCAGAGAAGATCGAACATTGGGATTTAAGGATATTAATTGTCTTATCTTTATCTTTGTATAATCCCTGCACCACTGGTTAAGCATACAAAGCTGAAGAGGTCTCATGTGAAAGCGAGCAAAGGGGATCGCGTCCGATGCAGCAGTCATGAGACCTAGAATTTCCATGCGCAAAGCTACCGAAGGGAATGATTGAGACTGAAGGTTTCGACAAGCTGAAACCAACTTCAGATGTCTCTTTTCTGTTAGAGACAGGGTCATGGACACTGAATCTATTTGAAAACCCAAAAAGGTTACCTTTGTCTGAGGAATCAATGAACTCTTTGGTAAATTGATCCTCCAACCATGTCTTTGAAGAAACAACACAAGTTGATTCGTATGAGATTCTGCAGAATGTAAAGACTGAGCAAGTACCAAGATATCGTCCAAATAAGGAAATACCGCAATACCCTGTTCTCTGATCACAGAGAGAAGGGCACCGAGAACCTTTGAAAAAATCCTTGGAGCTGTTGCTAGGCCAAACGGAAGGGCAACAAACTGGTAATGCTTGTCTAGAAAAGAGAATCTCAGGAACTGATAGTGATCTGGATGAATTGGAATATGAAGATATGCACCCTGTAAGTCTATTGTAGACATATAATGCCCTTGCTGAACAAAAGGCAGAATAGTCCTTATAGTCACCATTTTGAATGTTGGTATCCTTACATAACGATTCAATATTTTTAGATCCAGAACTGGTCTGAAGGAATTCTCCTTCTTTGGTACAATGAATAGATTTGAATAAAACCCCAGACCCTGTTCCAGAGCTGGAACTGGCACAATTACCCCAGCTAACTCTAGGTCTGAAACACATTTCAGAAATGCCTGAGCCTTCACTGGGTTTACTGGAATGCGTGAGAGAAAAAATCTTCTCACAGGCGGCCTTACCTTGAAACCTATTCTGTACCCTTGTGAAACAATGTTCTGAATCCAAAGACTGTGAATCGAATTGATCCAAATATCTTTGAAAAATCATAACCTGCCCCCTACCAGCTGTGCTGGAATGAGGGCCGCACCTTCATGTGGACTTGGGAGCTGGTTTTGACTTTCTAAAAGGCTTGGATTTTTTCCAGACTGGAGATGGTTTCCAAACGGAAACCATTCCTTTAGGGGAAGGATCAGGCTTCTGTTCCTTATTCTGACGAAAGGAACGAAAAAGATTAGCAGCCCTGTATTTACCTTTAGATTTTTTGTCCTGAGGCAAAAAGGTTCCTTTCCCCCCAGTTAAGAGGAGTTATTTGAGAAAAACAATGCGCTAGATAAGATCAAAGCTACACATAAAAAAACAGGCAATCCCTAAGCCTGAAAACTATCAAGAGGAAAAAATGGGGATATATGTGAGCGCTAATAAGTGTTAAACACAAATGGCAATAGTTCTTTTTGATATCCGCTGCCAATGCTTGTCAGTTTAGGGAAGACGCCAAACACATAGTCCCGTGTCAGTTCCTTAGACACGCCCACAAGTGCGGGAAATTACGTCGGCGGTTTGGTTCCTGATCTAAAAAGCTACCTCCTTAATCTGTCCTGGTTGGCAGCGGATATCACTGAGGAACCAGTTTCGGATTTGAAACTGTTTCGAATAGAAGTACTTTCTGTGGAATCAATATACGGGAAAGGTATTTTGCAAAAAGTTTCCCAAACGGATAACTGGAGTTTTTACTATTACCTTCACCTTCACCTGCTGGCTTACTGTGGTAACAAGTTGTTATACTGTTCACTTAGACTTAAGTTCTTACAGGAGAGGATTACTCTTAAAAAAGGACATTTTAAATATATGCTTAAGTCAGACTGCTAGCGTATTGACTGTTATAACTTTTAAATATAGGATTACTTTTTAAGGTTTCTTTTAGATTGTTTATATACCATTTTTTATAAAAGCATCATTATTAGTTTAGATATAGATTGGTACCAATAGGGAGATTTATTAATATTGCTTTTGTGTATATTCTATTTTTTCTATATACTTTTTTATGAATTAATAATTAAATTTTAACAATAAAATAATTATTTATTACTTATAGTCTTTCTATTTCATATTACCAGTACTTTGTGGACCGTTTTTACTACAATTAAAATTAACTGAATATAAAAAAGATAGTGATACAGAAGCCATTACCAAAAAGATCTATTGCCATTTGTGTTTAACACTTATTGGCACTCACATATATCCCCATTTTTTCCTTTCCCCCCATTAACAGTTGAAATAATTGAATCCAACTGTGAACCAAATAATTTATTACCTTGGAAAGAAAGAGAAAGTAAAGTTGACTTAGAAGTCATATCTGCATTCCAAGATTTAAGCCATAAAGCTCTTCTAGCTAAAATAGCTAAAGACATATACCTGACATCAATTCTAATGATATCAAAAATGGCATCACAAATAAAGTTATTAGCATGTTGGAGAAGTTTAATAATGCTATAAGCATTATGGTCTGACAATTTTTGCGCTAAAGCCTCCAACCAAAAAGTAGAAGCTGCAGCAACATCAGCCAAAGAAATAGCAGGTCTAAGAAGATTACCTGAACATAAATAAGCTCTCCTTAGAAAGGATTCAAGCTTCCTATCTAAAGGATCCTTAAAGGAAGTACTATCCACCGTAGGAAGAGTAGTACGTTTAGCAAGAGTAGAGATAGCCCCATCAACTTTAGGGATTTTGTCCCAAAACTCTAATCTATCAGATGGCACAGGGTACAATTTCTTAAACCTTGGAGAAGGAGTAAATGAGGTACCCAGACTATTCCATTCCCTAGAAATTACTTCTGAAATAGCATCAGGAACTGGAAAAACTTCTGGAATAACTACATGAGGTTTAAAAAACGAATTTAAACGCTTAGTAGATTTAGTATCAAGAGGACTAGACTCCTCCATATCTAATGCAATCAATACTTCTTTAAGTAAAGGAATGAATAAATTCCATTTTAAATAAATATGAAGATTTATCAGTGTCAATATCTGAGGCAGAATCTTCTGAACCAGATAAATCCTCATCAGAAACAGATAAGTCAGAATGATGGCGGTCACTTAAAAATTCATCTGAAATATGAGAAGTTTTAAAAGACCTTTTACGTTTGCTGGAAGGAGGAATAACAGACAGAGCCTTCCTAATAGAATTAGAAACAAATTCTTTTACATTAACAGGAACATCCTGAACATTAGATGTTGAAGGAAAAACAACGGGTAAAGGATTATTACTAATGGAAACACTATCTGCATTAGAAAGTTTATCATGACAGCTAACACAAACTACAGCTGGAGGAACAGATACCAAAAGTTTACAACAAATGCACTTAACTTTGGTAGAACCAGCATCAGGCAGCGTCTTTCCAGAAGTAGATTCTGATCCAGGGTCAGTTTGAGACATCTTGCAATATGTAATAGAAAAAACAACATATAAAGCAAAATTATCAAATTCCTTAAATGACAGTTTCAGGAATGGGAAAAAATGCCAAATGAACAAGCCTCTAGCAACCAGAAGCAATGAAAAAGTGAGACTTAAATAATGTGGAAAAAAGGTGGAGACAAGAATGACGCCCACATTTTTTGGCGCCAAGTATGACGCCCACACTATTGGCTCCAAGTACAACGCCCATATTTTTTGGCGCCAAGTACAACGCCCATATTTTTTGGCACCAAGAATGACGCCACATCCTCTGACGGCGAAAAAAACAACGCCCACATTTTTTGGCGCAAAAGAACGTCAAAAATGACGCAACCACGAATAAACTTCCGGCGTCAATTAAGGTGCCGGAAATGACAACATTTTGCGCCAAAAAAGTTTGCGCCAAGAATGACGCAATAAATTGAAGCATTTCAGCCCCCGCGAGCCTAACAGCCCGCAGGGAAAAAAGTCAATTGAAAATAATTTTAAGGTAAGAAAAAATATTTATTCATATGCATTTATCCCAAAAAATGAAACTGACAGTCTGAATGAAGGAATACTGATTATCCTGAATCATGGCAAATATAAGTTTAACACATATATTTAGAACTTTACATATAAAGTGCCCAACCATAGCTTAGAGTGTCATAAATAAAATAAGACTTACTTACCCTCAGACACTTATCTACATATAGTAGAAAGCCAAACCAGTACTGAAACGAGAATCAGTAGAGGTAATGGTATATAAGAGTATATCGTCAATCTGAAAAGGGAGGTAGGAGAAGAAATCTCTACGACCGATAACAGAGAACCTATGAAATAGATCCCCTAGAGGAAGACCATTGTATTCAAATAGGCAATACTCTCTTCACATCCCTCTGACATTCACTGCACTCTGAGAGGAAAACCGGGCTCCAGCCTGCTGCGAAGCGCATATCAACGTAGAATCTAGCACAAACTTACTTCACATGGGAGGCAAAGTTTTTAAAACTGAATTGTGGGTGTGGTGAGGCGTGTATTTATAGGCATTTTGAGGTTTGGGAAACTTTGCCCCTCCTGGTAGGAATGTATATCCCATACGTCACTAGCTCATGGACTCTTGCTAATTACATGAAAGATATATATATATATATATATATATATATATAGAGAGAGAGAGAGAGAGAGAGAGAGAGAGAGAGAGAGAGAGAGAGAGAGAGAGAGAGAGAGAGAGAGAGAGAGAGAAAGAGGGAGGGAGAGAGAGAGAAAGAGAGAGAGTAACTAATGCTGCTGGTTGGATCATGGGTGTTTTTTTTTTTATTAGCAATGCTTCCCAGATCCTGAGTAGGATTTCTACTGTGGGTTTAACCACTTTACAGTGATTAAACTCATAGTAGTGCAGTGCAGGGTCGATATTCTTAAAATTACATGCTCTAAAAATTGGTACATGTCATTTTTATATGCTCCTTTAAATATAAAATGAGAGAAGGATGAAAAGCAGAGTCATGAGGCTGATATTCTGCATTGCCAGCAGGCACACCCTCTGTGAGAGAAGGACATTCTTATACAGGTACTCAGAATACCACAGTGGGTTAGAGAGGGTGGGGTGGCACAGAAAAAGCGAAGTGAAGAGAAAGAAAAACAGGTAATGAAGTGGTTCGGGAGGGGACACGGTCAGGGGACAATTAAAGTGCAAATAATTGTAAGATTACAAAAGAGGCTGGCAGAAACTGCTAAGGACAAATGTAGACAGAAAAACAAAGTGATATACAGATTCATACAAAGGTCTGGTATTTTCAACCATTAACCTTCCAATGTCAATTTGCTCCTACATGAGATTGCACCTTTAATCCATTATACTTGTCACTCTCTTTAGATTACTTTGCTCCTACATGGGATTGTCGCTTTAACCCTTTAAGGACACAGCTTTCAGTTTGCTCAATAGTTTTATGACGGAAAAATTCCGTCATATGTCCTTAAGAGGTTAACCAATTCAACGTCCTCAGACCAAAGAACAATACAAAGGCCTCTAGTTATCAAGCCGTCAACCTCAAATATGCTGGAATTCCGCAGCGTATTTGTGGCGAGGCTGATTCTCCTAAGTTATCAAGCACTACAGCCCGGCAAAAGTAGAATATAGTGACCTAAGCAACGATCTGCCGGACTCAGTCCGACACAGATCGATTCTTACATCACTCCAGATGTTCCGAACGCAAGTTCGGCACAATCTGACTACTTTTGGGAGTTATAAAAAAACTAGCAGGTACGCTCGGCACTTTTCCGGCCCAGCGTACCTGGTTTTCAATCCACCGCCCTGGAGGTGGCGGATCCCGTAGGAGTCAATGGGAGTCTGACCATAGCAAAAGTTCATGTTTGCTTCTGCCCGACATCCCATTGATTCCTATGGGAAATGTCTGCACCTAACACCCTAACATGTACCCCGAGTCTAAACACCCCTAATCTGCCCCCTACACCGCCGCCACCTATATTAAACATGTAAACCCCTAAACCGTAGCTCCCGGAGCCCACCGCCACTGTAATAAACTTATTAACCCCTAAACCGCTGCTCCCGGAGCCCACCGCCACTGTAATAAACTTATTAACCCCTAAACCGCTGCTCCCGGAGCCCACCGCCACTGTAATAAACTTATTAACCCCTAAACCGCCACTCCCGGACCCTGCCGCCACCTACATAATACCTGTTAACCCCTATCCTGCCCCCCCTACACTGCCGCAACCTATAATAAAGTTATTAACCCCTATCCTGCCCCCCCTACACCGCCGCAACCTATAATAAATGTATTAACCCCTATCCTGCCCCCCCTACACCGCCGCCACTACAATAAACTTATTAACCCCTAAACCTAAGTCTAACCCTAACACCCCCCTAACTTAAATATTAATTAAATTCATCTAAATAAATATTATTCTTATTAACTAAATTAATCCTATTTAAAACTAAATACTTACCTTTAAAATAAACCCTAATATAGCTACAATGTAATTAATAATTACATTTTAGCTATTTTAGGATTTATATTTATTTTACAGGTAACTTTGTATTTATTTTAACTAGGTAGAATAGTTATTAAATAGTTCATAACTATTTAATAACTACCTAGCTAAAAGATATACAAATTTACCTATAAAATAAATCCTAACCTAAGTTACAATTAAACCTAACAGGGGGCAGGATAGGAGTTAATAAATTTATTATAGGTCGCGACGGTGTAGGGGGGGCAGATTAGGGGTTAATAAGTTTAATATAGGTGGCGGCGGGGTCTGGGAGCGGCGGTTTAGGGGTTAAACAATTTTTTTTGCGGCGGGGTCCGGGATCCGCAGGATAGGGGTTAATAACTTTATTATAGGGGGCGGCGGTATAGGGGGGGCAGGATAGGGGTCAATAGGTATTATGTAGGTGGCGGAGGGGTCCGGGAGCGGTGGTTTAGGGGTTAATACATTTATTATAGTTGCGGCGGGTCTAGGAGCGGCGGTTTAGGGGTTAATAACTTTATTTAGTTGCGGGGGGCTCCGGGGGCGCCGGTATAGGGGGTAGAACAGTATAGTTAGTGTGGTTGCTTACTGACAGCTTATCAATAAAGCTGTAAAAAAAGCCAAAGAGCAGCGAGATTGGATGAGTGATAACTATCACAGTCCGCTGCTCCTCGCCCCGTACTTGGTGCGCGGCTTTTTGACAGATTTATTGATAACTTTGGCGAACGTATTCAGGTCCGCGGCGGCGATATGAGGCGAGCTTAGGCGGGCGTATTGGGGCCGGAGATGGCAGGTACGTACGGAGCTTGATAACTAGAGGCCAATGTGTCAAACATTTATACACATACAGAACCCCTCCCCCTGCCAAAATTAAGTGCTAAGCAATATATTACAGGTGGTTAAACAATTAATCATTTTAAACACATAAACAACACCTCATAAAAGTGACCTTCTAGTGAAAGAAGACTTCAATATATAAATTAAACATATAAAGAATGTTAACTACACACCTGCAATTTGATACAAGTAAAGCATTGTGTTCACATGGATAATAAACATGTAAGGCTGGGATACAGTTGAATGAAGTGTCAAATGATACTGATACATTGGAGAGTGGGTGAAAGTATATAGACCCACTCTGCATAACATAGACGACCAGTATTCCATTGTGGCTTAGTACTGTATTAACACTATGATGGTTTAACATATATTGATTTCCCTTGGGGCTAAACACTCCCTTAAAGGGACATTAAACCCTAAATACATGCTAGATAGAATGATGCATTCAAAGAAAAGATTAGTCCATGACTAACATGTAGATGTATTTTTTAAAGTTTCATTAGTTGTTTAAAAAGTGACAGCATAAGTGTAAAGTTTTAGTGTCTATAAAACACTGGGAGCTGCCATGTTGTAACTTAGGTTACCTTCTCTGCTGTGGCCAATTAGGGAGAGTTATACATAGGTCATTAGAGTGTGCAGCCAATGGTTGTGCTGGATTTAATAGTGTTCTGCACTTCCATTTCTAAGAGGAACTGAACAGCTCACAATTTCAGAATGGAATTACAGGCAAAGAGGACAAAGTAAATAATAAAAGTATATTGCAGAGTTGTTTTATACATACAATTTATCATTTTATATTACCATCTCAAAGTGTTTAATGTCCCTTTAATACTGCATGTGTAATATACTTTGTTTTCCATTCAGTTAAACACAATGTATCAGTATCATTTGACACTTCATTCAACTGTTCCCAGTCTTATCGATACCAGAAAGCTATTTGGTGTCATATCCCCAGCCTTACATGTTTATTATCCATGTGAACACAATGTTTTACTTGTATCAAATTGCAGGTGTGTAGTTAAAATTCTTTATATGTTTAATGTATATATTGAAGTCTTCTTTCACTAGAAGGTCACTTTTATGAGGTTTTGTTTATGTGTTTAAATTGATTAATTGTTTAACCACCTGTAATATATTGCTTAGCAATTAATTTTGGCGTTTTTTTTAGCAGGGGGAGGGGTTCTGTATGTGTATAAATGTTTGACACTTTGTATTGTTCTTTGGTCTGAGGAAGGGGAAGCTTTCCCCGAAATGTCACTACAAATAAATTTACTTTTGTATTTAAGACCAGAGAGTGCTGTCTTCTGTACATTATATATATATACAGTTGTATGCAAAGTTTAGGCACCCCTGATAATTTCCATGATTTTCATTTATAAATAATTGGGTGTTTGAATCAGCAATTTTATTTTGATCTATAAAATAACTGAAGGACACAGTAATATTTCAGTAGTGAAATGAGGTTTATTGGATTAACAGAAAATGTGCAATATGCATCAAAACAAAATTAGACAGGGGCATACATTTGGGCACCCTTGTTATTTTGTTGATTTGAATACCTGTAACTACCTAGCACTGATTAATTGGAACACACAATTGGTTTGGTGAGCCCATTAAAGGGAGATGAAACCCTAATTTTTTCTTTCGTGATTTAGAAAGAGCATGTCATTTTAAGCAACTTTCCAATTTACTTATATTGTGTAATTTGCTTCAATTTTTAGATATCCTTTGTTAAAGAAATAGCAATGCACATGGGTGAGCCAATCACACAAGGCATCTATGTTCTGCAACCAATCAGCAGCTACTGAGTCTATCTAGATATGCTTTTCAACAAAGGATATCAAGAGAATGAAGCAAATTATACAATAGAAGTAAATTGGAAAGTTGCTTAAAATGACATGCTCTTTCTAAATCATGAAAGAAAAAATTAGGGTTTCATGTCCCTTTAAGCCTTGATCTTCATAGACAGGTGCATCCAATGATGAGAAAAGGTATTTAAAGTGACACTGAACCCGATTTTTTTCTTTCATGATTCAGATAGAGCATTCAATTTTAAGCAACTTTCTAATTTACTCCTATTATCAATTTTTATTCGTTCTCTTGCTATCTATATATAAAAAAGGCATCTATGCTTTTTTTTGTTTCAGAACTCTGGACAGAACTTTTTAATTGGTGGATGCATTTATCCACCAATCAGCAAGGACAACCTAGGTTGTTCACCAAAAATGGGCCGGCATCTAAACTTACATTCTTGCATTTCAAATAAAGATACCAAAAGAATAAAGAAAATTTGATAATAGGAGTACATTAGAAAGTTGCTTAAAATGTCATACTCTATCTGAATCACGAAAAAAAATTGTTTGGGTTCAGTGTCCCTTTAAGGTGGCAAATTGCAAGTTGTTGTTCTCTTTGACTCTCCTCTGAAGAGTGGCAACTTAGGGGCCTCAAAACAACTCTCAAATGACCTGAAATCAAAGAAAGTTGTTCTATCTGAATCATGAAAGTATAAATTTGACTCACACACAATTTATCCGTTACGTATATTAAATATTTGCACTTACTAACCACAAAAGATAAACATATATCTAATTACAGGCTTGCACTGTTCATAAAGATTTATTGGCAGAATAACAAATCTAATGTACTTACGTGTTTTGTTTTTGCCTTTTAATTCACAGATTATATAAGCACAACTAAAAAGTCAACCCAAGGGAAATAAAGTAATTGTTTGGCTGTTTAGCTGTTGAACTGCCCCAGGATAAGCAAGATGTCCTGAGGAAATGGCTGGTTTTATGAGCCGAGAAACCCGTTTCATTTTTTTAGGAGACTCATGTTGTGTGCTCCTTTGGCTATGACTAATCTGCTTTTAATTGTTTTATAATAAATTATTTTAAGAAGCTATAGTGGTAGTCTGCTTGTTTGATACAGCGCGCTAACTGTTGCGGTTTGGATCCTGCATTTGACACCTGTTATCGTAAGTGGGAGGTGGTGAGCTGGTTCACCATAAGGTATCAACGTGCGCCTTTTGGTGCTTTGACCAAATGTGAGTACCCTGAGTTACACTTGGTGCTTGTCTTTCCCAATAAGACCTTCTGATCTGCACATGATCTGAAGCGTATATTCTTTTTATAATCATTCTAGGATTGCACTATCGTTTGTACGAAGAGTTGCTGCCTCGCTATTTTTCTGTGGAAGGTTGTCCAGCTTACCCTTTTTTGGTGCTGTGTTAAGCCGATTGGACTCTTTCCAGCCCCATATTTATGGACATTCTTACCAGTTGGACAATGTACACATTTATTAACAGATTGTATCTATACTATACAATGTCCACACCTGCAGCACACACACAAGTTTGCGCAAGCCTGGGAACATTTAGGATCAGGTCAGCTGAATTCCACCATATAGCAGAGGCCTTGATGTGGTCCTGGGCCTATCACTAGGAATAGGTGAATGTTTTACAACATTCAAAAAATGAAACAAATTTTAACACATTAGTTCATTCGGTTTCAGATTTCGAAAGGTTTGTACAGCATTCTAACATTCGTTTCATGTAATAGTATTTCTAATTCTCTCTTTAAATGTACTATTCGAAATAGAAAAATGTGATTCAATATATTTGTATCTCTAAAGTATCAATTTACTAAATTCCCTGCCACATGAGTTATTGAACTTCTGAATAGTATCTGTTAAATAAAATGTTACATTCAAAATTTTGAATGTGGATATTCGATCTAATTATGAACATTCAAAAACGAAAGTAACATTCGAAAACCGGAAATAACATTTTATTACTAATTTTAATGGATTTTCATTCTTATCAACATTTGATTGTCCAAAACTAATGTCTACAGGACTATTTGTTTTACCGAACGTAAAACACTTCCAGCACATTCGCCCATCCCTACCTATTACTGTTAAGCCAATTCTATAACCGTCTCATACATGTTTCTTTTAATCTAGCTGTGTGCATGCAAGTGAGTGCCAGACTTTCTATGCGCTGTGTTTGTCATTCTCAGGTAATTGTCTTATTGGCTTTTGATAGTCGCATGGGATTATTTTGTACCCATGCCGATTTGAGAGTACAGTCTACTTCCATGTTATCTGGCTAGCTAGCTATATCTATTTATATCTATTTATATGTATCTACAGTATAGTATATATATATCTATTTATATGTATATGTATCTATATGTACAGTATCTATACGTATCTATATCTATTTATATGTATCTATATCTATCTGTATCTATCTATATGTATCTATATCTATCTATATCTATTTATATGTATCTATATGTATCTTTATCTATCTATATCTATTTATATCTATTTATATGTATCTATATCTATCTATATATATTTATATGTATCTATATCTATCTCTATCTCTCTATAGCTATCTATATCTATCTGTATCTATCTATATCTATCTATATGTATCTATATCTATTCATAGCTATCTATATATCTATCTATCTGTATCTATATCTATATGTATCTATATCTATTTATATGTATCTTAATCTATCTATATGTATCTATATATATTTATATGTATCTATATCTATCTGTATCTATCTATATGTATCTATATCTATCTATATGTATCTGTATCTATCTGTATCTATTTATATGTATCTATATGTATCTATCTGTATCTATATGATTATGCATCTATATCTATCTATATGTATCTATATGTATCTATATCTATCTATATCTATCTATATGTATATTTATATATCTATAGCTTTCTATAGCTATATCTATCTATCTATCTATCTATAACTATCTATATTTATCTATCTATCTGTATCTATCTATCTATATCTCTCTATAGCTATCTATACAGGTAACCCTCAGTTTACGCCGGGGTTAGGTTCCAGATGGAATGGTTGTAAATCGAAACCGTTGTAAATTGAAACCCAGTTTATAATGTAAGTCAATGGGAAGTGAGGTAGATAGGTTCCAGGCCCCTCTCAAAATTGTCATAAGTAACACCCAATACATTATTTTAAAAGCTTTGAAATGAGGACTTTAAATGCTAGACAGCATTATAAACCTAATAAAATAATCACACAACACAGAATATATAATTAGACTAAGTTAAATGAACAAAAACATTTGCTAAACTGCATTATAAACCGAATAAAATAATCACACAACACAGACTTCACTTGCATTTTTCTGCAAACAGTTCTTTCTATGCATTCCAATCTGAACTGAGTTATAGACAGGAAGATCTTGTTCCTTTGAAATCTGCTCAATAGCTCAGGTCTTGTTAAACTGATACATTTCAGCTTGCTTGGCTTTGCTGCAACACAAGCGGACAGCTCCACCTACTGGCTATTTTAATAAATGCACTGTTTCTCAATGCTTTTCAATAGCAGTCACATGACTGGAAAAAAAGGTTGTTATTCTGGAACGGTGTAAATTGAACCGTTGTAAAACGAGGGCCACCTGTATCTATCTTCATCTAAAAGAAATCATTGTATTACATTACCTTGTAAAAGGCATGTGAAAAATAGATAATACTTGGGAGGTCATTGTTAACCAATAAAGCAGTTGAAATTCTGCTTATCAGCCAGTGAGCAATCAGGGACATTAAGATACAGCTTTAGAAAAAAAAATCTGCTAATAGGGATATATGGCTGTCTCAGAGGGACAGTGGAACAGAGCTCAGAAAAAGGGACGGTATCTGATAAATAGGGACAGTTGTAAGGTCTGCTGGTCTGTACAAGCTAGAGATATCTCACCCTTACAAGCCTCATTTACTAGAGAATCCAAATTCTGTCATTGCTTCCTAGTTAGGGGGCGCTGATCATACTGTGGACTGAGTCTCACTGAGAAACAAATGGCTGATCAGGAGTTATTGAAAACAAAGTCCCCTGAAACAGGAGATACATCAGAGATTAGAAACTGAGCTGTTAAACAGGTAGATGTGCAGAATACAGGAATGAAAGGTACATACCTGTGGCAGAACAAAAGAGGTAAAAAGTAGGGTAGCTGGTAACTTCACCAGGTGCATATACCTTTAAGCAATCCAAGTTTGCAATGGTAAAAAAAAGTGTATTTTTTACACAATTTTATTTGAATAATTTTTTTTTTATCATTTTATTTTAACAAAGTATATTTCTTTCATGTAATTGGCAAGAGTCCATGAGCTGGGATATACAATCCTACCAGGAGGGGCAACGTTTCCCAAACCTCAAAATGTCTATAAATACACCCCTCACCACACCCACAATTCAGTTTTACAAACTTTGCCTCCTATGGAGGTGGTGAAGTAAGTTTGTGCTAAGATTTCTACGTTGACATGCGCTTCTCAGCATTTTGAAGCCCGATTCCTCTAAGAGTACAGCGAATGTCAGAGGGATGTGAAGGGAGTATCACCTATTGAATGCAATGGTTTTCCTTGTGGGAGATCTATTTCATAGGTTCTCTGTTATCGGTCGTAGAGATTCATCTCCTACCTCCCTTTTCAGATCGACGATATACTCTCATATTCCATTACCTCTACTGATAACCATTTCAGTACTAGTTTGGCTATCTGCTATATGTGGATGGGTGTCTTTTGGTAAGAATGTTTTTTATTACTTAAGACACCCCAGCTATGGTTTGGCACTTTATGCATTTATATAAAGTTCTAAATACTGTATATGTATTGTACTTATATTTGCCAGGTTCATGTATTTCCTTGTGCAGACTGCCAGTTTTATATTTGGGGAAAATAAACATATTAAGAAATATATTTTTCTTACCTGGGGTTTTAGTCTTTTTTTCTGAGTGACTACATTTTTCTTACAAATTGCGGGCAGTTCTAGGCTCGCGGGTGCGCCAAATGCTAGACTTTATTGCGTCATTCTTGGCGCGAGAATTTTTTTGGCACGAAAGTACGTCCGTTGACGCGAGTTCGTCATTTCCGGTGTCGTAGTTGACGCTGAGTCTTACACATGGTTGCGTCATTAGTGACACAAGTGTGTAATTTCTGGATGTTGTTGGCGCCAAAAAATTTTCTTAGTTTTTTGTGCGTCATACTTGCCGCCAAATTTTTCATTTATTTATTACCCCATTGCTATTTGCCTCTTGCCTTTTTCTATGTCAGAGGGCTATGCTGTTTGCATTTTTTCCCATTCCTGAAACTGTCATATAAGGAAATTGATAATTTTGCTTTATATGTTGTTTTTTCTTTTACATTTTGCAAGATGTCTCAATCTGATCCTGCCTCAGAAGTATCTGTTGGAAATTTGCTGCCTGACATCGGTTCTACCAAAGCTAAGTGCATTTGTTGTAAGATTGTGGAAATTATATCTTCAAATGTCATTTGTAATAGTTGTCATGATAAACTTTTACATGCAGAGAATGTATAATCAGTAATAGTACATTGCCAGTTGCAGTTCCTTCAACTTCTAATGTACATGATATACCTATGAATTTTAAAGAATTTGTTACTGATTCTATTCAGAAGGCTTTGTCTGCATTTTCGCCTTCTAATAAACGTAAAAGGTCTTTTAAAACTTCTCATAAAGTTGATGAAATTTCAAATGACCGACAACATAATGACTTATCCTCCTGTGATGAGGATCTATCTGATTCAGAAGATCCTTCCTCAGATATTAACACTGACAAATCTACTTATTTGTTCAAAATAGAGTATATTTGTTCTTTGTTAAAAGAAGTGTTAATTACTTTGGATATTGAGGAAGCTAGTCCTCTTGACATTAAGACTAGTAAACGTTTAAATGCTGTTTTTAAACCTCCTGTGGTTACTCCAGAGGTTTTTCCTATTCCTGATGCTATTTCTGATATGATTACTAAGGAATGGAATAAGCCAGGTACTCCTTTTATTCAAGGTTTAAAAAAATGTATCCTTTACCAGCAATTTCTATAGAGTTTTGGGAAAAGATCCCCAAAGTTGATGGGGCTATTTCTACTCTTGCTAATCGTACCACTATTCCTATGGAAGATAGTACTTCTTTTAAAGATCCTTTAGATAGGAAACTTGAATCCTATCTAAGGAAAGCCTATTTATATTCAGGACATCTTCTCAGGCCTGCAATTTATTTGGCTGATGTTGCGGCTGCATCAACTTTTTGGTTGGAGAATTTAGCGCAACAAGAATTGGATTCTGACATATCTAGCATTGTTCGCTTACTGCAACATGCTTATCATTTAATTTGTGATGCCATTTTTGATATTATCAAAATTGATGTTAGATCCATGTCTTTAGCTATTTTAGCTAGAAGAGCTTTATGGCTTAAATCTTGGAATGCTGATATGACATCTAAGTCTAGATTATTATCTCTTTCTTTCCAAGGTAATAATTTATTTGGTTCTCAGTTGGATTCTATTATTTCAACTGTTACTGGAGGAAAGGGTTTTTTTCTGCCTCAGGATAAAAAACCTAAGGGTAAATCTAAGGCTTCTAACCGTTTTTGTTCCTTTCGTCAAAATAAGGAACAAAAATCGAATCCTTCCCCCAAGGAATCTGTTTCCACTTGGAAGCCTTCCTCAAATTGGAATAAATACAAGCCTTTTAAGAAACCAAAGTCAGCCCCTAAGTCCGCATGAAGGTGCGGCCCTCATTCCAGCTCAGCTGGTAGGGGGCAGATTAAGGGTTTTCAAGGATATTTGGATAGATTCTGTCCAAAATCAATGGATTCAGAGCATTGTCTCTCAAGGGTATCGAATAGGATAAGATTTTTTCTCTCACGTATCCCAGCAAATCCAGTAAAAGCTCAGGCTTTCCTGAACTGTGTTTCAGACCTGGAGACTTCAGGGGTAATCATGCCAGTTCATTTTCAGGAACAAGGTCTGGGGTTTTATTCAAATCTATTCATTGTCCCAAAGAAGGAAAATTCATTCAGACCAGTTCTGGATCTGAAAATTTTGAATTGTTATGTAAGAGTACCAACTTTCAAGATGGTGACAATAAGGACTATTTTGCCTTTTGTTCAGCAAGGACATTATATGTCTACAATAGACTTGCAGGATGCATACCTTAATATTCTGATTCATCCAGAACATTATCAGTTCCTGAGATTCTCTTTTCTAGACAAGCATTACCATTTTTTTGCTCTTCTATCTGGCCTAGCAACAGCTCCAAGAATCTTTTCAAAAGTTCTAGGTGCCCTACTCTATGTAATCAGAGAGCAGGGTATTGTGCTGTTTCCTTATTTGGACAATATCTTGGTACTAGCTCAGTCTTTACGTTCTGCAGAATCTCACACAAATCCACTAGTGTTGTTTCTTCAAAAACATGGTTGGAGGATAAATTTACCATAGAGTTTCTTGATTCCTTAGACAAGGGTCACCTTTTTAGGCTTCCAGATAGATTCAGTGTCCATGACTCTGTCTCTAACAGACAAGAGACATTTGAAATTGGTTGCAGCCTGTCGGCACCTTCAGTCTCAGTCATTCCCTTCAGTGGCTATGTGCATGGAAGTTTTAGGCCTCATGACTGCAGCATCGGACGCAATTCCTTTTCCTCGTTTTCACATGAGACTTTTCCAGCTTTGTATACTGAATCAATGGTGCAGGGATTATACAAATATATCACAGTTAATATCCTTAAATCCCAATGTTCGACACTCTCTGACGTGGTGGTTAAATCACCAGCGTTTAATTCAAGGGGCTTCCTTTGTTCGGCCAACCTGGACTGTGATCACTACAGACGCAAGTCTTTCAGGTTGGGGAGCTGTTTGGGGATCTCTGAAAGCACAAGGGGTTTGGAAATCTCAAGAGGCGAGATTAACAATCAATATTTTAGAACTCCATGTAATTCTCAGAGCTCTTCAGTTTTGACCTCTGTTGAAGAGAGAACCGTTCATTTGCTTTCAGACAGACAATATCACAACTGTGGCATATGTCAATCATCAAGGTGGGACTCACAGTCCTCAAGCTATGAAAGAAGTATCTTGGATACTTGCTGGGTGGAATCCAGCTCCTGTCTAATCTCTGCGGTGCATATCCCAGGTGTAGACAATTGGGAGGCGGATTATCTCAGCCATCAGACATTACATCCGGGGGAGTGGTCTCTCCATCCAGATGTGTTTTCTCAGATTGTTCAGATGTGGGTTCTTCCAGAGATAGATCTCATGGCCTCTCATCTAAACAAGAAACTTCCCAGATACCTGTCCAGGTCCAGGGATGTTCAGACGGAAGCAGTGGATGCACTGACACTTCCTTGGAGTTATCATCCTGCTTACATTTTCCCGCCTCTAGTTCTTCTTCCAAGAGTGATCTCCAAAATCATTATGGAACAATCGTTTGTGTTGCTGGTGGCTCCAGCATGGCCACACAGGTTTTAGTATGCAGATCTTGTTCGGATGTCCAGTTGCCAACCTTGGCCACTTCCGTTAAGGCCGGACCTACTGTCTCAAGGTCCATTTTTCCATCAGGATCTCAAATCATTAAATTTGAAGGTATGGAAATTGAATGCTTAGTGCTAAGTCATAGAGGTTTCTCTGACTCAGTGATTAATACTATGTTACAAGCTCGTAAATCTGTCTCTAGAAAGATTTATTATCGAGTTTGGAAGACTTACATTTCATGGTGTTCTTCTCATAAATTTTCTTGGCATTCTTTTAGAATTCCTAGAATTTTACAGTTTCTTCAGGATGGTTTGGATAAAGGTTTGTCAGCAAGTTCATTGAAGGGACAAATCTCTGCTCTTTCTGTTTTATTTCACAGAAAGATTGCTAAACTTCCTGATATTCACTGTTTTGTACAGGCTTTAGTTTGCATTAAGCCTGTCATTAAATCAATTTCTCCTCCTTGGAGTCTTAATTTGGTTTTGAAGGCGTTACAGGCTCCTCTGTTTGAGCCTATGCATTCTTTGGACATTAAACTGCTTTCTTGGAAAGTGTTGTTCCTTTTGGCTATCTCTTCTGCTAGAAGAGTTTCTGAGCTTTCTGCTCTTTCTTGTGAATCCCCTTTTCTGATTTTTCATCAGGATAAGGCGGTTTTGTGGACTTCTTTTCAATTTTTACCTAAGGTTGTGAATTCTAACAACATTAGTAGAGAAATTGTTGTCCCTTCCTTGTGTCCTAATTCTAAGAATTCTTTGGAAAGATCCTTACATTCTTTGGATGTGGTAAGAGCTTTGAAATATTATGTTGAAGCTACTAAAGATTTCAGGAAGACTTCTAGTCTGTTATATTTTTGGGTCCTAGGAAAGGTCAGAAGGCTTCTGCTATTTCCTTGGCTTCATGGTTAAAGCTTTTGTTTCATTCAGCTTATTTGGAGTTGGGTAAGACCCCGCCTCAGAGAATTATGGCTCATTCCACTAGATCAGTCTCCACTTCGTGGGCTTTTAAGAATGAAGCTTCAGTTGATCAGATTTGAAAAGCAGCAACTTGGTCCTCTTTGCATACATTTACTAAATTCTACCATTTTTATGTATTTGCTTCTTCAGAAGCAGTTTTTGGTAGAAAAGTTCTTCAGGCAGCTGTTTCAGTTTGATTCTTCTGCTGATGTTTTAAGTTTTTCTTGTCATTATAGAATAAATTTATAATTTGGGTTGTGGATTATTTTTTCAGCGGAAAATGGCTGTTTTTTTATTTTATCCCTCCCTCTCTAGTGACTCTTGCGTGGAGTTTCACCTCTTGGGTATTGATATCCCATACCTCACTAGCTCATGGACTCTTGCCAATTACATGAAAGAAAACATAATTTATGTAAGAACTTACCTGATAAATTCATTTCTTTCATATTGGCAAGAGTCCATGAGGCCCACCCTTTTTATGGTGGTTATGATTTTTTTGTATAAAGCACAATTATTTCCAAATTCCTTTGTTGATGCTTTTTACTCCTTTCTTTATCACCCCACTACTTGGCTATTCGTTAAAATGAATTGTGGGTGTGGTGAGGGGTGTATTTATAGGCATTTTGAGGTTTGGGAAACTTTGCCCCTCCTGGTAGGATTGCATATCCCATACGTCACATACGTCACTAGCTCATGGACTCTTGCCAATATGAAACAAATGAATTTATCAGGTAAGTTCTTACATAAATTATGTTTTTTCTGTCCTTGGCAATAAAATGGTTAAAGGGATAAAAATCTTGTCACAACAGTACAGACATAAAATATAATATTATAATTTTATATATATATGTAATAAAATAAACCTACTTTTTTTGCAGAAACTTCTCAATTCCTTTAAATTTACTTTTTAAATTGCAAAAACCAAGAGGCAATGACCGCCCATAAAAAATAGGCAGAGTTTATAAAAAATTAGTTCCCGTTCCCCCTTCAATAGGGAAGCGTCTGAGCCCATTTCATTTAAATATTCATAGTAGTATAATTATGGCAACATTGCTTGCGCATTGGTTATCAAAGGGAATCGCATGCACAGTATTAGCAAACACGGTCAGCGGCCATTTTTGAAATTGCTATTCTAGGCTTCTACAATGTATAATATAACTATTTAACATGCTAATTGGTCTAGGGGCACTTTGTATACTTACCTTGAATTATATTGGTACTTTTTCTGCTGCTGCCGCTCCTTCCACTGTACTGTTCGCTCGCCGTGAAACTTCAGCGCTCTGGTCCGCCACTCCCTCCGATGTCGATGTCATGTTCCATACGTCTGCCCTGCTTGGATCATGACTCGTCACAGGAAAGAGGACAGTATATATATATATATATATATATATATATATATATACACACATCTTTAGACATGTATATGTATGTTTCTCTATACCATTTGCCGGCTTTTTTCCCTAACACCTGAGATTTCATATTTTTGAGCCCTTATAACTTTTGTGTGCAATATTTTTTTAATAATGTTTATTAGACAGTGTTATTATGAGTGTACTTTGTATACATTACACTTTGTAATGTATTTTTTAAGTGTTTTGTGCAACTTTTTATTTTCAAGAAACAGTTAACCACAGCTCTGAGATCACGGTAATGATTGTAGCATAAATGGCGATTTCTCTCACGCGATCAAATTTATGCTCAACTTGTAATACGAGCGGTAAGCCCGATGAGCGCAAACCCTAGTGATATACCCTTATCGCTCGGGTGCAAACGATAGCACTTGTAATTTGTCCCTTTGTGTTTCATTTCCCTTTAAGGGGTTAATTGTAGCGCAGTATATTCTTGAATAAGTATTTATCACACTCTAACTAATCGCATGGAACAAGCAACTTCTCCCTTTTTTAATCTCTTCTGGGAAAGGCTACAAAAATGAGTAACTTATGACTTTATCTTTAATCTACTTATTTGTGAGGGTTTAAATGTTTATTTCTTGTTAAAGGGACATGAAATCCATTCTTCTTCTTTCATGATTCACAAAGGGCATACAATTTGAAACAGTTTTCCAATTTACTTCTATTATCAAATTTACTTCATTCTACTGGTATCCTTTGTTGAAGCAGCTTCAGTGCACTACTGGGAGCTAGCTGAACAAATCAGGTTACACATCAATTACATAAAACCTATATGTGCAGCCACCAATCAGCAGCTTGCTCCCGGATGTGTATTGCTGCTTCTGAACCTATCTAGATATGCTCTTGAACAAAGGATACACAAGGAAACAAAGCCAATTTGATAACAGAAGTAACTTGAAACGTTGTTTAAAATTCTATGCTTTACCTGAAAGGTTCATTTTGACATTAGTGTTGCTTTAAAGAAACTTTCCAACCAAAATTAGAATCCACAGAATGCATTTCAGTTTTGGATAGAAGCATTTTTGTAATATACACGTATTAGCAAAAATGCTTCTAATAAAAAGTTTAGCTGTTCCAAAAGTGTATGTAAGTATGCACCGTGCACCAGCATTTTAAACACAGCAATTACTCAGAGAGTTTTCGGTATTTGTATCATCTGGTAATGACTCAATTTGTTAATAGCTGACTTGATATAAGCCCCACTGGAGCTCTGAGCATCTGCAATACTTAAAATGCTGGTGCACTGAGAATATCTAGCTATGGTTCACGTGCACGTGCAGAGAAAAGTGTTAACACTAAAACAGTGATAACTTTTACTAGAAGCATTTTTGCCATTACATTTATATTGTAAATATGTAAGTCCTGTAAAAACAGAAGAGGAGGCTCCACATCGGACAATATCGTCTGAACAGGATACAATTAAAACAAACAGATGGCAACTCACATAAAGAACGGCATGGACAGTGCCATCAACAGCAGGCTGGGACCTCTTAAAAACCCGGTCACGTGGGAGCGTCTCGCCAATCCGGGAGCTTCAGGCAACCAACGCCTTCATCCCTCTAAACCAATCAAAAGGATCAAAGAAGGAGGTGTGTGGGATGGCTAGGGGCGCCTCTCTAGTATGTGCAATGTAACACAACAGGCTTTATTAAGAGGCTGCGCAGTGATTCTAAAGCTTACACAGTTTCTTGTATTGTAAATATGTTAATATTCAAAGATGTAATTTATTTATGTGCATTTAAATTTTAACTGGAATGTCCCTTTAAGTTGAAATTCTTCTTTGTAAATTTGTGTTTGGGCAACACTGTGTTTTCAAATCCGTAAGTCATATACGAAGACAAAATATGCATTCTCCTGTGGGATGGTTGAATTACAGCAGATGGTACCTCTTTGCCGGAGTTGAAACCAAAGTGACCACAAATAAATTAGTCATAAAAGCTGTGTCACGGGAAAAACAAACAAACAGGCAACAATATTTCCTGGTCACAGTTTCACGAGGTTAGAAGACACAAGCATTTGTTTTTAAATGAATGTATAAAAAAACTTTTTCCAATTTCATTGTATTTGTCTGAAAATGATCAATGAGTGGCCGTTTAATGAAACCCAAATGTTTTTTTTTCATGATTCAGATAGAGCGTGTGATTTAAAACAACTTTCCAATTTATTTCTATTATCAAATTTGCATCATTCTCTTGGCATGCTTTGTTGAAGGATCAGCTATACACTACTGGGAGCTAGCTGAACACATCTAATGAATAAATGAAAAAGAGGAATATGTGTGCAACCACCAATCAGCTGCTAGCGTCCAATAATGAATTACTGCTCCTGAACCTAAATTAAACTAAACTAAGGATACCAAGAGAATGAAGCAAATTAGATAATAGAAGTAAATTGGAAAGTTGTTTAAAATCAGATGCTCTGTCTGAATCATGAAAAAAAAATGGGTTTCACGTCCCTTTAACAAAAAACAAACTAAAAAAAACTCATACAAGAAAATAGAAATTAGTTGAAGCTGCCAGCACTATTGGGATTTCAAAAAAAATATTATTACTGGATGGACTGAGACCATGGGGCCGATTTATGAAAGTGCGAGCAGACATGATACGATGTAGGGTATCATGTCTGCCGCATATCGATAAATGCTGACAGAATATGCTGTTGGCATTTAGCATTGCACACAGGGTTGGATTTACCATTAGGCAGAATAGGCATGTGCCTACAGACGCCTTCCATAGAGGGGCGCCTTTCTCTATGCTCCATATGCCTTTTCTGCACACCTCTGTGGCTCTGCCCTAGCTCACCATAGTAGAAAATAACTTTGTCCTAAACAAAGATGGCCGCCACGCTGGCTGGTCCGGTCTGTTTGTCAAGTGAATACACACAGAGCAGCCAGAGCGAACTGAGAGTAAGTGTGTGGGGGTTTGTTCCTGAGCAACGGCCTTGGGTTGGTTACAAAATGCCCAAGGCCGTTGCACAGGATAAACACAGTTTGGTCAGCAAAGTTTCGAAATGAAGCATCAGTCTAGACAACCTGCACTTTTCTTTTATAAATTATATATTTTTTTAAATACTGTTCTGACTGGAATCTCATCGTACTGGGCAAATACTGTCTGCAGTGTTTTGTTATAGGTCATGGACTGCGTTTTATGTGGCAAAATTAGCAGCTGCTGTAAAAAAAAATCATAATTCTATAAAGTTTTAGGCTGTATCTATAGGTTCATACATGTGAACCGGGAGCGTGTGGGGGCGCCTACAGGCACCTGGTCTGTAAATCCGGCCCTGATTGCACAAGCAGTTCTTGTGAACTGCTTGTGTAATGCCGCACCCTGCACATTCGTGGCCAATCGGCCGCTAGCAGGGGCTGTCAATCAGCCCGATCGTATATGATCGAGCGGAATGATGTCTGCAGCCTCAGAGCAGGCGGACAAGTTATGGAGCAGCGGTCTTTAGCTTTTATTGTATAGCCTGAGGAAACAGCCCTAGAGGGCTGAGAAACGCGTTGCTTTGTTTTTAATAAATACTTGTTTTTGATACACTTGCTGTTTCATTGTGGACTATCTTGTCTGGATACATGCCGTGCGGTTGGCATTTTAAGTCTACCTAAGCCTGAGCACAGTCTACTGGTGACTGAGAGGATCCAGTATGCCTATAATGCACCTGGAGGTGCGCGACTAATTGTGAGTTTGACCAATAATTGTGAATTCACTTATATTTAAACTGTACTGGGCTATGGGTGCTGTTTTTCATCACCTACAGGAATAGAAGTCTGGTCTGCTGTTCTGCTGCCACCTCCTGATTGTTTTCTTTGCTCAAATCCCCTGAGTTTCCTCATTGTGGATATACAGTGAGCTGGACCACTGTTAACTGTTCCAGCCTGCGCCACATGCGCCTTAGGGTGCGCCATTTTTGTGAGTACCACTTCACATCTCATTGTTCTACCCCTGTGTATACGTTACTAGGCCATATTGGCGCCTCTGTGTCTCCTCTTTTCCAGATCTACTACCATCAGGGATTGACCATCCTTTTGACAGAGTGCTGCCTTCAGTTGGATTGTGAACATTAAGGACTTTTGTTTTTATTTAGTTTTTTTGTTTATTTGTCTGTATTCCTAGTCTCTACGTATGTGTTGTGTATAGCAGTGATTTTTAACCTTTTTTTTGCCGTGGCACACTTTTTTACATTAAAAAATCCTGTGGCACACCACCATCCCAAAATTTTAAAAAAATCACACATTGTAGCCTAATACATCATATATATATATATATATATACACATAAACACACACACACATACTGTATGTATTGTGCTGTTATGCCATGCCTCCTACAAACTACCCCACCCCTGCACTGGGAGTAAAAAACAAGCAAAGTTTAAAAAATATGTCACACTATTGTCAGTCTGCCGTGGCACACCTGAGGATCTCTCACGGCACACTAGTGTGCCACAGCACACTGGTTGAAAAACACTGGTGTATAGTATAATATATTATATCTACCTTAGTGATTTCACACGACACGTTTTTGTTATAGGAAGCGCCCCCTATGGGAATAGTGTTCTTTACTTTTCCCTTTTTTTCTTGCTTCATAACTGCTGTTTCCGGCAAGCCCGAAGGCTCGCACAGAAACAGGGGCATCAAGCTCCATTCGGAGCTTGATAATTCGGCCCCCATAAGTACAGATTTTATACTTATATAATTATATTATAATACACTGGTGTCTGCATTAAAGGGATATGAAACTCAAAAATATTATTTCCTGTTTCAAAAAGATCATACATTTTTTTAACAGGTTTTCAATTCACTTCTATTAGCAAATTTGCTTCATTCATTTGATATTCTTTCTTGAAGGAGCAGCACTGCACTACAGTAAGATAGCTGAACACCTTGGGTGAACCAATGACAAGAGGCTTTTATGTGAAGTCACCAATCAGCGACTAGCACCCAGTAGTGCATTGCTGCTCCTAAGCATATCTAGGTATGCTTTTCAACAAAGCACACCAAAAGAACAAAGCAAATTAGATAATAGAAATAAATAACCTTTTCTTTTCTTTTTTTTTAATTTAAACTTTGTGTCAGTTACTTCTTGTCACTGCCCCACAAGGGGACTGTGATCTCTACAGTGAGGCAAAGGAGAAGCTTTTCCTTTAATGTTGTTGCTAGGAGACACCTATAATAGCTGCAGTCTATTTATTGTCCATGCTCAATAGAGGACTTGTGCTTCAAAAATCATGTGACAGTAGAAGTTAATTTATGTAATTGTAGTTTTCTTATCTCGCT
The DNA here is from genome assembly GCF_027579735.1 of Bombina bombina. Classification (NCBI taxonomy): domain Eukaryota; kingdom Metazoa; phylum Chordata; class Amphibia; order Anura; family Bombinatoridae; genus Bombina; species Bombina bombina. The sequence goes on along the minus strand of NC_069505.1, from coordinate 573,231,941 downwards.
TCATGCAGTGGCTACACTTAGAAATTCTAAGTGCTCATTTAGCAAGAAAAAGTAAGTTGTTGCATTTTTTTAATTCAATCTGGGGGGTTTTATGTTTACATTGATTTAAAATATTTTATTTTTAATAACAAACTTTTTCATATCATATATTTCCCTTTAATTTATTTTGTATCATGTTATACAGAAAAGTGAAATCTCCTGAGAGAGCCTTAGATTTACTGATCAGTGATTGTAGCTCAATCTTTAGTGAGGGTGCTAGCATTTATCTTTTGAAGTGTTACAAAACATTATTAAATTATGGGATTTCTCTTTAGTTTTTTTTTTTTGTATTCCAAGAAATTATTTTTTGAAGGATGATTCTACTTACCCTCATCCTAAAATTGAACACTATTATGGGCTCGATTTATCATACACAGGCGGACAGGGGCGTACATATTCTCCCCTTTCCACTGGGCTATTCCTCTAGCTGGCAGCAGATTTACCATTGCACAAGAGCGCTCCTGTGCACTTGTGTGCTACCCCGCTCCCTGCCGGCGCACAGCCAAGCACTCGTGGGCAGGAGCTAGTAATCTCCCTGGTTGGAAGAGAATCCGGGGAGATTGAAATTCTCCACCTAAGAGGTGGAGAACAGGGCAGGGAAGCAGGGGTCTGATGATCGCTGCTTGATAAATCCTGAATGCAGGTTCGAAAGCAGGGGTCTGATGACTGCTGACTGATAAATCCTGAATGCAGGTTCAGAAGCAGGGGTCTTATGACTGCTGACTGATAAATCCTGACTGCAGGTTTGGAAGCAGGGATCTGATGACTGCTGACTGATAAATCCTGACTGCAGGTTCGGAAGCAGGAGTCTGATGACTGCTGATTGATAAATCCTGACTGCAGGTTTGGAAGCAGGGGTCTGATGACTGCTGACTGATAAATCCTGACTGCAGGTTCAGAAGCAGGGGTCTGATGACTGCTGACTGATAAATCCTGACTGCAGGTTCAGAAGCAGGGGTCTGATGACTGCTGATTGATAAATCCTGGCTGCAGGCTGGAAAGCAGGGGTCTAATGACTGCTGACTGATAAATCCTGACTGCAGGTTTGGAAGCAGGGGTCTGATGACTGCTGACTGATAAATCCTGACTGCAGGTTTGGAAGCAGGGGTCTGATGGCTGCTGCCTGATAAATCCTGACTGCAGGTTCGGAAGCAGGGATCTGATGACTGCTGACTGATAAATCCTGACTGCAGGTTCAGAAGCAGGGGTCTGATGACTGCTGACTGATAAATCCTGACTGCAGGTTCAGAAGCAGGGGTCTGATGACTGCTGACTGATAAATCCTGACTGCAGGTTCAGAAGCAGGGGTCTGATGACTGCTGATTGATAAATCCTGACTGCAGGTTCGGAAGCAGGGGTCTGATGACTGCTGACTGATAAATCCTGACTGCAGGTTCAGAAGCAGGGGTCTGATGACTGCTGACTGATAAATCCTGACTGCAGGTTCGGAAGCAGGGGTCTGATGACTGCTGACTGATAAATCCTGACTGCAGGTTCAGAAGCAGGGGTCTGATGACTGCTGATTGATAAATCCTGACTGCAGGTTCGGAAGCAGGGGTCTGATGACTGCTGACTGATAAATCCTGACTGCAGGTTTGGAAGCAGGGGTCTGATGACTGCTGACTGATAAATCCTGACTGCAGGTTCAGAAGCAGGGGTCTGATGACTGCTGATTGATAAATCCTGACTGCAGGTTCGGAAGCAGGGGTCTGATGACTGCTGACTGATAAATCCTGACTGCAGGTTCAGAAGCAGGGGTCTGATGACTGCTGACTGATAAATCCTGACTGCAGGTTCGGAAGCAGGGGTCTGATGACCGCTGTTTGATAAATCCAGACTGCAGATTTGCTTGTGCAAACCTGCAGTAGAAGGGGAGTGAATGGCCTGATAAATTGAGCCCATAGTTTAATTGACAATTTTTAAAATCTAAACATAATTATTACCGTTGCCACAATATTGCCAACTCAGCTGCCACCAACTGCAACAATTGTGATACCACGACAAAGAAATTCAGCCACTTTCAACACTTTCAATTAAAGGCAGCTTACATGTATACTATCTAATTCTGTTCTTGATAAATAGATAATTTTTTTACTGTATAATAAAACAAATTGATTTTTTTTAATCAAAAATGTGCATTGCTCTATATAGCCAGACCATTTAATCTACACTGTTCTATATGCCACTCATAAAAATATAGCAGCTAGTTATGTCTGGTTGCTATGAACAACCGGTAAACAAACTACCTATCCCAGGATCAGGTAACAATAAACCATAACAGCAGCTAACACAAAATTGCAAACTGCTGATATTCAGCCACAGCCCATAACCCACAAGTATCACTATTAATCATAACCTTGATCTGCCCCAAATATAAAATCTCCCAAACTAAAATATTACTTATCCCCCCCTACAGGATCTGCCTTGCCAAAATACTGCACTTGTGATTACAATGTACCAGTCAGTTGTGCAATATTTCCAAATACATTAACACCATGTTTGCTGATTTAGGCCTAGATTTAGAGTTCGGCGGTAGCCGTCAAAACCAGCGTTAGAGGCTCCTAACGCTGGTTTTGGCCGCCCGCTGGTATTTGGAGTCAGTGATTAAAGGGTCTAACGCTCACTTTACAGCCGCGACTTTTCCATACCGCAGATCCCCCTACGCCATTTGCGTAGCCTATCTTTTCAATGGGATCTTTCTAACGCTGGTATTTAGAGTCGTTTCTGCAGTGAGCGTTAGAGCTCTAACGACAAGATTCCAGCCGCCTGAAAAAAGCAGGAGTTAAGAGCTTTCTGGCTAACGCCGGTTTATAAAGCTCTTAACTACTGTACCCTAAAGTACACTAACCCCCATAAACTACCTATGTACCCCTAAACCGAGGTCCCCCCACATCGCCGCCACTCGATTAAAATTTTTAACCCCTAATCTGCCGACCGCCACCTACGTTATACTTATGTACCCCTAATCTGCTGCCCCTAACCCCGCCGACCCCTATATTATATTTATTAACCCCTAACTTGCCCCCCACAACGTCGCCGCAAGCTACTTAAAATAATTAACCCCTAATCTTCCGACCGCAAATCGCCGCCACCTACGTTATCCCTATGTACCCCTAATCTGCTGCCCCTAACATCGCCGACCCCTATGTTATATTTATTAACCCCTAATCTGCCCCCCACAACGTCGCCGACACCTACCTACACTTATTAACCCCTAATCTGCCGAGCGGACCTGAGCGCTACTATAATAAAGTTATTAACCCCTAATCCGCCTCACTAACCCTATCATAAATAGTATTAACCCCTAATCTGCCCTCCCTAACATCGCCGACACCTATCAGATTGAGCTCGCATTCTATTGGCTGTTCCGATCAGCCAATAGAATGCGAGCTCAATCTGATTGGCTGATTGGATCAGCCAATCGGATTGAACTTGATTCTGATTGGCTGATTCCATCAGCCAATCAGAATATTCCTACCTTAATTCCGATTGGCTGATAGAATCCTATCAGCCAATCGGAATTCGAGGGACGCCATCTTGGATGACGTCCCTTAAAGGAACCGTCATTCGTCGTCTAGTCGTCGGAAGAAGAGGATGGATCCGCGCTGGAGGTCTTCAAGATGGAGCCGGTCGTCATCGGATGGAAGAACATAGAAGATGCCGCTTGGAGAAGATGTTTGCCGGTCCGGATGTCCTCTTCTTGCCGGATAGGAGGAAGACTTTGGAGCACCGGATTATGGATCGCCAACCCCCGCTTGGGTTGGATGAAGATCTTGGAGCCAGGACGGATCGGTGATACCTGGATGGTGAAGACAAGGTAGGAAGATCTTCAGGGGATTAGTGTTAGGTTTATTTAAGGGGGTTTGGGTTAGATTAGGGCTATGTGGGTGGTGGGTTGTAATGTTGGGGGGGGGGTATTGTATGTTTTTTTTTACAGGCAAAAGAGCTGAAATTCTTGGGGCATGCCCCGCAAAGGGCCCTGTTCAGGGCTGGTAAGGTAAAAGAGCTTGTAATTTTTGTATTTTAGAATAGGGTAGGGAATTTTTTATTTTGGGGGTCTTTGTTATTTTATTAGGGGGCTTAGAGTAGGTGTAATTAGTTTAAAATTGTTGTAATATTTTTCTTATGTTTGTAAATATTTTTTTATTTTCTGTAACTTAGTTCTTTTTTATTTTTTGTACTTTAGATAGTTTATTTAATTGTATTTATTTGTAGCAATTGTGTTTAATTAATTTATTGATAGTGTAGTGTTAGGTTAATTGTAGGTAATTGTAGGTAGTTTATTTAATTATTTTATTGATAGGGTAGTGTTAGGTTTAATTATATCTTAGGTTAGGATTTATTTTACAGGTAAATTTGTAATTATTTTAACTAGGTAACTATTAAATAGTTCTTAACTATTTAATAGCTATTGTACCTGGTTAAAATAAATACAAAGTTACCTGTAAAATAAATATTAATCCTAAAATAGCTATAATATAAATGTAATTTATATTGTAGCTATATTCGGATTTATTTTACAGGTAAGTATTTAGCTTTAAATAGGAATCATTTATTTAATAAGAGTTAATTTATTTCGTTAGATAAAAATTATATTTAACTTAGGGGGGTGTTAGTGTTAGGGTTAGACTTAGCTTTAGGGGTTAATACATTTATTAGAATAGCGGTGAGCTCCGGTCGGCAGATTAGGGGTTAATAATTGAAGGTAGGTGTCGGCGATGTTAGGGAGGGCAGATTAGGGGTTAATACTATTTATGATAGGGTTAGTGAGGCGGATTAGGGGTTAATAACTTTATTATAGTAGCGCTCAGGTCCGCTCGGCAGATTAGGGGTTAATAAGTGTAGGTAGGTGTCGGCGACGTTGTGGGGGGCAGATTAGGGGTTAATAAATATAACATAGGGGTCGGCGATGTTAGGGCAGCAGATTAGGGGTACATAGGGATAACGTAGGTGGCGGCGGTTTACGGAGCGGCAGATTAGGGGTTAAAAGTGTAATGCAGGGGTAAGCTCAAACAGCCCCATTGTTTCCTATGGGAGAATCGTGCACGAGCACGTTTTTGAGGCCGGCCGCGTCCGTAAGCAACTCTGGTATCGAGAGTTGCATTTGCGCTAAATATGCTCTACGCTCCTTTTTTGGAGCCTAACGCAGCATTTGTTTGAACTCTCGATACCAGAGTTAAATTTATGGTGCGGCCAGAAAAAAACCCGCGGAGCGTTAACAGCCCTTTTACCGCCAAACTCCAAATCTAGCCGTTAGTTTTTTCAATGGGCAAACTCCCTCCACCACAACTTGACTTATAATAAACAAACCCCTTTAATTTGTATCTAGCAGGGGAAAACTTACTAACATAAATGATTAAATTCAAAGGGCAAAAAAAAAGCAAAACATTGATTCTTTCAATGTGTTTGTAAAGAATGCTGTAATTCTACCACTTCTGTTTCCTAAGTATATAGGACCTGATAGTCACTCTAAACCTTGCAAGATCAGACATGGTTTTTCACTCTAACCCTGGCAGGGGGTGACCTGGCGTAATTATCTTAAAAAAGGGATTGTCCCTGCACGTAGCGAGATGTCTCCTATCGAAACGAATGGAGCTCACTGGAAAGGAAAACTTTGCTGTGTAGTGCAATTTAGTAGTGAGCAGGGGGCGGACTTTAAAAATTAAATTCCGCAGCCAATATAAGTCCCATTACGCTGCTCACTGAATACAGCATCTTACAGTCGCCTGTTTTTTCATTTTCATGTGTTTGTCTATTTGACCAGGGTTCTTCAAACTTTTTTTCCCAATACCCAGTGCCATGATACCAGATACCTTCACGACCCTTTCGTTATTCTTGGTCTGAAAATTTCTGACGCAATATACAACAAGATAGCTGCATTTTTTGGCAAAGTGACTAAAATGTGTGCAGACTTTATTCTTTATTGTAGTAAAACTTGAAAGTGTTGCAAAAGGTAACAACACACACAAACACACTCTCATACAACACACACACACTACAAATAGAGCCTCATACAACACACACTCTCATACAACACAAACACACTGCACATAGAGTCTCATACAACACACACACACTACAAATAGAGCCTCATACAACACACACTCTCATACAACACAAACACACTGCACATAGAGTCTCATACAACACACACGCACTACAAATAGAGCCTCATACAACACACACTCTCACACAACACACATTGCACAAAGAGTATCATACAACACACACTCTCATACAACACACACGCACTACAAATAGAGCCTCATAAAACACACACTCTCATACAACACACACGCACTACAAATAGAGCCTCATAAAACACACACTCTCATACAAGACACACACACTACAAATAGAGCATTATACAACACACACTCTCATACAACACACACACATTGCAGAAAGAGTATCATACAACACACACTCTCATACAAGACACACACACTACAAATAGAGCATTATACAACACACACTCTCATACAACACACACACATTGCACAAAGAGTATTATACAACACACACTCTCATACAACACACACATTGCACAAAGAGTATCATACAACACACACTCTCATACAACACACACACATTGCACAAAGAGTATCATACAACACACACTCTCATACAACACACACTCTCATACAACACACACACATTGCACATAGAGTATTATACAACACACACTCTCATACAACACACACACATTGCACAAAGAGTATCATACAACACACACTCTCATACAACACACACACATTGCACAAAGAGTATTATACAAGACACACTCTCATACAACACACACACTACAAATAGAGTCTCATACAACACACATTATCATTCAACACACACACATTGCACAAAGAGTATTATACAACACACACTCTCATACAACACACACACATTGCACAAAGAGTATTATACAACACACACTCTCATACAACACACACACATTGCACAAAGAGTATTATACAAGACACACTCTCATACAACACACACACATTGCACAAAGAGTATTATACAAGACACACTCTCATACAACACACACACATTGCACAAAGAGTATTATACAAGACACACTCTCATACAACACACACACATTGCACAAAGAGTATTATACAAGACACACTCTCATACAACACACACACATTGCACAAAGAGTATTATACAAGACACACTCTCATACAACACACACACATTGCACAAAGAGTATTATACAAGACACACTCTCATACAACACACACACATTGCACAAAGAGTATTATACAAGACACACTCTCATACAACACACACATTGCACAAAGAGTATTATACAACACACACTCTCATACAACACACACACATTGCACAAAGAGTATCATACAACACACACTCTCATACAACACACACACATTGCACAAAGAGTATTATACAACACACACTCTCATACAACACACACACATTGCACAAAGAGTATTATACAACACACACTCTCATACAACACACACATTGCACAAAGAGTATTATACAACACACACTCTCATACAACACACACATTGCACATAGAGTATCATACAACACACACTCTCATACAACACACACACATTGCACAAAGAGTATCATACAACACACACTCTCATACAACACACACACATTGCACAAAGAGTATCATACAACACACACTCTCATACAACACACACACATTGCACAAAGAGTATACAAGACACACTCTCATACAACACACACACACTACAAATAGAGTCTCATACAACACACACAGCACACCTAGGGGGCCATTTATTAATGTGCGGACGAACATGATCCGATATAGCATACGCTCTCGGCATTTATCATTGCACCAGCAGTTCTGGTGAACTGCTGGTGCAATACCACTCCCTGCAGATTCGCGGCCGCTAGCAGGGGGTGTAAATCAGCCCGATCGTAGTCGATCTGCGGATTGCTGTCCGCCACCTCAGAGGTGGTGGACGAGTTAAGGAGCAGCGGTCTTAGGATCGCTGCTTCTTAACTTCCACTTCAGCCGGAACTGAAGCGGCGTGGGTCGGAGGCAGCATCCGCTGCTTCATAAATAGACCCCCTAGAGCCTCATACAACACACACACACCACACATAGGGGCCGATTTATCAATGTCTGTCCGACATGATATGCTGTAGCGCATCATGTCCGATAGACATCGCTGAATGCCGACAGCATATACATTGCACAAGCAGTTCTAGTGAACTGCTTGTGCAATGCCGCCCCCTGCAGATTCGCAGCCAATCGGCCGCTAGCAGGGGGTTTTCAATTAACCAGATTGTATAGGATCATGCGGTTTTATGTCCACAGCCTCAGAGCAGGCGGAGCAGTTATGCTGTTTCCGGCTAGCCAGAAGGCCCGCGCGAAAACAGGGGCATCAAGCTCCATTCGGAGCTTGATAATTCGGCCCCATAGAGTCTCATACAAAACACGCGTACACACCACATACACTCTCATACAACCCACAGCACACAAAGATCCTCATACAACACACACACTCATACACACACACACTCAAGGGCGTATTTAGGTTTTGTGCTGCCCTAGGCACTCAAAATTCTGCTGCCCCCCCCCCCCCCCCCAGGTTTAAGGCCTTTTTTTAGACATAATATTTTTGGGGCAGGGTGTAAAAAATAAAAAAAATAATGTCTTTTTAAGTAGATGTTCACCAGGGCTTGCATTCACTCTGGTCACACCCACACACCCACACATATATATATATATATATATATATATATATATATATATATATATATATATATATATATATATATATATAAAGACATTATTTTGCAAGTCAGATGATTAAAGTGTTTATATCAGAAAAAAATATCCTTCACTGTATGATAGTTTATCAGTAGGTAGTTGTTTAACCTTAAACATCTTCTTTGGTGATTGACAGTTATTTAAGAAAAATATCTGCTTGGATAAATATATAATGAATATACAAACTGGCCTTTAAAAGTACTTAAAAAATACAACAGTAGTTATGATAGGTTTAGGAATTGTATCCTAGGGGATAAAGTCACATGATACAATCATAATAAAGTATATACTTGTATTGTTTCTGAATGTATTAAATGCATACAACATATTTTCAGTTGTGTTTTAAGTCACATAGTTGTATAGATTCAGCAATAAATACTTATTCTTTGCATGTATGACAGATGGACAAACAGTAAATGTACAAGTATTTAGTGACTAATCCGTTTAAGTATTTTAATGCCTAATGAAGATGTATTGAAGGGAGAAAGGCATATGCTGTTTAACAGTGGTCACGTTGTAGTGCACACTGCACTGTTTAGTCTGTGTGAGTCTCAATCACGCGGTGGAGCCAGGAAGAATACCGCATTCCCTCTCAGTCCAGGCCAGGCTGCGCAAGTGAGCTTCGCCTCCACTGTCACCACGTCATGCACACCCACATACAATCCCATAGGATAGCAATAGCTGGGCCAGCCATTAAAGTCATTTGTAATTGGTTGATTTAGCCACCTGGCCCTGAGTTCAGTAGAGTGGCCCTAGGGACTCAAAATTCTGCTGCCCCTTAAAAATCTGCTGCCCTAGGCACCGGCCTTGTTGGCCTATGCCTTAATACGCCCCTGCACACACTCATACAACATACACACTCATACAACACACACACTCATACAACACACACACTCATACAACACACACACTCATACAGCACACACACTCATACAACACACACTCATACAACACACACACTCATACAACACACACACTCATACAACACACATAGAGCCTGATACAACACACACACTCATACAACACACACTTTAATACAACACAAACACACACACACTCATACAACACACACACTCATACAACACACACTTTAATACAACACAAACACACACACACTCATACAACACACACACTCATACAACACACACTTTAATACAACACAAACACACACACACTCATACAACACACACACTCATACAACACACACACTCATACAACACACACTTTAATAAGACACAAACACACACACACTCATACAACACACACACTCATACAACACACACTTTAATACAACACAAACACACACACACTCATACAACACACACACTCATACAACACACACACTCATACGACACACACTCTCATACGACACACACACTCATACAACACACACTTTAATACAACACAAACACACACACACTCATACAACACACACACACTCATACAACACACACACTCATACAACACACACACTCATACAACACACACTCTCATACGACACACACACTCATACAACACACTCATACAACACACACTTTAATACAACACAAACACACACACACTCATACAACACACACACTCATACAACACACACACTCATACAACACACACTCTCATACGACACACACACTCATACAACACACACTTTAATACAACACAAACACACACACTCATACAACACACACACTCATACAACACACACACTCATACAACACATACTTTAATACAACACAAACACACACACACTCATACAACACACACACTCATACAACACACACACTCATACAACACACACTCTCATACGACACACACTCATACAACACACACACTCATACAACACACACTCTCATACGACACACACACTCATACAACACACACACTCATACAACACACACACACTCATACAACACACACACTCATACAACACACACTCTCATACGACACACACACTCATACAACACACACTTTAATACAACACAAACACACACACACTCATACAACACACACACTCATACAACACACACACTCATACAACACACACACTCATACAACACACACTCTCATACGACACACACACTCATACAACACACACACCACACATAGAGCCTCATACAACACACACGCTCATACAACACACACACACATACCACACACTCTTATAACACGCACACACACTCTCATACAACACACACTCTCATACGACACACACACTCATACAACACACACACCACACATAGAGCCTCATACAACACACACGCTCATACAACACACACACATACCACACACTCTTATAACACGCACACACACTCTCATACAACAAACACACACACACCCCACACTCTCATTCAGCGCACACACACACACTCTCTCCTACAAAACCACACAAGATGTGACCCAGTAAACCCGGTGTTGCAACGCAGTAATGGGTCTCGACCCGTGGTTTGAAGAACGCTGTATTAGACCATAAGTCTAAATATAACTTAAATCCTTTATTTCCATAGCATTTTCATCTGTTTCCTTTCAAACTAGCAAGCGATAATCGTTTACTTCCGGTCTCAAAAAGAGCTACATTTGAAGAATTTTAAGGAAGTATTTTTGGATTGTGCCACACACAGACAATGGCTGTGTGAAATATAACAGTGTTCTGCACTTCCATTTCTAATGGAAAAGCTCACAATTTCAAAATGCAATTGCATGAAAAGGGGACAAAATAAACAATGTAAAGAATATTGCAGGGTTTTTTATATGTATGATTTATACATGTATATTTAAATGTCCCTTTAAATAATAGAAATCAATTGGACAGTTGTTTAAAATCCCATGCTCTATCTTAATCACAAAAGAAAATATTTGTGTTTCCTATCCCTTTAACATAAAAAAAGAAAAAATAAGATTCCTCACACTTTTGAGGTGGTGGCTCTAAAATAGGCCTTTAAAGGGACATGAGTCAAAATTCAACTTTCATGGATCAGAAAGAGCAGCGATTTTAACTCACTTTTTAATTAACTTCTATTTTTACATTTACTTTGATTTCTTGGTGTCTTTTGTGGAAAAGCATACCTAGGTGGGCCCAGGAATCCGGATCAGAATTGCATTACTGGGAGTTAGATGCTGATTAGTAGCTGGATTTTAGTGCCTTTTGTCATTGGCTCATCAGATGTGTTCAGCTAGCTCCAAGTAGTGCATTGTTACTTTGGGGCTGACTCTATGTATTTTAAACACATAATTATATGCAAAAAATAAAGAAATTATATTAACACATTGGAGCCGGACTATCTTTTCCTCACACAACAATATGAGAGTAGCATTACCATATTGCCGCTTTAAGGGAGGCACATGAAAAATACATAGGTCAGGGTTCTTATAATGGGACATTATTTAAACATTTCTTATAAAAGCCCTGATATATGTATTTTTCATAAATGTCCTCCCTTAAAGCAGCAATATGGCGATCCTACATGAGAGACATGAGATTCCTTAGTGCTGGGGTCAGCAACCTTGGCTCTCCAGATGTTTTTGAACTACATTTCCCATGATGCTCAGACAGCCTAAATAATTTCTTAGCATCATGGGAATTGTAGTTCCAAAACATCTAAAGAGTCAAGGTTGCTGATACCTGCGCTTAGTGTGACAGAGCAGACTCTTCTTTTAAATGTGGATATCTGTGATCCTATGTGTCATGTGATATTTTTAGAAATAACTAAGTCCCATGGCATTACTTCTGGCAGTTTGTAGGAAAAAATAACAATCGTGGTTTCATGTGGGTTAATGTAGTAACCATCAAGCATGGCTTTTTATGTGATGGTTACTCCCAAACCCACAGAAAATGAATATCTATAGTATATATCAGGATAAAAATAGTTAAAACTTTAAAAGAATGACACTTGCATATTGGTGCATTGTAAAATTATTTTATATGTGTAGATATTTATTTGCTGTACTAACCCCCAGGTGGTCACATTATAATAATACTCACACAGTTGGAGCTGACTGATGAATGTAGGGTATAGACAATTAGTAATTCCACACACAACATATATACAGTATGCATACATATATATTGTATGCCTTTAAGAGTATTGCCTTTAAGAAATACATTTGTATTCTGCTGTTCTGCAGAGATTATCTGGAAAGAGTGGTATGTAACATTCCTAGACAGATAGTTCTAGGCTCTAGTGTGAGAATATTTGTTTGTTATGAAAAACACTCTTTGTTATTAAAATGCCTGCTAAATGAAATAATATTATTGACATAAAGCTAAAGACTTCTGTAAAACTTGTAGGTTTAATGATCAGAATTGTTAAGGGGGAGCTGCTAGGTAACATCTTGGAGAGACGTTTGATACAGCATCTGTGAGATTAGCTGCCTGTATTCCACTGAATTACGATGACTCCGTGAGCTATCGTGATGACTTGCCTATGTGCCACTGTATGCTTCTAGTAATGCCTTATTCGAAACCCAAAGATAAATAATGCATTTATAGCACACCATTATGTTTTAATACATTGATAAGCTGATTACTGATTTATGTTATTGCAATAAGCTCATAATAAACACTGTTATTATTCTACTTCATTCTTGTGCGTCAGTTCCTTTTAGCAGTACTATAGTGAGACCTAGTTTGCACTTTCCCCTGCGCCATTACATTACGACATTACAGTAAAGCAGGGCAGAGTGGCGGCAGTAGAGTGCACAGGCAATCCACACCCCTGTGCAGCCTGCTCTTAGCAGGAGGTATCAGTGCGTTAGGAGGTGTTGGCCATATAGGCAGTGTGGCACAGCTTTACTGTACACAGCTCTCCAGCCTTTCTACTTGGCACTGTCCACCATCCATGGTAAGGGAGGAGTGCAAGTGACCTCAAGGAACAAGCAGCACCACCCCCAAGAATTGTAACTGACTGGCTCAATAGCTGCGGCCCACAGGGAAATCTCCTGGTGTTCCGGTAGGCCAATCCGGCCCTGGAGCATACATCTCTGCTTTTCAACAAAAGATACCAAGAGAATGAAAAAAGTTTCAGTATAAAAGACAATTAGTTGTTTAAAATTGCATGCTCTATCTGAATCATGAAAGACACACTTTGGGTTTCATGTCCCTTTAAATAATTGGTGCATGTGATTTACATCCTTATGTGTTTCCTATAATCAATTGTTAAATTATTTTAGTATTTGTTACTCACAACTAAGAGGATAAATCCCTGTTGTGAGCTACTGATTTTTCTGTTTGACGGATAGCTAAGGGGTTAAATAAGACAAAAAAGATTGCTGAGCCCTGGGCTTAAACAAGCAAATAAAAAATACGTATATTTATTGGGTGGTGTTCCTTATATTGCATGGACACTGTGTTTTGTACTAAAGAACAATATTATCTTTTGTCAAAGACAAATAGTGCCAGGGAAAGTTTACAGCTGGGAATATCTGTTAGCAAGTTGTGGCAGAGGTTGTAGATATGACTTAGCAACTTGCTACCTCAAGCAGTTGAGACACATTTATGGCATAGTTAAAGGAATATGAAACCCAACAATTTTCGTTTGTGATTTAGACAAACCGTACAATTTTAGAAACAGTTTACATTTTCAAACTTGCTTTGTTCCCATGATATTCTGTGTTGAAGAGATACCTAGGTAGCATCTGGAGCACTACATGACAGGAAATAGTGCTGCCATCTAGTGCTCTTGCTAATGTATAACATTAGTACTACATGATAGTAAATAGTGCTGCCATCTAGGGCTCTTGCTAATGTATAACATTAGTACTACATGATAGTAAATAGTGCTGCCCTCTAGTGCTCTTGCTAATGTATAACATTAGTACTACATGATAGTAAATAGTGCTGCCATCTAGTGCTCTTGCTAATGTATAACATTAGCACTACATGATAGTAAATAGTGCTGCCATCTAGTGCTCTTGCTAATGTATAACATTAGTACTACATGACAGGAAATAGTGCTGCCCTCTAGTGCTCTTGCTAATGTATAACATTAGTACTACATGATAGACATGTGCACGGCTAAAAAATTCGGTTAGTTTTCGGTTCGGATCGATTCGGACTTTTCGAATTTCGTTTCGGATCGAATCGGATTCGGCAAAATTTGAATAAATTAGTTTCGGATTTATTCGGATCCGAATAAATTCGTTTTGGATTTATTCGGATTCGGCTGAATTCGGTTCTATTCCGTTCCGAAATTTGGTATGTTTTTAGTACACTAACACCCATTTAGTACACTAAGTCACTAACACCCATAAACTACCTATGAACCACTAAACCGAGGCCCCCCCCACATCGCAAACCCTATAATAACATTATTTAACCCCTAATCTGCCGATCGGATATCGCCGCAACCTACATTATAGCTATTAACCCCTAATCTGCTGTCCCTAACACCGCCGACCCCTACATTATAGTTATTAACCCCTAATCTGCCTCCCCCAACGTCGCCGCAATCTAACTACAAGTATTAACCCCTAATCTGCCGACCCGATATCGCCGCCGCCTACATTATAACTATTAACCCCTAATCTGCTGTCCCTAACACCGCCGACCCCTACATTATAGTTATTAACCCCTAATCTGCCCCCCCCAACGTCGCCGCAATCTAACTACAAGTATTAACCCCTAATCTGCCGACCCGATATCGCCTGCCTACATTATAGCTATTAACCCCTAATCTGCTGTCCCTAACACCGCCGACCCCTACATTATAGTTATTAACCCCTAATCTGCCCCCCCCAACGTCGCCGCAATCTAACTACAAGTATTAACCCCTAATCTGCCGACCCGATATCGCCGCCTACATTATAGCTATTAACCCCTAATCTGCTGTCCCTAACACCGCCGACCCCTACATTATAGTTATTAACCCCTAATCTGCCCCCCCCAACGTCGCCGCAATCTAACTACAAGTATTAACCCCTAATCTGCCGACCCGATATCGCCGCCGCCTACATTATAGCTATTAACCCCTAATCTGTTGTCCCTAACACCGCCGACTCCTAAATTATAGTTATTAACCCCTAATCTGCCTCCCCCCAACGTCGCCACAATCTAACTACAAGTATTAACCCCTAATCTGCCGACCGCAAATCGCCGCCACTATAATAAATGTATTAACCCCTAAACCGCCGCACTCCCGCCTCGCAAACACTATAATACATTTTATTAACCCCTAATCTGCCCTCCCTAACATCGCCGCCACCTACCTACAATTATTAACCCCTAATCTCACGCCCGCACCGTCACCGCTACTATAATAAAGTTATTAACCCCTAAACCTAAGTCTAACCCTAACACTAACACCCCCTAACTTAAATATAATTTAAATAAAACGAAATAAGTTTACTATAGTTAAATAAATGAATCCTATTTAAAACTAAAGACTTACCTGTAAAATAAACCCTAAGATAGCTGCAATATAACTAATAATTACATTGTAGCTATTTTAGGATTTATTTTTATTTTACAGGCAACTTTGTATTTATTTTAACTAGGTACAATAGTTATTAAATAGTTAATAACTATTTAATAACTACCTAGCTAAAATAAATACAAATTTACCTGTAAAATAAATCCTAACCTAAGTTACAATTACACCTAACACTACACTATCATTAAATTAACTAAATAAATGAATCATATTTAAAACTAAATACTTACCTGTAAAATAAACCCTAAGATAGCTGCAATATAACTAATAGTTACATTGTAGCTATTTTAGCATTTATATTTATTTTACAGGCAACTTTGTATTTATTTTAACTAGGTACAAAAGCTATTAAATAGTTATTGACTAATTAATAGCTACCTAGTTAAAATAATTACAAAATTACCTGTAAAATAAATCCTAACCTAAGTTACAATTAAACCTAACACTACACTGTCATTAAATAAATTAACTACAAGTACCTACAATTAAATACAATTAAATAAACTAAAGTACAAAACCCCCCCACTAAATTACAAAAAAAAACAAACACTAAATTACAAAAAATAAAAAAATATTACAAGAATTTTAAACTAATTACACCTAATCTAAGCCCCCTAATAAAATAACAAAGCCCCCCAAAATAAAAAAAAATGCCCTACCCTATACTAAATTACAAAAGTTAACAGCTCTATTACCTTACCAGCCCTGAACAGGGCCTTTTGCGGGGCATGCCCCAAAGAAAACAGCTCTTTTGCCTGTAAAAAAAAACACAATACCCCCCCCCCACATTACAACCCACCACCCACATACCCCTACTCTAACCCAAACCCCCCTTAAATAAACCTAACACTACCCCCCTGAAGATCTCCCTACCTTGAGTCGTGTTCACCCAGCCGGGCCGAAGTCTTCATCCGATGGGGCAGAAGAGGACATCCAGACCGGCAGAAGTCTTCATCCAAGCGGGGCAAGAAGAGGTCTTCCATCCATCAGAAAAGTACAAAAAAACAAACAAACACTAAATTAGCAAGAATAATAAAATATTACAATAATTTTAAACTAATTACACCTAATCTAAGCCCCCTACTAGCTATTAATATAGCTACAATATAACTAATAGTTACATTGTAGCTATTTTAGGATTTATATTTATTTTACAGGCAACTTTGTATTTATTTTAACTAGGTACAATAGCTATTAAATAGTTAATAACTACCTAGCTAAAATAAATACAAATTTACCTGTAAAATAAACCCTAACCTAAGTTACAATTACACCTAACACTACACTGTCATTAAATTAACTAAATAAATTAATCCTATATAAAACTAAATACTTACCTGTAAAATAAACCCTAATATAGCTACAATATAACTAATAGTTACATTGTAGCTATTTTAGCATTTCTATTTATTTTACAGGCAACTTTGTATTTATTTTAACTAGGTACAATAGCTATTAAATAGATATTTACTGTTTAATAGCTACCTAGTTAAAATAATTACAAAATTACCTGTAAAATAAATCCTAACCTAAGTTACTATTAAACCTAACACTACACTATCATTAAATAAATTAACTACAAGTACCTACAATTAAATACAATGAAATAAACTAAACTAAAGTACAAAAAAAAACAAACACTAAATTACAAAAAATAAAAAAAATTACAAGAATTTTAAACTAATTACACCTAATCTAAGCCCCCTAATAAAATGACAAAGCCCCCCAAAATAAAAAAAATGCCCTACCCTATACTAAATTACAAAAGTAATCAGCTCTATTACCTTACCAGCCCGGAACAGGGCCTTTTGCGGGGCATGCCCCAAAGAAAACAGCTCTTTTGCCTGTAAAAAAAAACACAATACCCCCCCCCCCACATTACAACCCACCACCCACATACCCCTACTCTAACCCAAACCCCCCTTAAATAAACCTAACACTACCCCCCTGAAGATCTCTCTACCGTGTCTTCACCCAGCGGGCCAAAGTCTTCATCCGATCGGGCAGAAGAGGACATCCAGACCGGCAGAAGTCTTCATCCAAGCGGGGCAAGAAGAGGTCTTCCATCCATCAGAAGTCTTGATCCAGGCGGCATCTTCTCTGTTCATCCATCCGGAGCGGACCGGCAGCATCCTGAAGACATCCCACGCAGAGCATCCTCTTCTTTCTTGATCCGACGACTAGGTGACTGTACCTTTAAGTGACGTCATCCAAGATGGCGTCCCTTGAATTCCGATTGGCTGATAGGATTCTATTAGCCAATCGGAATTAAGGTAGGAAAAATCTGATTGGCTGATTCAATCAGCCAATCAGATTCAAGTTCAATCCGATTGGCTGATGGAATCAGCCAATCAGATTGACCTCGCATTCTATTGGCTGTTCCGATCAGCCAATAGAATGCGAGCTCAATCTGATTGGCTGATTGGATCAGCCAATCGGATTGAACTTGAATTTTAGTTTATTTAATTGTAGATAATTGTAGGTACTTGTAGTTAATTTATTTAATGATAGTGTAGTGTTAGGTTTTATTGTAACTTTAAGGTTAGGATTTATTTTACAGGTAATTTTGTAATTATTTTAACTAGGTAGCTATTAATTAGTCAATAACTATTTAATAGCTATTGTACCTAGTTAAAATAAATACAAAGTTGCCTGTAAAATAAATATAAATGCTAAAATAGCTACAATGTAACTATTAGTTATATTGCAGCTATATTAGGGTTTATTTTACAGGTAAGTATTTAGTTTTAAATATGAGTCATTTATTTAGTTAATTTAATGATAGTGTAGTGTTAGGTGTAATTGTAACTTAGGTTAGGATTTATTTTACAGGTAAATTTGTATTTATTTTAGCTAGGTAGTTATTAAATAGTTATTAACTATTTAATAACTATTGTACCTAGTTAAAATAAATACAAAGTTGCCTGTAAAATAAAAATAAATCCTAAAATAGCTACAATGTAACTATTAGTTATATTGCAGCTATCTTAGGGTTTATTTTACAGGTAAGTCTTTAGTTTTAAATAGGATTCATTTATTTAACTATAGTAAACTTATTTCGTTTTATTTAAATTATATTTAAGTTAGGGGGTGTTAGTGTTAGGGTTAGACTTAGGTTTAGGGGTTAATAACTTTATTATAGTAGCGGCGACGGTGCGGGCGTGAGGTTAGGGGTTAATAATTGTAGGTAGGTGGCGGCGATGTTAGGGAGGGCAGATTAGGGGTTAATAAAATGTATTATAGTGTTTGCGAGGCGGGAGTGCGGCGGTTTAGGGGTTAATACATTTATTATAGTGGCGGCGATTTGCGGTCGGCAGATTAGGGGTTAATACTTGTAGTTAGATTGCGGCGACGTTGGGGGGGCAGATTAGGGGTTAATAACTATAATGTAGGGGTCGGCGGTGTTAGGGACAGCAGATTAGGGGTTAATAGCTATAATGTAGGCGGCGATATCGGGTCGGCAGATTAGGGGTTAATACTTGTAGTTAGATTGCGGCGACGTTGGGGGGGGGCAGATTAGGGGTTAATAACTATAATGTAGGGGTCGGCGGTGTTAGGGACAGCAGATTAGGGGTTAATAGTTATAATGTAGGTGGCGGCGATATCGGGTCGGCAGATTAGGGGTTAATACTTGTAGTTAGATTGCGGCGACGTTGGGGGGGGGCAGATTAGGGGTTAATAACTATAATGTAGGGGTCGGCGGTGTTAGGGACAGCAGATTAGGGGTTAATAGCTATAATGTAGGCGGCGGCGATATCGGGTCGGCAGATTAGGGGTTAATACTTGTAGTTAGATTGCGGCGACGTTGGGGGGGGCAGATTAGGGGTTAATAACTATAATGTAGGGGTCGGCGGTGTTAGGGACAGCAGATTAGGGGTTAATAGCTATAATGTAGGCGGCGATAATAGTGGCAGCGATTTGCGGTCGGCAGATTAGGGGTTAATACTTGTAGTTAGATTGCGGCGACGTTGGGGGGGCAGATTAGGGGTTAATAACTATAATGTAGGGGTCGGCGGTGTTAGGGACAGCAGATTAGGGGTTAATAGCTATAATGTAGGCGGCGATATCGGGTCGGCAGATTAGGGGTTAATACTTGTAGTTAGATTGCGGCGACGTTGGGGGGGGGCAGATTAGGGGTTAATAACTATAATGTAGGGGTCGGCGGTGTTAGGGACAGCAGATTAGGGGTTAATAGTTATAATGTAGGTGGCGGCGATATCGGGTCGGCAGATTAGGGGTTAATACTTGTAGTTAGATTGCGGCGACGTTGGGGGGGGCAGATTAGGGGTTAATAACTATAATGTAGGGGTCGGCGGTGTTAGGGACAGCAGATTAGGGGTTAATAGCTATAATGTAGGCGGCGGCGATATTCGGTCGGCAGATAAGGGGTTAATACTTGTAGTTAGATTGCGGCGACGTTGGGGGAGGCAGATTAGGGGTTAATAACTATAATGTAGGGGTCGGCGGTGTTAGGGACAGCAGATTAGGGGTTAATAGTTATAATGTAGGTGGCGGCGATATCGGGTCGGCAGATTAGGGGTTAATACTTGTAGTTAGATTGCGGCGACGTTGGGGGGGGGCAGATTAGGGGTTAGTAACTATAATGTAGGGGTCGGCGGTGTTAGGGACAGCAGATTAGGGGTTAATAGTTATAATGTAGGTGGCGGCGATATTCGGTCGGCAGATTAGGGGTTAATAAAATAATGCAGGTGTCAGCGATAGCGGAGGCAGCAGATTAGGGGTTAATAAGTGTCAGATTAGGGGTGTTTAGAGACTCGGGGTACATGTTAGGGTGTTAGGTGCAGACTTAGTGTTTCCCCATAGGAAACAATGGGGCTGCGGTGTTAGTTTTTTTTCAGCCGAAACTCCCATTGTTTCCTATGGGGAAATGCCGAATTTTAACAAGCTAATTCGGATTTATTCGGAGATACGGCAGCTATTTCGGATTCATTCGGTAGATTCGGAAGTATTTTAATTCGGAAATCCGAATCGATCCGAATCTCCGAATTTACCGAATTTACCGAATTTCCGAATTAATCCGAAACGAACCGCACATGTCTACTACATGACAATAAATAGTACTGCCCTCTAGTGCTCTTGCAAATGTATAACATTAGTACTACATGACAGGAAATAGTGCTGCCATCTAGTGCTCTTGCTAATGTATAACATTAGCACTACATGATATTAAATAGTGCTGCCATCTAGTGCTCCCACTAATGTATAACATTAGTACTACATGACAGGAAATAGTGCTGCCCTCTAGTGCTCTTGCTAATGTATAACATTAGTACTACATGACAGGAAATAGTGCTGCCATCTAGTGCTCTTGCTAATGTATAACATTATTACTACATGACAAGAAATAGTGCTGCCCTCTAGTGCTCTTGCTAATGTATAACATTAGTACTACATAACAGGAAATAGTGCTGCCCTCTAGTGCTCTTGCTAATGTATAACATTAGTACTACATGACAGTAAATAGTGCTGCCATCTAGTGCTCTTGCTATTGTATAACATTAGCACTACATGATAGGAAATAGTGCTGCCATCTAGTGCTCTTGCTAATGTATAACATTAGTACTACATGATAGGAAATAGTGGTGCCATCTAGTGCTCTTGCTAATGTATAACATTAGTACTACATGACAGGAAATAGTGCTGCTATCTAGTGCTCTTGCTAATGTATAACATTAGTACTACATGACAGGAAATAGTGCTGCCCTCTAGTGCTCTTGCTAATGTATAACATTAGCACTACATGACAGGAAATAGTGCTGCCATCTAGTGCTCTTGCTAATGTATAACATTAGTACTACATGACAGGAAATAGTGCTGCCATCTAGTGCTCTTGCTAATGTATAACATTAGTACTACATGACAGGAAATAGTGCTGCCCTCTAGTGCTCTTGCTAATGTATAACATTAGCACTACATGTCAGGAAATAGCGCTGCCCTCTAGTGCTCTTGCTAATGTATAACATTAGTACTACATGATAGGAAATAGTGCTGCCATCTAGTGCTCTTGCTAATGTATAACATTAGTACTACATGACAGGAAATAGTGCTGCAATCTAGTGCTTTTGCTAATGTATAACATTAGTACTACATGACAGGAAATAGTGCTGCCCTTTAGTGCTCTTGCTAATGTATAACATTAGTACTACATGACAGGAAATAGTGCTGCCATCTAGTGCTCGTGCTAATGTATAACATTAGCACTACATGATATTAAATAGTGCTGCCATCTAGTGCTCCCACTAATGTATAACATTAGTACTACATGACAGGAAATAGTGCTGCCATCTAGTGCTCTTGCTAATGTATAACATTAGTAATACATGACAGGAAATAGTGCTGCCCTCTAGTGCTCTTGCTAATGTATAACATTAGTACTACGTGACAGGAAATAGTGCTGCCATCTTGTGCTCTTGCTAATGTATAACATTATTACTACATGACAAGAAATAGTGCTGCCCTCTAGTGCTCTTGCTAATGTATAACATTAGTACTACATAACAGGAAATAGTGCTGCCCTCTAGTGCTCTTGCTAATGTATAACATTAGTACTACATGACAGTAAATAGTGCTGCCATCTAGTGCTCTTGCTATTGTATAACATTAGCACTACATGATAGGAAATAGTGCTGCCATCTAGTGCTCTTGCTAATGTATAACATTAGTACTACATGATAGGAAATAGTGGTGCCATCTAGTGCTCTTGCTAATGTATAACATTAGTACTACATGACAGGAAATAGTGCTGCTATCTAGTGCTCTTGCTAATGTATAACATTAGTACTACATGACAGGAAATAGTGCTGCCCTCTAGTGCTCTTGCTAATGTATAACATTAGCACTACATGACAGGAAATAGTGCTGCCATCTAGTGCTCTTGCTAATGTACAACATTAGTACTACATGACAGGAAATAGTGCTGCCATCTAGTGCTCTTGCTAATGTATAACATTAGTACTACATGACAGGAAATAGTGCTGCCCTCTAGTGCTCTTGCTAATGTATAACATTAGCACTACATGTCAGGAAATAGCGCTGCCCTCTAGTGCTCTTGCTAATGTATAACATTAGTACTACATGATAGGAAATAGTGCTGCCATCTAGTGCTCTTGCTAATGTATAACATTAGTACTACATGACAGGAAATAGTGCTGCAATCTAGTGCTTTTGCTAATGTATAACATTAGTACTACATGACAGGAAATAGTGCTGCCCTTTAGTGCTCTTGCTAATGTATAACATTAGTACTACATGACAGGAAATAGTGCTGCCATCTAGTGCTCGTGCTAATGTATAAGATTAGCACTACATGACAATAAATATTGCTGGCATCTAGTGCTCGTGCTAATGTATAACATTAGTACTACATGACAGGAAATAGTGCTGCCATCTAGTGCTCGTGCTAATGTATAACATTAGCACTACATGACAGGAAATAGTGCTGCCATCTAGTGCTCTTGCTAATGTATAACATTAGTACTACATGACAGGAAATAGTGCTGCCATCTAGTGCTCTTGCTAATGTATAACATTAGTACTACATGACAGGAAATAGTGATGCCCTCTAGTGCTCTTGCTAATGTATAACATTAGTACTACATGACAGGAAATAGTGCTGCCATCTAGTGCTCTTGCTAATGTATAACATTAGTACTACATGACAGGAAATAGTGCTGCCCTCTAGTGCTCTTGCTAATGTATAACATTAGTACTACATGACAGGAAATAGTGCTGCCATCTAGTGCTCTTGCTAATGTATAACATTAGTACTACATGACAGGAAATAGTGCTGCCCTCTAGTGCTCTTGCTAATGTATAACATTAGCACTACATGACAGGAAATAGTGCTGCCCTCTAGTGCTCTTGCTAATGTATAACATTAGTACTACAAGACAGGAAATAGTGCTGCCATCTAGTGCTCTTGCTAATGTATAACATTAGTACTACATGACAAGAAATAGTGCTTCCATCTAGTGCTTGTGCATATAGATAGCATTCTTGCAGCACTGCTGCCATATAGTGCTGTGTACACGTGCAGGCTCCTGAGCTTACATACCTGATTTTAAACAAAAGAAGAAAAAAGAAGAAAAAAAATGATAATAGAAGTAAATAAGAAAAAAAATGTAAGTTCCTTGCTCTTTCTGAATCATGAAAGAAAATGTTTGGGTTCCGTTTAAAGGGACAGTAAAAAATATGAGGTTGTAATAGAAGATATATAATTTTATGGCAAGACAGGAGGCTTCATATTTTGCATCAAATCTTTACTGAATCCAAACAGCAACAAATAAAACATACAGAGAAAAAATAAATAACATAGTAAAAAGACTGCACCAATCAGCACACAGCCATGGCCAGTGCTATGATTTTTGCCCACACAGGCGAAGATTAGTGATGTCGCGAACCTAAAAATTTCGGTTCGCGACCGGGGACTCGAACTTTAGCAACTGTTCGCGAAACCGGGCGAACTGCCATTGACTTCAATAGGCAGGCGAACTTTAAAACCAACAGGGACTCTTTCTGGCCACAATAGTGATTGAAAAGTTGTTTCAAGGGGACTAACACCTGGACTGTGGCATGCCGGAGGGGGATCCATGGCAAAACTCCCACGGAAAATTACATAGTTGATGCAGAGTCTGGTTTTAAGCCATAAAGGGCATAAATCACCTAACATTCCTAAATTATTTGGAATAACGTGCTTTAAAACATCAGGTATGATGTTGTATCGATCAGGTAGTGTAAGGGTTACGCCCGCTTCACAGTGACAGACCAAACTCCCCGTGTAACACACCGCAAACAGCAGCAAACAGTCAATTTGCACAACCACCAGATAGATGGATTTGATAGATAGATACATAGATTACATAGATCAATAGATGCAATATACATTTGATAGATACTAATTACATAGATCAATAGATGCGATATACATTTGATAGACACTAATTACATAGATCAATAGATGCAATATACATTTGATAGATACAAATTACATAGATCAATAGATGCAATATACATTTGATAGATACAAATTACATAGATCAATAGATGCAATATACATTTGATAGATACGATTGATAGTTAGATAGATTTGATAGATAAAGAGATAGATTTGATAGATATATAATTTCACAGACAGAGAATTACAAGACGTGCGGTCTGTGACCCATGGTAAGGTTCCCATATAAAGACCCCATATGCCATGACTTCCTTTTGCACAATCGAGTACAGGTATGGCATCGATTTTAGGAACCCGGAGATGATTTTAGGAACCGGGAGATGGAAAAATATGCTTGGTCGGTCCTCCTACTTCAAATTTGGGGCACTGCGCGTGCAATCTACTGTGCCACCAGATATGAGTGGTGTGTTAAGTAGTACTATTCTTAGCAGTTTAATCCCTGTTATGTGCCTTTTTTTTAATTGGGTTTTGAAGCCACAGTGCAGCACCAGAGGCCAGAAAAATTAGGCATATCCAAATGCCTGAAAAATTAGGTATTGTTGCAGCCGCTGTTGTAGCAGCGGCCAGAAAAATTGATGTTTGTTTGACAGTTAGAAAGTGCCCTAAAACATTGCGACTTAAACCCTAGTTGTTGGCGGATACGTCACGCAAGTCATCTGGCATTCGAAGATAAAATACAGCAGCGTGTGGACCATTTTTAGCCAAAGGCAGCTCATCTCATCAGGCCTTTTTTACTCAAATGTATCGCCCAATGTCAGTCCCTTCGGGATCCATCCCTCATTCATTTTAATAAAGGTGAGGTAATCAAGACTTTTTTGACCTAGGCGACTTCTCTTCTCAGTGACAATACCTCCTGCTGCACTGAAGGTCCTTTCTGACAGGACACTTGAAGCGGGGCAGGCCAGAAGTTCGATTGCAAATTGGGATAGCTCAGGCCACAGGTCAAGCCTGCACACCCAGTAGTCAAGGGGTTCATCGCTCCTCAGAGTGTCGAGATCTGCAGTTAAGGCGAGGTAGTCTGCTACCTGTCGGTTGAGTCGTTCTCTGAGGCTGGATCCTGAAGGGCTGTGGCGATGCATAGGAGTTAAAAAGGTCTGCATGTCCTCCATCAACAACACGTCTGGAAAGCGTCCTGTCCTTGCCGGCGTGGTCGTGGGAGGAGGAGGAGGATTACTTTCACCTCTTCCCCTGTTAGATTCCCGTTGTGCTGTGACATCACCCTTATACGCTGTGTAAAGCATACTTTTTAATTTATTTTTGAACTGCTCCATCCTTTCCGACTTGCGGGAATTCAGTAACATTTCAGTCACTTTATGCTTATACCGGGGGTCTAGTAGTGTGGACACCCAGTACAGTTCGTTCTCCTTAAGCTTTTTTATACGAGTGTCCCTCAACAGGCACGACAGCATGAAAGACCCCATTTGCACAAGGTTGGATGCCGAGCTACTCATGTCCTGTTCCTCATCCTCAGTGATGTCACTGAAGGTATCTTCTTCCCCCCAGCCACGTACAACACCACGGGTACCAGATAGGTGACAACGAGCACCCTGGGATGCCTGTTGTGCTTGGTCTTCCTCCTCCTCCTCAAAAACCACATTCCTCCTCTGACTCCTCTTCCTCACAATCCTCTTCCTGCGTTGCCACTGGTCCAGCAAGCGATGCTGGGTGGTGATGGTGAACACAACTCTTCCTCTTCACGCTCATCTACGGCCTGATCCAGCACTCTTTGCAGGGCACGCTCCAGGAAGAAAACAAATGGTATGATGTCGCTGATGGTGCCTTCGGTGCGACTGACTAGGTTTGTCACCTCCTCAAAAGGACGCATGAGCCTACAGGCATTGCGCATGAGCGTCCAGTAACGTGGAAAAAAAATTTCCAGCTCCCCAGAGGCTGTCCTAGCACCACGGTCATACAAATACTCGTTAATGGCTTTTTCTTGTTGGAGCAGGCAGTCGAACATTAGGAGTGTTGAATTCCATCGTGTCGGGCTGACGCAAATCAAGCGCCTCACTGGCAGGTTGTTTCGCCGCCGTATCCGGGATGTGGAATAGTACCTGGGGAGCTGGGGGGGTGCCGTTGATGTGGAGCAAGACACAGCAGCAGAAGAGGACTCAGCCGAGGAAGAGGTTATGGAAGAGGATAGAGTAGGAGGAGTAGAGGAGGTAGCAGCAGGCCTGCCTGCAAGTCATGGCGGTGTCACCAACTCCTCTGCAGAGCCACGCATTCCATGCTTGTCAGCCGTCAGCAGGTTTACCCAATGAGCAGTGTAGGTGATATACCTGCCCTGACCATGCTTTGCAGACCAGCTATCAGTGGTCAGATGGACCCTTGCCCCAACGCTGTGTGCCAGACATGCCATTACTTCCTTTCGCACAATCGAGTACAAGTTGGGGATTGCCTTTTGTGAAAAGAAATTTCGGCCGGGTACCTTCCACTGCGGTGTCCCAATAGATACAAATTTTTCTTGTATGGTAAAAGCTGGCGGGCTAAGAGTTCAGACAAGCCAGCTGTCAGAAGCCGGGCAAGGGGGTGACTTTGGGACATTGGCTTCTTACGCTCAAACATGTCCTTGACAGACACCTGACTCTGGGCAGATGAGCAGGAATTGCTATGGAAGAGAGACTGAGTGGCGGATGGTTGAGAGGGGGCAAGAAGTACAGCAGTGGTTGACATGGCTGAAGATGCTGGACCAGGAGGAGGATGGCGGCTTTGAGTTTGTGTGATGCTTCTACTCATGTGTTCATCCCATCAGCGTTTGTGATGTGAGATCATGTGCCTTCGCAAAGCAGTTGTACCTAGGTGGGTGTTGGACTTCCCACGACTCAGTTTCTTTTGGCACAGGTTGCAAATGGCATCGCTGTTGTCAGAGGCAGACACACAAAAAAAATGCCACACTGCTGAGCTCTGTGATGACGGCATTCTGGTGGTGGCAACAGCATGCGTTGATTGGCATGCTGTCTAGCTGACCCCGGGTGCCAATGCATGCTGTCTGACTGTGCCACTAGCTCCTTGCGATGACCTCCCCCTGCTTCCAACTCGTCTCCTCCTCCTCCTCTCTGTCTCCCCATCTGAACTTTCCCCCTCTTCTTCTTCTCTTCTAGCGGGCACCCACGTGACATCCACGGACGCATCATCATCAACCACTTCACTTGTATCTGAAAAAATCAAAAAAGGAAGCAGCAGCGGGTACAACATCATCATCATCATCATCACACCATACGCCCATGTCTGTAATGCTGCCTGACTGAGACATATCACTGTTATCTATATCCTCTGTCAATGATGGTTGCGCATCACTCATTTATTCATACTGATGTGTCAATAACTCCTCTGACAGATCAAGTGAAGCGGCTGTGGTGCTAGTGTTGGTGGTGGTGGCGGCAGGCGGGCGAGTGGCACTGGTCACTTGAGAGGTGCCCGAAGCTAAGCTGGAGGTGGATGGTGCGTCAAGGTTCCGAGCGGAAGCTGTAGAAGATTGGGTGTCCTGTGTTAGCCAGTCAACTAGGTCCTCCTCAGAACTTTTCGCGTTCATGGTACGTGGCCTCTGAACACTGGGCATTATTGTAGGGTCAAAGGGAATCACAGCACCACTACCACGACGGCACCTGCGGGGTGGCTTGCCTCTGCCTGTCATTTTTTTTTTAAATGTACACTTACGCTACTATTAAACAAAATATGAGTGGTGCCACTGGGCAAGTGGGCACAGTATACGCTGTGAGCCTGACACAAAAAAGCAGACTGATGTTTCACAATCCAAAATGTTTATTTTTTTAAATGTACACTTACACTACTATTAAACAAGATATGAGTGGTGGCACTGGGCAAGTGGGCACAATATACGCTGTGAGCCTGACACAAAAAAGCAGACTGATGTTTCACAGTCAAAAATGTTTATTTTTTAAATATTTGCACTACTGTTACAACAAATATGAGTGGTGCCACTAACTTGGCAAGTGGGCCTGGCACACACGCTGGCAGGCAGGCAACTGCAATTAGATTACACTAGCAGACTGATGTTTCACAGTCAAAAAAGTTTTTTTATTAAATATTTACACTACTGTTACAACAAATATGACTGGTGCCACTAACTTGGCAAGTGGGCCTGGCACACACGCTGGCAACTGCAATTAGATTACACTAGCAGGCTGATGTTTCACAGTCAAAAAAGTTTTTTTTAAAATATTTACACTACTGTTATAACAAATATGATTGGTGGCACTAGTTGGCAAGTGGGCCTGGCACACACGCTGGCAGGCAGGCAACTACAATTAGATTACACTAGCAGACTGATGTTTCACAGTCAAAAAAGATTTTTTTTGTAAATATTTACACTACTGTTACAACAAATATGAGTGGTGGCACTAACTTGGCAAGTGGGCCTGGCACACACGCTGGCAGGCAGGCAGGCAACTGCAATTAGATTACACTAGCAGACTGATGTTTCACAGTTTCAAAAAAGTTTTTTTATTAAATATTTACACTACTGTTACAACAAATATGAGTGGTGCCACTAACTTGGCAACTGGGCCTGGCACACACGCTGGCAGGCAGGCAAGCAGGCAACTGCAATTAGATTACATTAGCAGACTGATGTTTCACAGTCAAAAAAGTTTTTTAAAAAAATATTTACACTACTGTTATAACAAATATGATTGGTGGCACTTAGCAAGTGGGCCTGGCACACACGCTGGCAGGCAGGCAACTGCAATTAGATTACACTAGCAGACTGATGTTTCACAGTCAAAAAAGTTTTTTTTAAAATATTTACACTACTGTTATAACAAATATGATTGGTGGCACTAGTTGGCAAGTGGGCCTGGCACAGACGCTGGCAGGCAGGCAACTGCAATTAGATTACACTAGCAGACTGATGTTTCACAGTCAAAAAAGTTTTTTTTTAAATATTTACACTACTGTTATAACAAATATGATTGGTGGCACTAGTTGGCAAGTGGGCCTGGCACAGACGCTGGCAGGCAGGCAACTGCAATTAGATTACACTAGCAGACTGATGTTTCACAGTCAAAAAAGTTTTTTTATTAAATATTTACACTACTGTTATAACAAATATGATTGGTGGCACTAGTTGGCAAGTGGGCCTGGCACACACGCTGGTAGTCAGGCAACTGCAATTAGATTACACTAGCAGACTGATGTAAAAGTTTTTGTTTTTTTTAAATTTACACTAATGTTACACCAGATATGAGTGGTGGCACTGAGGAAGTAGGCACAGTATATGCTGTGAGCCTGACACACAGGCTGGCAGTGGCAGGCTGGCCTGGCAACTGAAATTAGATTACACTAGCAGATTGATGTAAAAGTTTTTTGTTAAAAAATTTACACTAATGTTACACCAGATATGAGTGGTGGCACTGAGGAAGTAGGCACAGTATATGCTGTGAGCCTGACACACAGGCTGGCAGTGGCAGGCTGGCTTGGAAACTGAAATTAGATTACACTAGCAGACTGATGTAAAAAAAAATTTTTTTTTTTAAATTTACACTAATTTTACACCAGATATGACTGGTGGCACTGAGGAAGTAGGCACAGTATATGCTGTGAGCCTGACAAATAGGCTGGCAGTGGCCAGCTGGCCTGGCAACTAAAATTAGATTACACTAGCAGACTGATGTAAAAGTGTTTTGTTAAAAAATTTACACTAATGTTACACCAGATATGAGTGGTGGCACTGAGGAAGTAGGCACAGTATATGCTGTGAGCCTGACACACAGGCTGGCAGTGGCAGGCTGGCCTGGCAACTGAAATTAGATTACACTAGCAGATTGATGTAAAAGTTTTTTGTTAAAAAATGTACACTAATGTTACACCAGATATGAGTGGTGGCACTGAGGAAGTAGGCACAGTATATGCTGTGAGCCTGACACACAGGCTGGCAGTGGCAGGCTGGCCTGGCAACTGAAATTAGATTACACTAGCAGATTGATGTAAAAGTTTTTTGTTAAAAAATTTACACTAATGTTACACCAGATATGAGTGGTGGCACTGAGGAAGTAGGTACAGTATATGCTGTGAGCCTGACACACAGGCTGGCAGTGGCAGGCTGGCTTGGCAACTGAAATTAGATTACACTAGCAGACTGAAGTAAAAAATATATATTTTTTTAAATTTACACTAATTTTACACCAGATATGACTGGTGGCACTGAGGAAGTAGGCACAGTATATGCTGTGAGCCTGACAAATAGGCTGGCAGTGGCCAGCTGGCCTGGCAACTAAAATTAGATTACACTAGCAGACTGATGTAAAAGTGTTTTGTTAAAAAATTTACACTAATGTTACACCAGATATGAGTGGTGGCACTGAGGAAGTAGGCACAGTATATGCTGTGAGCCTGACACACAGGCTGGAAGTGGCAGGCTGGCCTGGCAACTGAAATTATATTACACTAGCAGACTGATGTAAAAGTTTTTTGTTAAAAAATTTACACTAATGTTACACCAGATATGAGTGGTGGCACTGAGGAAGTAGGCACAGTATATGCTGTGAGCCTGACACACAGGCTGGCAGTGGCAGGCTGGCCTGGCAACTGAAATTAGATTACACTAGCAGACTGATGTAAACATTTTTTTTTTAAAAATTACACTAATGTTACACCAGATATGAGTGGTGGCACTGAGGAAGTAGGCACAGTATATGCTGTGAGTCTGACACACAGGCTGGCAGTGGCAGGCTGGCCTGGCAACTGAAATTAGATTACACTAGCAGACTGATGTAAACGTTTTTTGTTTTTTTTAATTTACACTAATGTTATACCAGATATGAGTGGTGGCACTGAGGAAGTAGGCACAGTATATGCTGTGAGCCTGACACACAGGCTGGCAGTGGCAGGCTGGCCTGGCAACTGAAATTAGATTACACTAGCAGACTGATGTAAAAGTTTTTGTTTTTTTTAAATTTACACTAATGTTACACCAGATATGAGTGGTGGCACTGAGGAAGTAGGCACAGTATATGCTGTGAGCCTGACACACAGGCTGGCAGTGGCAGGCTGGCCTGGCAACTGAAATTAGATTACACTAGCAGATTGATGTAAAAGTTTTTTGTTAAAAAATTTACACTAATGTTACACCAGATATGAGTGGTGGCACTGAGGAAGTAGGCACAGTATATGCTGTGAGCCTGACACACAGGCTGGCAGTGGCAGGCTGGCTTGGCAACTGAAATTAGATTACACTAGCAGACTGATGTAAAAAAAAAATTTTTTTTTTAAATTTACACTAATTTTACACCAGATATGACTGGTGGCACTGAGGAAGTAGGCACAGTATATGCTGTGAGCCTGACAAATAGGCTGGCAGTGGCCAGCTGGCCTGGCAACTAAAATTAGATTACACTAGCAGACTGATGTAAAAGTGTTTTGTTAAAAAATTTACACTAATGTTACACCAGATATGAGTGGTGGCACTGAGGAAGTAGGCACAGTATATGCTGTGAGCCTGACACACAGGCTGGCAGTGGCAGGCTGGCCTGGCAACTGAAATTAGATTACACTAGCAGATTGATGTAAAAGTTTTTTGTTAAAAAATGTACACTAATGTTACACCAGATATGAGTGGTGGCACTGAGGAAGTAGGCACAGTATATGCTGTGAGCCTGACACACAGGCTGGCAGTG
Source organism: Bombina bombina (assembly GCF_027579735.1). Lineage (NCBI taxonomy): Eukaryota > Metazoa > Chordata > Amphibia > Anura > Bombinatoridae > Bombina > Bombina bombina. The sequence continues at coordinate 573,199,097 of NC_069505.1, read as the reverse complement.
GCAGGCTGGCCTGGCAACTGAAATTAGATTACACTAGCAGATTGATGTAAAAGTTTTTTGTTAAAAAATTTACACTAATGTTACACCAGATATGAGTGGTGGCACTGAGGAAGTAGGTACAGTATATGCTGTGAGCCTGACACACAGGCTGGCAGTGGCAGGCTGGCTTGGCAACTGAAATTAGATTACACTAGCAGACTGAAGTAAAAAATATATATTTTTTTAAATTTACACTAATTTTACACCAGATATGACTGGTGGCACTGAGGAAGTAGGCACAGTATATGCTGTGAGCCTGACAAATAGGCTGGCAGTGGCCAGCTGGCCTGGCAACTAAAATTAGATTACACTAGCAGACTGATGTAAAAGTGTTTTGTTAAAAAATTTACACTAATGTTACACCAGATATGAGTGGTGGCACTGAGGAAGTAGGCACAGTATATGCTGTGAGCCTGACACACAGGCTGGAAGTGGCAGGCTGGCCTGGCAACTGAAATTATATTACACTAGCAGACTGATGTAAAAGTTTTTTGTTAAAAAATTTACACTAATGTTACACCAGATATGAGTGGTGGCACTGAGGAAGTAGGCACAGTATATGCTGTGAGCCTGACACACAGGCTGGCAGTGGCAGGCTGGCCTGGCAACTGAAATTAGATTACACTAGCAGACTGATGTAAACATTTTTTTTTTAAAAATTACACTAATGTTACACCAGATATGAGTGGTGGCACTGAGGAAGTAGGCACAGTATATGCTGTGAGTCTGACACACAGGCTGGCAGTGGCAGGCTGGCCTGGCAACTGAAATTAGATTACACTAGCAGACTGATGTAAACGTTTTTTGTTTTTTTTAATTTACACTAATGTTATACCAGATATGAGTGGTGGCACTGAGGAAGTAGGCACAGTATATGCTGTGAGCCTGACACACAGGCTGGCAGTGGCAGGCTGGCCTGGCAACTGAAATTAGATTACACTAGCAGACTGATGTAAAAGTTTTGTAAAAATTTTTTTTACACTAATGTTACACTAATGTGCCTAAATGCTCAGTGGTGGCACTGAGCAATTAGGCACAGTATATGCTGTGAGCCTGACACACGCTGACAGGCAGGCAAATGCAATTAGATTACAAAGAGAAAAATAACAAAAAAAACGACTGATGTTCTAGCCCTAAAAAGGGCTTTTTGGGGTGCTGTCCTTAAAGCAGAGATCAGATGAGTCCTTCAGGACTGTAGTGGACACTGAATACACTAGCCTAGTTATCAATTTCCCTATAAAATCAGCAGCAGCAGCACTATCCCTCCTCTCACTAAGAATGCAGGATAATAATGAATCTAAAATGGCTGCTGCCCAGGAGCTGGGAGGGTCTGGGAGGGAGTGTCTGCTGCTGATTGGCTGAAATGTGTCTGCAGACTGTGAGATACAGGGTCAAAGTTTACTCAATGATGACGAATAGGGGGCGGATGGAACATTGCATATGTTCACCCGCCGCGGCGAACGCGAACAAGCTATGATCGCCGGGAACTGTTCCCCGGCGAACTGTTCGCGACATCACTAGCGAAGATACATCTTGCGCCCCCCCCCCAATTACATTCCACTCCATTTCTAGTCTTTAGCAAACTGTTACAGAGATGTGCTAACAAAACCTACAGATAACTATTTTATCTATAATTATAGGGAAAATAATTCCCCATTTGGATGTTTGCATGTGTGTGCCAGTGTGTTAGTAGTATATGTATATGTGTGTGTGTGTGTATACCTGTATGTGTGTGTGTATGTGCGTATGTCTGTCTATCTGTGCATGTGTTTGTATGTAAGTGTGTGTGTGTGGGTACATTCGTGTGTGAGTAATGGTGCGTGTATGTGTGTGAGTATGTATGTGGGTGTGGGTGTATGTGTATGTATGTGTGTGTATGTATGTATGTCTGTGTATGCATGTATATGTGTGTGTGTATGTATGTGTGTGTGTATATGTGTGTGTGTATGTATGTGTGTGTATTCATGTATGTGTGTGTGTATGTATGTGTGTGTATGCATGTATGTGTGTGTGTGTGTATGTATGTGTGTGTATGTATCTGTGTATGTATGTATGTGTGTGTATGTATGTATGTATGTGTGTGTGTGCATGTATGTGTGTGTGTGTATGCATGTATGTATGTGTGTGTGCGTATGTGTGTATGTATATATGTGTGTGTGTGTGTGTATGTGTGTATGTATATATGTGTGTGTGTGTGTGTGTGTGTATGTATGTGTGTGTGTATGCATGTATGTGTGTATGCATGTATGTGTGTGTGTATTTATGTGTGTGTGTGTATGTATGTGTGTGTATGCATGTATGTGTGTATGTATGCATGTATGTGTGTGTGAATGTACTGTATGTATGTATGTATTTCATAGATTTTACGTTTTGTGGTTCCCAATAACTTATATTGTTTCTCAGAGTAGATCATATACCTTAAAGGGACATGAAACCCAAAATTTTTCTTTCATGATTCTGATAGAGAATACAATTTTATACAACTTTCCAATTTACTTCTATTATTTAATTTGCTTTCTTCTCTTATCCTTTGCTGAAAGGTTTATCTATGAAAGATCAGGAGCAGCAAAGAACCTAGGATCTAGTTGCTGATTGGTGGATGCATATATATACCGATTGTCATTGGCTCACGCATGTGTACAGTCAGCAACCAGAAGTGCATTGTTGCTCATTCAACAAAACATACCAAGAGAACGGAGAAAAATTGTTAATAGGGGTAAATTAGAAAGTTGCTTAAAATGTCCTGCTCTATCTGAATCATGAAAGAAATTTTTGGGGATTTTATATTCCTTTAAGTAGCATTTTACCTCTATTTGGTAGTTTTCCTTACCATTAGATTGGTTTTTAAAAATATCACAAAATACCTGGGACCTAATGCAATCAGCCAATAGGATTGAAGTTCAATCCGATTGACTGATCCAATCAGCCAATAGGATTGACCTTGCATTCTATTAGCTGTTCCAATCAGCCAATAGAATGCAAGCTCAATCCTATTGGCTGATTGCATCAGCCAATAGGATTTTTCCTACCTTAATTCCGATTGGCTGATTCTGATACTGAATTCTATCAGCCAATCAGAATTGAAGGGACGCCATCTTGGATGACGTCATTTAAAGGAACCTTCATTCTTCAGTTGGACGTCGAACGAAGAGGATGCTCTGCGTCGGATGTCTTCAAGATGGAGCCGCTCCTCGTCGGATGGAAGAAGATAGAAGATGCCGCTTGGATGAAGACTTCTGCCCATCTGGAGGACCTCTTCTTCCTGGATTGGATGAAGACTTCTGCCCGGATTGGATGAAGATTTCTGCCCAGCTGGGTGAAGACGGCTCAAGGTAGGGTGATCTTCAAGGGGTTAGTGTTAGGTTTTTTTAAGGGGGGATTGGGTGGGTTTTAGAGTAAGGTTGGTTGTGTGGGTGGTGGGTTTTAATGTTGGGGGGGTTGTATTTCTTTTTTTACAGGTAAAAGAGCTGATTACTTTGGGACAATGCCCAGCAAAAAGCCCTTTTAAGGGCTATTTGTAATTTAGTATAGGGTAGGGAATTTTATTATTTTGGGGGGCTTTTTTATTTTATTAGGGGGCTTATATTAGGTGTAATTAGTTTAAACTTCTTGTAATTTTTTTTTATTTTCTGTAATTTAGTGTTTGTTTTTTTGCACTTTATTTTATTTTATTTAATTGTATTTAATTGTAGGTAATTGTAGTTAATTAATTTAATTTATTTAATGATAGTGTAGTGTTAGGTGTAATTGTAACTTAGGTTAGGATTTATTTTACAGGTAAATTTCTATTTATTTTAACTAGGTAGCTATTAAATAGTTAATAACTATTTAATAGCTATTGTACCTAGTTAAAATAAATACAAAGTTGCCTGTAATATAAAAATAAATCCTAAAATAGCTACAATGTAATTATTAATTATATTGTAGCTATCTTAGGGTTTATTTTATAGGTAAGTATTTTGTTTTAAATAGGAATAATTTAGTTAATAATAGTAAATTTATTTAGATTTATTTAAATAATATTTAAGTTAGGGGGGTGTTAGGGTTAGACTTAGGTTTAGAGGTTAATAACTTTATTATAGTGGCGGCGGCAGATTAGGGTTAATACATTTAATAGGCTATGTGGACTATGGCGGTTTAGGGGTTAATACTTGAATAGGTTAATTGCGTTGTGGGCTATGGCAGTTTAGGGGTTAATAATTTAGTTATTACTTGCGGTGTGGGTTTGATGGCGGATATAAGGGTTAATAGACTTTATTAGTTATTGCGGTGGGGGATTGCGGTTGACAGGTAGATAGACATTGCGCATGCGTTAGGTGTTAGTTTATTTTTGCAGGCATTTTCGGGAGTTACGGTGCTCCCATACTCAGCGCAAGGCTTGCTGCCGCTGCCTTTTATGGCGAGGTAAAAATGGAGTAAGATTTCTCCCTTTTTGCCACGTAAGTCCTTGCGCTGGATATTGGATACCGATTTGCGATGCGGTTCTATGTTAGCTTATGGGAGTAATAATTGCGGGTAACGGGTGAAATTTACGCGCATAACTTGTATGCTACGCCGTATATGTAATACCAAAATCGTGTAAAATCTGGTGGCGGAGGATTTTGCGGGCGACGCTGCATATGTAATGGAGGCCAGGATTGGCAATACTTGTCTGGTACAATAGATGTTAGAATATTGCATGCAAAAAGCTGTTTTTATTCTGTGTACAAATAGTAGCACTATCTATGCACACATACATGATGGCTCCTTCACATCAATCAGCTCCTTACTCCTCGGCCTCATTGTCATTCTAATACAGGGCTGTTTCTAGAGAATCCGGCTCCCGGGGCTAGATTCCAAAATGAGCCCCCCTCCCAAATTTTAAGTTCAACCTTCTCCACCTTGGACCATCCATGTCTTACTATCATTTACTATTCATTTGCAAATCCTTCAAAATGTACAATTTTGCTGATGTGGTAGCTCAGTTGGTAAGATGCCATGACTACAAAGAAGCCTGTTCAAAGATCCAAAGGTCACAGGTTCAAATCCCGGGAAGGGCCGACACAGCCCTTCATCCTTCCGAGGTGGGTAAAATGAGTACCATTAAATTGGGTAATAATAACAAATATTACTATTCAGCTGCCGATTTGGTTAATTCCAAGATCGAGCGCTGAAAAAACGCTTTGAGTCCCACTGGGAGAAAGGCGCTATATAAATACTAGTTAATATTATTACAATTTCCAAAAAGACATGAATAACAAGACAAAAGTAAAAACAAAATATTGTAAAATTAATAATTAAAACATATGGGGGCCCATTTATCAAGCTCTGTATGGAGCTTGATGCCCCGTGTTTCCAGCGAGCCTTCAGACTCACCAGAAACACAAGTTATGAAGCAGCGGTCTAAAGACCGCTGCTCCATAACCTGTCCGCCTGCTCTGAGGCAGCGGACAGAGATTGCGTGAAATCAACCTGATCGCATACGACAGGGGTGACACCATCAGAGGAGATTAATTCCTGCTTGATGGTGTCAAGGACCACCAACATCTTCTCATGGACCACCAGTGGTCCACGGACCACTGGTTGGCGACCGCTGCCCTAGATTATGTAAGCACACGCGCAATTTTTTATTTATTCTATTTCCAATACTGTTTGTGAACGATGAAGCCCAAGATGCCAAAATAATGACATAGAGAGCGGGTGTTTCCTCTCTCTACGTTGGTAATGGAACAGATCCGGAAGTAATGCCAGGGGCGGAGTAAGGAACGGTAAGTCCCATCTAAATTTAATAACAAACCTTTGAGATTCTTTTTTTTTAAAAAGATAGCGATTTAGGTTGTACAGACTGGAGGAGTAATACTTTACTTTTAAAATGCACTAAATTTACCATCAGGAGTGACACTGAACCCAAATTTTTTCATTCGTGATTCAGATAGAGCATGCAATTTTAAGCAACTTTCTAATCTACTCCTAATATCAAATTTTCTTGATTCTCTTGGTATCTTTATTTGAAATGCAAGAATGTAAGTTTAGATGCCGGCCCATTTTTGGTGAACAACCTGGTTTGTTCTTGCTGATTGGTGGATAAATTCACCCACCAATAAAAAGTGCTGTCCAGGGTCTGAACAAAAAAAATAGCTTAGATGTCTTCTTTTTTAAAGATAGCAAGAGAACGAAGAAAAAATGATAATAGGAGTAAATTAGAAAGTTGCTTAAAATTGCATGCTCTATCTGAATCACAAAAGAAAACATTTGGATTCAGTGTCCCTTTAAGCTAGCATCAGTGTGCTGAATAAATAGCTTTTAGCAGTGGTATATTTCAATTAAATTACAGTAGAGAGACAACTAGAGGGCTGCAATGGGTTGCTTTACATTGAACTGAAGCCCTGTCAAAAGGAAAAGGGTTAAAACGGACACTAAATTAACATTTATACTGTGACAGTGCCTGCATTTCAGCCCCCCATAGTGAAGATAGTAAAGTTGTACTTATATTGTCCTCAGTTGCAGTTTATTGTAGTTAGATTAGAGAGCAGGTTATAGGCAGCAGACCACACAATACATATATTCCCAAACCCCTACCTTTGTTTGACAGCTATGCCTGCCTGGCTTTGCATTCCATTAATACTGACAGCACCATGGGGGCAGCTGTTAGAGAAAGCAGTGAAACTTTGTGGGACAAGAGACATCCTCGTTTTGCCTGCTGACCAAGTTAAGCAGCATGTCCTGTTACAATCACTGCCATTCATGATAGCAGTGGAAGGAAAGCGGAGCATTCCATAAATAAAGACCAAAGGGACAGTTGCAGAGAGGGAGAGAAAGGAGGGGTCAGGGTCAGGTAGTCTACAGAACAAAGGCGTAACTAGAAACCACAGGGCCCAGGTGCAAGAATCTAAGAAGGGCCCCCCACCCTCCAAAAAAAAGTGAGTTTGATACATATCTTTTTGTTTGTTTGTTTTTAACACAGAAAGAAAAAAGTGAATTAGATTACATGTCTGCAAAAGGAGGTACCCTGTGCCCACAGTCTGTGAGATGGTCTGACCCTCTATTACTGTATATAGTGACACTGTTTAACCCATCAGTACTGTATATAGTGAGTCAGTGAGATGGCTGGCCTGACCCTACCCGCCCCAGTACTTTATAAAGTGACCACAGTAGTCTGTGACATAGTCCAGCTCCCCCGTACTGTATATAGTGGTACTGTATAGTGACACTGTTTACCCCCTCCCCCCATGCTGTAGTAACAAGGTCTGTAATTTGCTGGTTCCACAAACACACACACACACATACACACATGCATAAATACACACACAGTCACATACATACAAACATACACACACACATACATGCATAAATACACACACAGTCACATACATACATACACACATACACACACACATACACATACATGCATAAATACACACACAGTCACATACATACATACACACATACACACACACATACACATACATGCATAAATACACACACAGTCACATACATACATACACACATACACACACACATAAACACCAATGGGTAAAACAGAAAGACTAACTCCTGTACTCAGAGACACTAGTGAAGCATCATGTCACACTCACATGATATCAGTGCAGGCAGTGGCAGGTCAACGTTTTTTTTATTAATTTTTTATTTATTTTTTTAAAGCTGGGCCCCCACCCTTGGGGGCCCAGTTGCAATTGCAGCCTCTGCACCCCCTGTAGTTTCACCCTCGCTACAGAGAAATTGTCAGCTAATTACTCACAGGCATCACAAGATAACAGTGCTTTTTTATTCTGTTGCATGTGACCACACCACTGAAAACGGCCCTGCTGATCTGAAAGCCCGCGCACAGGAGCGATCATTGTGCTTGAAGGGAGGGGAGGGCAGCAGAGCAGAAGGGAGGGGGTAAAGGACAGGGTCGCTATAGAGGCAAATGTTGCTGCTGCATAATTACTGTGCTAGGATGCCATTAAGCAGCAAGTGTATAAAAAAAATTTTTTAATAAAAAATAAAAAGTTTTTTTCATGTTGTAAATTTACACCCCCTACAGAAGCGATAAGGCAGCTGCCTAGTCTGCCTATATGCAAACGCCGGCCCTGCACACAGCAGCCGAATAAACTGTAATGAACAAGTCCAGCACTTAATATTTTCTTTGCTGCTTTCAGACAGCAGGTTATGCATGAATATTTTCTTCAAACTCACTTATTTTTTCTATCTCTTATGTTAGTTTTATATTTTATAGCTTTGTCTTAGATTGTAAAATTGTGTGTAAAATTGTGTTTCTATACTTTTGTTGGCTATATAGTGCGTGCAGCGGCTGTATGTTTTTTACTGCTGCACGAGTTTTGCTATCTTACCGGTGCGACCCATTATACTATACGGGCCTCTCCGGATCTCTTATATCCTGTTTCCAGGAATCGTTAGGAGGAGATCTTTGGCCTCTTATCAGACGCATATCTTTTGACGTCTTGGCCGCTTCTGGCCTCCTCCTAAAAATCCCAGCCTAAACTCCAGGCCGCACACGTTCCCAGCCTGTATACCAGGCCGCACCAGATCCCTCTCCTCCCAACGCTTCCAGTATCGTTAGGAGTTGTCTTAACCAGCTATCAGAAACACTATCTCTCTGGCGTCTCATCCACTTCTGGCCTCCTCCTAACAATCTCGGCCCGATCACTTCCACGTGGCTGTACGCTAAGGTTGCGTGCATGGCTGTTACAGGCCTCTCTCCTCTCGGCCTAACACCTAGTTCGTGCATAGTGTGTTGTCCCTCTTTCCTCCGGCTTCGGCAGTCGTGCATCAGGCTGTAGTTTGGTGACAGCAGGGTGCGAGAGCTGCTAGTGGTTGGATTCTAATGTATGGGTACTTTTTAGGAAATATAATGAGTTTTCTTAACATTCTGAAAAGTCTGATAATTCTCTTATGTTACTCACATCTTCTGAATAACATAAATAATCTTCAATGCTGTACATATCTTTTTAGGATATATTAGCCTATATTAGGCTAGTTTTAATAATAAGCTGTTTTAAGGTGATATTAAAAATATATATTAGCCTATATTAGGCTTCATCGTATATAAGCCTTTTATAAGGCTATTTTTTAATATAAGTATTTTTTGCCTTCATGAAACTTTTTAATTTTATTAACCTGTAGGAAAGCTATACTATGTTTTGGGTTTATTACCTTCATTAGGCTTTATTGTGTGCAGATAGCATATGCATCACACATGTCTAGGTCTCATTAATTGTATATGTGTTGAATATTTGTGGTGCCTGTACCGTTTTTGTGTATATTTACATGTCTAGGTGTATTCATGTACATGTTATATATGCATATGAAAGTGAGTATATGTGGGTGTATATATATATTCATATATATGTGTATGTGTGTTCCTATACTTGTTTTTAGGTATACATATGTAGGTGCATATATGTAGACTTGTGCATGGCCGAAAAATTTGTTTCTGTTCGGATCGATTCGGATGTTTTAAAATTTCGGTTCGTATCGATTTGAATTCAGAAAAATTTGAATGAATTCGTTTCGGATTCGATTCGGATTCATTCGGATTCAAATAAATTTGGCTGGATTCGGTTCGGTTCAATCCGAAAATTCGGAATTTCGGTATGTGTTAGGTGGGATGTGCTGTGTATTAGACTAGTATTATGTACTGTATATTAGGTGTAACCCATAGCAGAGTGATATAACCTAATATACTGTACAATACTAGTGTAATCCATGGCCATCCAAATGTAACGAATAAATCTGAACTAATTCGTATTTATTCGGTAGATTCGGTACTACCGTAATTCGGAAATTCAAATCGATCTGAATCTCCGAATTTAACAAATTCGGACGAATTTCGATTCGGAACGAATCGAAACGCACATGTCTACATATATGTATGTGCTCGTGTGTGTGTGTATATTTACATGTCAAGGTATATTCCTGTTCATGTTATGTATGCTTATGCATGTGTATATATGTGTGTACATGGGTGTATATTGACACTGTGGAGTTTGGTTAGGAATCTGAAAGTTGGCGCAATGTTATTTAAATACAAATTATACATTTTCTTTACAATTCTTCCAGATGGGCTATATTTATGGATCATCTACAAAACATTTATGCAAAGAAAAATCTAGCGTACAATGTCCCTTTCACAGATTTTTTCTTAATGGCGTATGTAGAGGAATCCCTCTCTATTCCTAGATCTCTCAGAGTGTAACAATTCACCATCCTTCTTCTAAAGAGGATTTTTTGCTCATATTAATTTTGCTTTTGCTGTCGCACTAAAGGAATTCTATTCCCCCCCCCCCTCTTCTGAGGCGGATCATACGCCCACTCTTACACACTCCAGAGCTTTTTCCTATGCTGCAGACTCTTTCAACCCAGAATCAGTGTCGCTTTCACCCAAGCCGATTTAGAAGACCTAACACTCCTCCCCCGGGTGTCTCTCTTAGGTGTTCTGTTTAATCTGTCCTGTAATAACCAGCTTCTTTCTTAGTACTCCTCTAATCTTTTTATCTGTTCATGCCTGAATTCTTTTGTTCATCTGTATTTTGTCTATCTCCCTTTGTTTCCCTCCAGTTTTGCATATCCATCTCTGTTATATTTTCTCTGGAATTTTTCTTGTATCTCAATCTCTGCAGGTTTCTCCTTTGTCTCAGTGCTTTTGACAGGATGACGAAATTGTAGCATGTGGATTTAAGTAGGGCTCCTTTACCCTAGGTCCAGAGTTTGTTCCAGGATTCGATCTTTATCTGTCAGAATGCACAGATATAAGAGGCGGTTCATTGGCTTAGATATTAGTTTGTAAGACTTCCTTGTTTAGCCTTCCTCTTAGTTTTCCTAGAGAGTAAGCAAATTTGTTTCTTCTTGTAAATTAGGAAGTTGTTAAAATTGCATTCCTGTCTGAATCTTGAGGGTTTAGTTTTGTCTAGTTGTCCCTTTAACATGGCATCTGAGGATGATTCCCTTCCTTCCTTATGTCTCTCACTTTTCTATCCTCTTCCTTCTTCTAAGTAGATTTCTTGCCTTCTATGGGCTCGATTTATCAATCATATTCTCCTACATTTGCGTCTAAAATCACGCCGTCATAATTTTTCTCCTATTCTATATATCATTCTAAAATACGCCTAAAAAGGATCAAATACGACAAGTAAATTCTCACACTTTACTGTCGTTCACCTAGGTGCACATGTGCCAAATAAAGCATTAAAATGCCCTTTTGCGGTCATATTTTCAACAATACGCCGTACTTCTATCCAAAATATATATTTATCATTATTTTGCGCCAGTGGAGAACCTAAACTTCTCCTACTAATACGACCACTAAAGTTCTCCCTAAACACAGAGGAGAACATTCAATTTACTCAATTTTTTGGGTGCCCAAAGATGGATTATTTCCTGATTTCGTCAGCTATTTCTTTGGCAAGGGGCCATGAAAGTCGTCCACATGAAGCGATTTTGCCCTTACATAGACGCCAAAGAGTTCCCTGAGTGCTTCTACCCCTTTGTGGACTTCAGGCATTATCAGATTACAAGATCAAAAAAAGATTTCGTATTAATAGGGAGAGCATACACAATCTCTATGCTCTTATCCAGAATGATCTTGAGCCACAGACCAGAAGAACAAGGGCAATCCCAGGAATGCTAAAATTATTGGCAGTTTTTCATTTCCTGGCTACAGGTTCATTTCAGGCTGTGTCCAGTGCTGTGGTAGGCATGAGCCAGCCTTCATTTTGCCGACATTTGAGGACAGTTTTAAAAGCTATTCTAAAGCATCTCAATAAGGTCATCTATGTACCAAGGAATGTCCATGAATGGCACCAAGTTAAGGCTGGTTTTTATCAAGTTGCAGGTATTCCAAATGTTCTTGGTGCAATAGATTGCACACACATTGCACTAAGACCATCTGCTTCCAGGGAGGAGCAATATAGAAACAGAAAACACTTCCACTCTCTCAATGTTCAAGCAGTGTGTGATGCCAACCTTTGATTTTGGACAGTAAGATCAGGATTTCCAGGGTCATGCCACGATTTCCACATCTTAAAGCAGTCTGCATTATTAACAGCATTTGAACGTGGAGAAATGCCACACGGTTCGCTATTAGGTGATTACAAAATTTGTATATTATTCCCCAATATTTTTTTTTTTAATTGTCATTGATGAACCTGTAAGTTAATATTTTTAACCTGTAGTTACAGATACCCCCCTATTTAAAAAGGCCATAATTTTTTTATTCATTCAAAATTTTATTTTCTATATCGACCATTAGATTTCTAACAATACATAGAAATATTACATTTAATTTTGTGAGCCATAAGTTTTTAGATATAGATATTTAAATATATCATTCATTGTATTGTTCATTTGTATACATGTTATCAAAATAATATATAAAATTTAATTTCATTGTTGACAGCGGGTATCCCTGTAGGCCCTGGCTCTTGACACCTGTACCAATTCCTCATACACGCTCAGAAATAAAGTTTAATGAGTCTCACAGGTCAACAAGGAGTGCAATTGAGCGAACATTTGGTGTTCTAAAAATGAGATTCAAAATGTTGGACCATTCTGGTGGTGATCTCCAATATTCCTCTGAAAATGTAACAATATAATTATTGTGTCATGCGTAATGCACAATATTGCCATTTCTCAAACAAATCTAGAGGAGGTGTATTATTTTATTATAACTAAATCATTAGTTATAATAAAAATGTGAGGTGAATACAGACATAATGAAAGTTTGATTAATAATTTGATGTTCTCAAAATACCTATTTGTTTTTTTTACAGTTTTACAGAAGATCATCAAATATTGATCAACAAAAAAGAAATTTTGGATACCCTACTTGAAGCAGAAAATAATTTGATCAGGACATACTATACTGTCCAAAAACTAAGAGAAAAAGATGAATCATTGTAATAAAAATAACTATTCATTTAATAATGAATGAATGACTGTGGAAATAACTTTTTTTTTTTTTTTTTTTTATAAATTGTTAAAACACTTAATAAACGTAATAAAATGTTGGTCTCTGTGTGTTTTGTTCATAGTATAAAGTTTTTTTCCCAAATTAATTTGACAACATAAAACGGTTAACATGTAGTCCTAGAAGAGATGATGCTATGGAAAAATAATAGTTTGGTGCTATCTTTAAAATACATTACACATGATAGACAAACTGTAATGCTTTTGCATCATGGTAATGTATTAACAAAATAATTGACAGAGAAATTTTAATAAAACATATTCGTTCTATAATAAAGCTTGTTTAACAGCAGTCAAACATATCTTATGCTTTTTAAGATCATTATACTTTCACAATGATAACTATTATTTATTAAACTATAAAAAATAACTAATAAAAAAAATTGATGTACATACACATAAATATAAGCTGTAAATACACTGTTTAAATATAATATTTATATACAAATATAAAGCTATCATTTATTTGCTATTACGCGCTATAATTATGCTCAATTTTAACAATAAATATGGCGCAAAAATACGACTAATGGAGAGATTTATCAATATTACGCCACATCTCGACTTTGGAAAATAACGTAAAAACTACCTATTTAATGATAAATAACGGCGCACATGTGTGCCGATCCGATGGCGATGTGAGGAGAACTGAGAGGAGAACTGAAAGGAGAATTATAACAAAGTTTAATAAATCGAGCCCTATGAATCAGCCATTGCTGACGTATTAAATCAACCTTAAAGTGAATGTCAAGTTTGATGAATCAGTACCCGGTTTTTAAAAACCCTATTAAAAACAGGGGCACTTTCATTCATCAATGACGATTGAAACTGTATAACAGAGTAAATGGAGCGCACAAGAATATCTAAGTAGATCTAAGTGCAGAGTCAAAAGTACATTTTATTTCATCACATAAAAGACATATGTATATGCACTCACAAAGAAACCCTCAAACATATGAGGTATGTTGTAGCAGTCAATGTATACTCTGTCCCTTTAAGAAAAAACATTTTGCCCAGATTCACACACGATCCTTTTGTTTGTCAGGATCCTTATATTTGTCAGGCTCCTTAAATTGGGCTCTCTATATCCCTTTATCAGATAGTGTGATCCGTCTTATGGGAAAATCCTGCACAGTAAATTATGCAAAGGTACAGAGTTCAAACAACCTTAGGAGATCCTGTGAGATCAGAGCATAGCAGACTCGTGTAGCCGGCTCAAGTCTGACAGTGCTCCGTTCACATTCACGTCTCCTCGTGGTAAACAATGGGCGTGGCCTAACACGTTTTGCGGGCTCCTCCCCGCTTCGTCAGAGGCTATGCCCATTCCTCCTTCCAATCTCTCTTTTGACTGAAACACTGGTCCCTCCTCTGAAACTTTCATTGGTAGTCCGTAGGTGGGTGTGTATCCATGGGAGTGTTACATCCTTTACACTCCAATCAAAATGTCTGTTATTTTACTTTCCTAAAACTTATTCACATATTTATTAGAGTATACCTGTACATAGGAGCTTCTAAGCTCAGTAGAACCAGCATCCCTATTGGTTATCCAAACCTAATAACAACATATAAACGAAATACATGACAGAAAAATAGGTGCAAATAATCGTTATATGTATAAAACATTCCAAAATTAACATATTTAGAAACATATAAAACCTTAATAAAAAATGCTGTATTTTAAAAAGTAGATAAAAAATATGTTGAATAAAATGTGCTTCTAATTGAGATATCTATACATATATCGCATAACAGATTTTGAAATACTTTTAAATGTTTCCAAAAGTGTTTGAACGCTGGAGAAATCTGTATACATACACTCTTAGTGCCTTTAACTAATGCCAATAAAAAAAGATAATTTCTTATAAAAGAGTATATGAATATATATGACTGCATAAGCCTATTTACATTCTAAGGTCATCCACTTCTATTATATTCAGGAACAAGATTCATTATAGTTCCATATTTACTAACTGGATTAATGTCTAAGTCAATGGCTTTAAACATCCAAGAAAGCTGCCAAATCTATATCGCGGTTAAGACTCACCGGACCCATAGTACCCAATCTATGGATCCAGAAGGTTTCCCGCTGTCTGAGCTGAAGCAGGCAATAACCCCCCCCCCCCCCCACAGCTCTTTTTACATGTTCAATACCTAGTATAGTTATACCTGTACTGTCCTTATTATGAAACTCTGAAAAGTGTGCTGAAACTCCATGGGTTTCTAGACCTGCCTCTATATTTCTCAGGTGTTTGCCAAATCTTTTTTGTTACCACTTGAATATTTTGTTTCTTAGGATTTTCTCTTGGATCTGTTTGTTTCTGTTTACTCTTAATCAGAGTTTGTCTATCCATTTTGTCCAATTTCTCTTTTGTCTCTATTAATACATGTTCTTGATATCCCTTAGCTAAGAATCAATTAGTAATTGTTCCTGCCTCTTTCAGAAAGTCTTTAAGTTTAGTACAATTACGTTTAGCTCTCTGAAACTGACCTAAGGGAATGTTTCTCTTCCATTTTGTATGGTGCCCACTCTTAGCATGTAGAAACCCATTGGTATCGGTAGGTTTCCTAAAGAGGTTTGTGTATACTTCATCTCCTTCTTGTACTATTTCTAAATCCATAAAAGTGACCTTTTTGATGTTATGTTCCACTGTAAAACTCATATTCAACATATTTCTATTAGTATATTTGACAAACTCTCCTAATTCTTCTATTGTCCCTTGCCAGACCAGGAGTATATCGTCTATATACCGATACCAATATTTGATCTGACTTCTAAATGGATTTTCCATATTGAAGACAAATAGATCCTCCCACCAACCCATATAGAGATTTGCAAAATTGGGTGTGAATTTCATCCACATAGCAGTACCTCAGGTTTTGGAGGAAGTACTTTCCTTCAAAAAAGAAATAATTCTTTGTTAGAATAAATTACATCGCATTTTCCAAGAATTCAATTTGTTTTTAATTAATGTATCCACATTTTTCTGAAAAATATTTCACTGCTGTGATACCTAAGGAGTGTGATATTGATGTGTATAAAGAGAACACATCCATAGTTACCCAAATATAATCATCCTGCCAGGTGAGGTTTTCTAAGATTTCTAAAATATGTAAGGTGTCTCTAACATAAGACCTTAGACAGGGTACCATTGGTTTGAGTATTTGATCAACATACTTGGATAACTTGGTGGTTAGTCCCCCTATGCCTGACACTATCGGCCTACCCTGGGGATTATTTATCCCCTTATGAATTTTGGGTAGGTGATAGAATATCGGCAGCATGGGGTCCTCCACCACCAAGTGATTAAATTCCGAGTTAGTTAAGAGTAGGTTTGTTTTGCCTTCATTAATCAGATCTAAATACTCTTTTAGAAACTTTTTAGTGGGATTCATATTTAATACACAATATGTCTCAATGTCACCTAGTAATCTGTGTGCCTCCTGGATGTATTCTTTCCGATCCTGCACCACAATGCCTCCACCTTTGTCGGCATTCCGAATTATTAGGTCTTTATTATCACTAAGATTCTTTAGGGCTGTTTTTTCCACTCTAGAAAGATTTCCATGAATTTGTTTTCTATCTTAGGTGCTATTTTTGATCCTATCCTTCGCACAAATTTCTCTAACCTCTTTTTCCAAAAGTTTTTCAAACATCACTATACAATTTCCCTTTGATTGAACTGGGTAAAAAATAGATTATTTCTTTAAAGTACTATGGGTCATTGGTATATTTCTAGCTTCCTCTTTCAATTCTTGGAGTATATCTACCAGATTCATGTCTGTATTTAGATCTCCCTCATTCTCCTCTAGTTCTAAACTCCCTGGCATATTTATAGATTCGTCCAGATGTACTATCGCTCCTCCAGAACCTAGTTCATTTTCTTTTAATTTAAAATGTCTGGCCAAAGTAAGCTTTCTAACCATTTTTTTGATATCGATATATAATTCGAAGTCATTTGGTGCTGCATCTGGAACAAAAGATAAGCTTTTTTGTAGTAATTTTTTCTCAGCTTTTGTTAGTTGTCTTTGCGATATGTTACAGATTTGTTTGACCATATACTTCTAGTAATATATTTCTTTCCCTCTTTTGCTTTTTGGCTCAGAATACCACACCTCCTCTACACCCTCTTCTTCTAGTTCTATTCCTCTTTCTGGATTCCGTATCCCCTCTTGGGGGGTGTCTCTCGGTTGCTGGCCTAAAAAACGGTTCTCAACTTGTCCTTTTCTGTATGGAAAATAGCCTCCAATTTCTCTCTGTTGTTCTTTTTTATTATTTATATTACCATTATTGCCATTACTATTGTTATTTTTCTTCCCTTTATAGCCGTTATTATAATGACTATTACTATAATAAATACCCTTTCCAGTTTTCTGGGGGATTACTTTTGGTCCGCCCCTAAATCCTCTCTATGATGTCTTTCCAGATTATTAGCTGAGGAAAACCTCCTTTCTCTATATGGTGTTCTACTTTTGTGGTGTTGATCTTCACCTCTCTCATATGTGTTTGTAAAATTCCCTTTATTGATACCTGTAAACCCTTTGTTTGTGTGTTGTCCTCGCTTCTAATTATTTTTACATATTTTGTATTTGGGTTGGCCATTTATATGATATTTTCTATGATCATACCCTCCTTTTGTATTACGGTTTCCTGCAGTGTCACTTTTCCCTTCACTTTTATTATTTTCTACTGACTCTTGTTCTCCCGTGTTCGTATTCCCATATAGGGCATTATAAAGTTATTTTTATTTTTTATGATTTCAGATTCAAAGTGTTTTAAAGCTGTCATATTTCTGTTATCCAAATCCTTATATAGGACATCTACCTTATATTAATTTAAAACACTGTGATATATGAACGTGAATGGCTGCTATGGACGCACAGCCACGTACAGACTACCAATGAAAGTTTCGGAGGAGGGACCAGTGTTTTAGTCAAAAGAGAGATTGGAAGGAGGAATGGGCATAGCCTCTGACGAAGCGGGGAGGAGCCCGTGAAACGCATTAGGCCACGCCCATTGTTTACCACAAGGAGACGTGAATGTGAGCGGAGCAATGTCAGACTTGAGCCGGCTACACGAGTCTGCTATGCTCTGATCTCACAGGATCTCCTAAGGTTGTTTGAACTCTGTACCTTTGCATAATTTACTGTGCAGGATTTGCCATAAGACGGATCACACTATCTGATAAAGGGATATAGAGAGCCCAATTTAAGGAGCCTGACAAATATAAGGAGCCTGACAAACAAAAGGATTATGTGTGAATCCGGGCAGGACGTTTCTTCTTAAAGGGACAGAGTATACATTGACTGCTACAACATACCTCATATGTTTGAGGGTTTCTTTTTGAGTGCATATACATATGTCTTTTATGTGATGAAATAAAATGTACTTTTAACTCTGCACTTAGATCTTCTTGTGCGCTCCATTTACTCTTTTATACAGATTGAATCGTCACACATATCTTTTTGAGCCTTGGAGGAAACACCAGAAGGCTAAGAAGGAGCAGCATTTGAGGATCTAGTTCTTTTATTTGAGGATCAAGATTGACCCAGTTGGGACTAAGTATCATATTTATATACTTTGTAAACATTTATTTGTTTGCTTATTATAAAAATACATTTAAACAAGGTCCGTATATACACATATATGTGCACAAGGTTTATTTTATTTATTTGAAACATCTAAATGAATTTATGTAGCGCTTCTCACATATTCTTTATTAACTTTCATTCATCAAACTTCATCGTTTTGTTAAATTACTTACCTTTTAATCTTGAAAGCCGCTCCAGCGCTGCCCCCGCCCGTCGCAACCCTCTTCATATGTCAAAAATGACGAATCCGGCTTCCTCCAATCACGGCATTTCCTCAGGCAATGATTCCCCTGGGGGAAATCCGTGATTGGAGGATGCCGTAATCGTCATTGCTGATGTATGAAGTGACGAGCGGCAGGAGGGGTAATTGCTGGAGCGGCTTTCAATATTAAAAGGTAAGTATTTAACAAAACAAGTGAAATTGTAAAGTTTGATGAATGAAAGTGCCCCTGTTTTTAATAGGGTTTTTAAAAACCGGGCACTGATTCATTAAACTTAATATTCACTTTAAGCCCTCTTCAGAGTTATTCCTTAATACCAAGGAGACTCGCTCTAACCCTGACACCCTGACACCCTGACTTCTAACTCTCTAGCTCAGTTTTAGAGTCTTTTATCCTTGTATTTGTCTTGGGAAGGCCTTATCTCACCCAGTCCCACATAGAGGCATAACTTTACCCCGATGGCTGATAGCCTCTCCCCCAGGCTTTTCACATAGGGGTGATAGAACCTCCTCCCCAATGGTAAAACGGGGTTAAAAGAAACCTCCTCCCCTAGGGTTTTCAAGAGGGGCATCAGAGCTTCGACTATGACAAATTTTGAAATGGAATATTTTGTTTTGAAGTTCTTCTGTAAGGTGCTTTAAAAATTCAAAATATAAAGCCTCCTGTCTTGCCATGAAATTCAGATTATTATAGCCTATGGTGACTAAATAATCTTGATTTTATTAAAGACAGGAGGCGGATATTTTCCCCCCTTCTATCCCCTCCCATGATGTGTTAATAAAGATATTGTTTTCTGTGGTTTCATCTAAATTATGTTATTGCTTTTGATCTTCTGTTTCTGTGAGTAATTGTCACTTTTCGTTTTTTTTTTTCTCTTTTAGTGACTCTGTGTATTTTATTTCCTCTATTATCTACGGACCATATTATCTGTTTTTCCGTTCCTGGGAGTTGCTGTAGCATTTTGGTCTATGATGAATATTCATTGGAGTTTGTTTTCTTCCTGATTGGTTCTGCTGTCTTATGGTCAAAGAAAAGAGGAAGTGCTGGACTTGTTCATTACAGTTAGGCTGCTGTGTGCTGATTGGTGCAGTCTTATTCATTACAGTTTATTAGGCTGCTGTGTGCTAATTGGTGCAGTCTTGTTTATTACAGTTTATTAGGCTGCTGTGTGCTGATTGGTGCAGTCTTGTTCATTACAGTTTATTAGGCTGCTGTGTGCTGATTGGTGCAGTCTTGTTCATTACAGTTTAGCTGCTGTGTGCTGATTGGTGCAGTCTTGTTCATTACAGTTTATAAGGCTGCTGTGTGCTGATTGGTGCAGTCTTGTTCATTACAGTTTATTAGGCTGCTGTGTGCTGATTGGTGCAGTCTTGTTCATTACAGTTTATTAGGCTGCTGTGTGCTGATTGGTGCAGTCTTGTTCATTACAGTTAGGCTGCTGTGTGCTGATTGGTGCAGTCTTGTTCATTACAGTTAGGCTTCTGTGTGCTAATTGGTGCAGTCTTGTTTATTACAGTTTATTAGGCTGCTGTGTGCTGATTGGTGCAGTCTTGTTCATTACAGTTTATAAGGCTGCTGTGTGCTGATTGGTGCAGTCTTGTTCATTACAGTTAGGCTGCTGTGTGCTGATTGGTGCAGTCTTGTTCATTACAGTTTATTAGGCTGCTGTGTGCTGATTGGTGCAGTCTTGTTCATTACAGTTTAGCTGCTGTGTGCTGATTGGTGCAGTCTTGTTCATTACAGTTTATTAGGCTGCTGTGTGCTGATTGGTGCAGTCTTGTTTATTACAGTTTATTAGGCTGCTGTGTGCTGATTGGTGCAGTCTTGTTCATTACAGTTTATTAGGCTGCTGTGTGCTGATTGGTGCAGTCTTGTTCATTACAGTTTATTAGGCTGCTGTGTGCTGATTGGTGCAGTCTTGTTTATTACAGTTTATTAGGCTGCTGTGTGCTGATTGGTGCAGTCTTGTTCATTACAGTTTATTAGGCTGCTGTGTGCTGATTGGTGCAGTCTTGTTTATTACAGTTTATTAGGCTGCTGTGTGCTGATTGGTGCAGTCTTGTTCATTACAGTTTATTAGGCTGCTGTGTGCTGATTGGTGCAGTCTTGTTTATTACAGTTTATTAGGCTGCTGTGTGCTGATTGGTGCAGTCTTGTTCATTACAGTTTATTAGGCTGCTGTGTGCTGATTGGTGCAGTCTTGTTTATTACAGTTTATTAGGCTGCTGTGTGCTGATTGGTGCAGTCTTGTTCATTACAGTTTATTAGGCTGCTGTGTGCTGATTGGTGCAGTCTTGTTTATTACAGTTTATTAGGCTGCTGTGTGCTGATTGGTGCAGTCTTGTTTATTACAGTTTATTAGGCTGCTGTGTGCTGATTGGTGCAGTCTTGTTCATTACAGTTTATTAGGCTGCTGTGTGCTGATTGGTGCAGTCTTGTTCATTACAGTTTATTAGGCTGCTGTGTGCTGATTGGTGCAGTCTTGTTCATTACAGTTTATTAGGCTGCTGTGTGCTGATTGGTGCAGTCTTGTTCATTACAGTTTATTAGGCTGCTGTGTGCTGATTGGTGCAGTCTTGTTACTATGTTATTTATTTTTTCTCTGTATGTTTTCTTTGCTGCTGTGTGGATTCAGTAAAGATTTGATGCAAAATATTCACCTCCTGTCCTGTCTTTAATAAAATCAAGATTATTTAGTCACCATAGGCTAAAATAATCTGAATTATACATAGTAAAAAAAACATTTCCAATATAATGTTATTATTTATTATTTTCCCCCTTTTCCTGTAATTTTAATCTGAAAACTGTGAATTATCCAGTCCTGAAAACTGAAAGAGCACATGGCAGGATTCAGTAGAGTAAACCTGCCATATATCTCTCTTTAAATGGACATTAAACACTAAATAAATGCTAGATAAAATGATGCATTCAAAGAAAAGATTAGTCTGAGAATAACATGTAGATGTATTTTTTATAGTTTCATTATGTGTTTAAATAGTGACAAAATAAGTGTAACGTTTTAGTGTCTGTAAAACAATGGGAGCTGCCATGTTGTAACTTAGGTTACCTTCTCTGCTGTGACCAATTAGGGACAGTTATAAATAGGTCACTAGAGTGTGCAGCCAATGGCTGTGTAGAATAGAACTGTGTTCTGCACTTCCATTTCTAACAGCAACTAAAAAGTTTACAATTTCAGAATAGAATTACAGGGAAAGGGGACAAAATAAATAATGAAATGTATTGCAAAAACTAAATAAATATATATATACGATTTATAATTTTATATTGTCATCTCAAAGTGTTTAAGGTTCCTTTAATTTGCAGTTTATTTTATAATTTCTGCATAAGCCAAGCAATAGAGAATTTGTAAACATGACAAGGACAAGGGGTTTAATATGACCACTGAAAAACTATTTCACCAAACAAGGTGTTAATCTAATAATTCTAATAATGTTCAGACTGTGCTAGTAGATTAAATTTATTAAATTTCTTATCTACAAATTTTTCCATAGACTTTAAAAGAAAATGAAACCCAATATTTTTCTTTCATGATTTAGACAGAGCATACTATTTTCTATTACCTAATTTGCTTTGTTCTCTTGGTATGCTTTGTTGAAAAGCATATTTATGTAGGCTCAGGAGCTGGGAGCTAGCTGCTGATTGGTGGCTGCAAATACACCACTTGTCATTGGTTTAGTGATGTATTCCGCTAGCTCCCAGTAGTGCATTGCTGCTCCTTTAAAAAAAGATACCAAGAGAATGAAGCAAAAATGAAAACAGAAGTAAATTGGAAAGTTGTTTAAAAATGTATGCTCTGTCTGAATCATGGAAGAAAAAATTTCGCGTTTCGTGTCCCTTTAAAGGATTGTGAAAGACCCTATAGTTAGTTCTAAGCCAGGCAGACTTAGCATTGAGGAGATAATGTCAAAATGACTAACAGATAATAATTTACATCTACTTTTTTTTCTGCTTGGCTCGCTCCAAAGTTAACTTGCCAAAAAAAACAAATTTCTAAAGTAGTAGTTTCCTCTTCTCGGAACATAGAAAACCACCCTGAAAAACAGGAAAAATAAATATTAGCAGGAGTGAAGGGAAAGAAGATTAAAAGCAATACAATTAAATAATTAAGAGCAGTGAAGATGATATTATTATTATTATTTATTTGTATAGCGCCACAAAATTCCGTAGCGCTGGGTACAATGATACGGGTATACAATGACAAGGATTTGTGATAAAATACAAAACATAACAAACTAAACAAATCTAGTACAGGAGGAAGAGGGCCCTGCTCCGGAGAGCTCACAATCTACCGGTTTAGGGTGCAGATACATAAGGTGGGGGTAGCTTGTTACATCGGTTGTAGTTGCAGCACTGAGTCATAAAGAAAAATTGAGGAAGAGGTAGACTGATGGACAAAGAGAAGGCGGAAAAAGTGAAAGGTCAGTGCTATGGCATTTGGTGTTGATTTGCAAATAACTCTTCAAAACATTAACGATAGAGCATAGTAGAAAACTTTGATGGAAGGAGAGTAGATAGGAGAGGTGGGATATTCCTTAGGGAAGAATTTAAGGGACACTGAACCCAAATATTTTCTTTCCTGGTTCAGATAGAGCAGCAATTTTAAGCAACTTTCTAATTCACACCTATTATCAAATTTACTTCCTTCTCTTGCTATCTTTATTTGCAAACCAGGAATGTAAAGCTTAGGAGCCGGCCCATTTTTGGTTCAGAACCTGGGTAACGCTTGCTGATTGGTGGCTAAATCCTTCATGATTCAAATAGAGCATTACATTTTAATCAACTTTCCAATTTACTTTTTTTTATATCAAATTTGAGGACGGGCTAAAATCCAGAACAAAACGGAAGAGGTCTAAATGCCATATAAAATGTTAAATTATGTTGAAAAACAGTAGAAAGTTAGTCAAAAAGAATGATCTTCCTGGAGACATTCTGAAGATATTGATGACTCCAGATTAGTCATCAGAAGCCATCCTGAAGTGTGCCCACAGGCCGAAATATTTTAATGAGATAAATCAAGAGTCAGTCATTGGCTGTTCATGCTTGTGAAGTAATCAGTAAGGTCATCTGCTCATTATTCTGAAGTCATCACCCAGAATTCTATTACCTTAGCTGATGAAGAAAAATCCAAATGTTAATTACAGACTCAATGACACTTTACTGACTGTTACAGACGAGGAACAGGACTTGGGAATTATTATTTCAGATGATTTAAAACTTAGTAAACAATGTAGTAATGCAGCGAGTAAGGCTAGCAGAATGCTTGGATGTATTGGTAGAGGTATTTGCAGCAGAAATAGTAAGGTTCTTATGCCACTTTATAGATCATTAGTTAGGCCTCATCTTGAGTATTGTGTGCAGTTCTGGAGGCCATATCTTCAGAAGGATATTAACAAACTTGAATCTGTGCAAAGGAGGGCTACCAAAATGGTACATGGTCTAAAAAATAAAACTTACCAGGATAGGCTCAATGACCTAAATATGTATAGCTTAGAGGAGAGAAGGGAAAGAGGTGATATGATAGCCACTTTCAAGTACATTAAAGGGTTTAGTAAAACTGAGGCTGTGGGTATTTTACATAAAAAGGAAAATTCAAGAACAAGGGGTCATGAGCTCAAGCTAAAGGGTAGTAGATTCAGGAGTAATTTGAGGAAGCACTTCTTTACAGAAAGAGTGATTGATTTATGGAATAAACTTCCTCAAGAGGTAGTAGCAACAAACACTGTGGGGGACTTTAAAAATGCATGGGACAAGCATAGGGCTATCCTACGAACTAGATAAGTTTATACTGTTAAGTAAGGTCGGGCAGACTTGCTGGGCCTATGGCTCTTATCTGCCGTCAATATCTATGTTTCTATGTTTCTATGACTCCAGGGTGGTCTCTAAAGTAATCCTGTTTGTCTTGTGAATATACATTTTTAAAGATTCTTCAGAACAGTATGTTAGAGTTTAAAAATGTAAATGGCCAGATTACGAGTGGAGCGCAAACTTATACGTGCAAGCGATATCGGGTTTCCGTGATAGTTTGCAAGCAGGTGAAATTGCGCTCTTTTTTAAAAAGTTGAAAGTAAACATAATTATGATTTTTTTTTAGAGTTTTAGGTCCCTTTAAAATGAATTATATATTGAAATAGCACATGGTTTACTTGTGTGTAAATTTTGTTTAAGACTATTAAGGGAATAGGAATATTCACAGCTCATATAACATATACTGGAAATTGCATTATTGTGCCTCTGTGATTCATATTTATGTTGAAACTTATGGGAAAGACAACACCATTTTCCCGAAAGATAAATGGCAGTTTAATATTTTCCATTGTAATATTATTGCCATTCTTTCCTATATATAATTTAGTTTCCATATTGTATTCCTAATAATTCCCAATAACATACACTTCTTCTAGGGTGGGTTTGTGGTTTTAAGTTTTGGAACCAGAATTGTTTGGTTGCTGAAGAAGCTAAAATCTTGAATCTTTTTTTAAAAGCATTAAAGGGACATTATACTTTATTTTTTCCCATTTAATTTGTTCCTAATGGTCAATTTTTAAATATTAAATATGTTATACATAGTTCCTTTATCTTTATTTTTTTCTTTTGAAATAGTTGATGTTGCCTGTTAATACCACCACCTGCACTGAAAATATGAATACTGCAGTATTATTATTTTTTTAAAAGTTCTGCAGCATTAACACTTTAGATTAACCTGTATTACTTTTAAACTTTGCACTTTCTATTTTGTATTTTATTTTGTATACAGCAGAGTATTTATGATTCTGATTTTACAAATTTGTATATTTATTTGAAAAAGAAAAAGGAAGTCCCAGAGAGATGAGGGATGCCTTCATAGAAAGTAATAAAGCTCTCTGGGATACAACATTTTACATGGAAGAGAGAAGGTAACTGGAGAAAACCTGTGGTTGATATAAAGGCACAGTTTGCATCAATTACAAATTAAACTGATATTTTGCTTGTGTCGATATTTTAGTATATTTTACTTTTCTATTATTTAAAATAAGTGTATTGTGAATTGTGTGCAAACTTCACCTGCATACAGCTGGCGGAATAAATCAGTAAGACTAGCTTGTATAAAATGCTTACAGCATTTCTCAATACTTGTGAGAGAGCTTCCAGGGAATTCTCCTGTCCAGTCCGGGGAACAGCCCTGTCCCTCCAACTTTCTGAAACTGTCAGTTTTAGTTTACATTGGAGCAAATACAGAGTTAAGAGAGTGAATGTACTCCTAACGGGTTATATGAGCAAACCCGACAGAAGTACATTAATTCTTCATGTGCGCTAACCCAGCATGAGTAATCTTAAGGCGCGTTATGTATTTATTAGATATAAAATATTGAAAAATATTTACTAAATAATGTAAATAATTATTATGGATGTACTTAAATATTCTAAAAAATACATAGAATATATATATATTAATGTATCTATAATAATTATTACACTATTTCATATTTGTATCCCAGGACATACTTGAAAACGAGAGAAATCTTAATGTATCCTTCCTGGTAAAATATTTTATAAATAAATAAATACATATTTACACTATTGTTTACTATTTCATCAGCAGGGTTTTGAGTTCCTAGGGTAGCACAAAACCTAAATACACCACTGATTTAAAAGGTTACCCTCCTTAATTTCAGACAAGGGGTTCGGTCACAATCTATCAGCTGAGGTGTATTCTACTATGAATCTATTTTTAATACAGAGCCAAATAATTCTGTCATCACAATCCATTTTCACAAAGGCGAGATCTGATTTAAACATGTTCTTTGCAGTTACAATATTGCAATAGACCATGCCTAACCAAAAAACTGCTTCCAAATCAATAAAAGAAAATGTAAATTTAAAAGAAACAATACTTACAATATAACAAATACCAAATTAAACTTTCATGATTTAGATAGAGGATGTAGTTTTAAACAACAATTTACTTGTTATCGCATTTGCTTTGTCTTCTTGATATTCTTTGTTGAAGAGTAAATCAACTAAGGAGTGTGCACGAGTCTATAGTATTCTATGTGTTATATATTGTTGCAAACACTGCTGCCATAGCGTACTAAAGACACCCGGAAACTGAGTTCCTATGAAACTATGTAGATGTACTTTTCAAAAAAGGATACCAAGAGAACAAAATAAATATGATAATACAAGTAAATTGTAAAGGTGTTTAGAATTACATGCTCTATCTTAATTTAGAAAAGTTAAAGGGACAGTCAAGTCCAAAAAAACTTTCATGTTTCAAATAGGGCATGTCATTTTTAACAACTTTCCAATTTACTTTTATCACCAATTTTGCTTTGTTCCCTTGGTATTCTTAGTTGAAAGCTAAACCTAGGAGGTTCATATGCTAATTTCTTAGACCTTGAAGGCTGCCTCTAATCTAAATGCATTTTGAAAGCTTTTTGACCACTAGAGGGCATTAGTTCACGTGTTTCCTATAGATAACATTGAGCTCATGCAATTTACCATGGAGATAGCTCTGATTGGCTAAAATGCAAGTCTGTTAAAAGAACTGAAATAAGGGGGCAGTCTGCAGAGGCTTAGATACAAGGTAATTACAGAGGTAAAATGTGTATAATTATAACTGTGTTGGTTATGCAACACTGGGGAATTGGTAAATAAGGGATTATCTATCTTTTAAAACAACAACAATTCTGGTGTAAACTGTCCTTTTAAATTGTGATGTCACTATCTCTTTAAGTGGTGTTAAACGGCCATTGTATTTGTCAGTTTTAGGTGGTTTCCAAGTTTATATCCTGATAACAAATACTTAAAGGCACAGTCTACTCTAGAATGTTTATTGTTTAAATAGATAGGTAATCCTTTAATTACCCATTCCCCAGTTTTAAATAACCAATGTTATCTATATGGAACACATGAACTAGTGCCCTCTAGCTGTGAAAACTGCCAAATGCATTCAGATAAGAGGCAACCTTCAAGGGCTTACAAATTAGCATATGAGCCTACCTAGGTTTATCTTTCAACCAAGAATACCAAGAGAACAAAGCAAATTTGATGATAAAAGTAAATTGGACAGTTGTTTAAAATTACATGCCATATCTGAATCATGAAAGTTTAATTTTGGCTAGACTGTCCCTTTTAACGCAAGAAAATACCTTTTCAGGAACTTTTCTAGTAAAAACACGTTCCCAGCTGAGGGCTTTTAAAGCACAAATGTATTTTGGATTATTACACGAAAAATTCGCTGACCGATTTGCTGGAAAGCAAAAAGCCATTTTGGGAGCAAATATCTGATAGACTGTGATCAACCCCAAGGTGTCTTATATCCTTGAAAGTACTGCACGAGCTTATAGTTAGGCTAAAAGCCTTACCTCTACTAGTAATAAGGAAGTGTATTTGCCTCTTGGCACTTCCTCATTTTTGTAACGTTATCGTTTATTCATGAAAAGGGATTTATTCTAGAGGATAACAGTGTCATTCTCTGCACTAAAGAAGTACATTGCAACATTCAAGAACAATTACATTATTTATTATGAATGCTAAAAAACAAGACAAAAAAAACAATTTGAAACATAGCTTCCTGTCATTTCCCCCCAATTCACTGTCCCGATATTCACTGACGGTCCTGATTTTAGGGGTTTGTCCCGGGTTGCTAGCCATCTGTCCCGCATTGCCCCATGCATTTAAAAAACATAATTTATGTAAGAACTTACCTGATAAATTCATTTCTTTCATATTAGCAAGAGTCCATGAGCTAGTGACGTATGGGATATACATTCCTACCAGGAGGGGCAAAGTTTCCCAAACCTTAAAATGCCTATAAATACACCCCTCACCACACCCACAATTCAGTTTAACGAATAGCCAAGAAGTGGGGTGATAAGAAAAAAGTGCGAAAGCATATAAAATAAGGAATTGGAATAATTGTGCTTTATACAAAATCATAACCACCACAAAAAAAGGGCGGGCCTCATGGACTCTTGCTAATATGAAAGAAATTAATTTATCAGGTAAGTTCTTACATAAATTATGTTTTCTTTCATGTAATTAGCAAGAGTCCATGAGCTAGTGACGTATGGGATAATGACTACCCAAGAAGTGGATCTTTCCACACAAGAGTCACTAGAGAGGGAGGGATAAAATAAAGACAGCCAATTCCTGCTGAAAATAATCCACACCCAAAATAAAGTTTAATGAAAAACATAAGCAGAAGATTCAAACTGAAACCGCTGCCTGAAGTACTTTTCTACCAAAAACTGCTTCAGAAGAAGAAAATACATCAAAATGGTAGAATTTGGAGACTTCCGGTGGGCTGGACTAAGAGAAAGCAGCAACAGCAAGGAGCTCCGTGCTTTGACCCTCTTACATTAGGCTATATACAGCCTGGGCTTCTCAAACTGACCCTGGCACGAGAGCCCCAAGTGAACTCTGTATCCAGCGATCTCTCCTTGGCAGAATTTGCTGCCCGGAGTGGGGGACTTCGCCTGTTGTACCGCCATAGAGATCGGGTGAGCGCTACATCGCTCCACCACCGGAAGGCCGCTAAAGACACAGACCCCAGAAAAGCACAGCCGAGAGGGGTAGAGACCCCCTGTGACCCTGCGGAGAGCTTGGAGACTACAAGCAAGTGGAGCAGCGGCAGCGGAACCCGAGGAAAAGCGGGTAAGAGAGAAGGGACATAGCGGCACAGATACCGGAGTCCCCAACAATTCCCGCACGCCTTTAAACCCCACTTACAAACCTTCCTGACTAAGCATACCTGAGTGCCCTTGGAGGGACCGCTGAGAGGAGTGCCCGGAGCCCTGCAACCAACTCAGATACACAGAATCCGCTTTTGGCGCGAAAATCGGCGCCATCTTGAGTAGCGGCAGAACAGGGAACAAGGAGGCAAGGGCAGAGGGTAAGCGCTGACCACACCGAACAGCACCAAGCACAGGGTGGTGGAGGGAGCGGGACATTTCAGGAGCTGAGCCTCATACACTGATCCTGATCCAACGGGCTCCTATACAGATATCCTCCCTCTCCTTCTTAGGCCCCTTTATAACAATAATGACACCGGAACACTGCCTGAGACTTAAGCACTGATTGCTTTCACCCCTCTTGCCCCAGAAACAAACCCTGCAACACAGAACATTACAAGACACTAATACGGTTGCTAAGACCATTTCTGTCTCCCTGGTGAGACATCTGGGACCATACAGCCATATAAGCTGACACTGTTTATATCTCTCTGGCCCCCTGTGAAGAGCAAGCTGCAAAGTGCAGGATTTGACATAAAGGGACATTGGATCGGATCAGAAGTGACTAACTTTCACAAGACAGTGCCTAGGATAGCTTTAATAGGCACTGATTCATTTAAACGCAGGGTTGGGAGACTCTTGCCATACTGCCCTTCCTTGTAAACCTGTCATACCCTGTATACTGTGTCATTCTAGACATGGAACTCGGAACTGTGTGTGTGGAAAATGTTATACTGAAACAGGAGTGATTGGTTTTATTTGTACAGAACAACTGAATAGGTTAATCTGAACGCAGACACTCAGAGCCTACTTGATAGTTGAAAGCTGTAATTTGTACTGCATCACAGTCATTGTGTAGTGTGGTTTGGCTCAAACATTTCATCTCACTGTAATATTCTATAACTAACCCTGTTGTTTTTTTTTTTCCTTTTTTTTTTTTTTTCTTTTTTTTTTTTTTTTAATTTACTTTATGGGTACATGGAGAGATTTTTAACTAACCACGCAATGTCAAGCCGTAACAAAAATAGTGAGAGAAAAAATAGAGCGGCCACAGAACAAGCTTCTCAAAGCTCTATTACAGACCCATTTCAGGAAAGCAGTCAGATAGACACACACCCTATAGTAAAACAGATTTCGATGCTATTTATGCCTAAAATTGATAATTTACAAAGAGGGGTTGACACTCTCACTGACGATGTCAAGCAGTTCTCTACCAGGGTGGCTGAGGCAGAGGCCAGAATCTCTGACTTAGAAGACAGCAATGTAGCCACCACCAATAAAATTAGGAATCTGGAAAGACAGGCTCTCACTTTACAATTAAAAGTAGACGATCTGGAAAACAGATCACGACGCAATAATGTACGTCTACTGGGCCTCCCAGAAAAGGTTAAACCAGGTGACATACTCCAGTTTGTTGAAAGGACACTACCCACTTTGCTAAATATTCCACTTAGAGACCTAGATGGAGGAGTTGAGAGAGCGCATAGGGTAGGAGCAGAACAGCCAGGCGTAGACAGACTGCAGCCCCGCCCTATCATGATTAAATTCTTACATTTTCAAACAAAAACAGCCATCATGAGAGCATACAGAAAGCTGGACCATTTAACTTTTGAAAATGCACGCTTACTGTTATTTCAAGATTTCTCTGCAGACCTCACACGCAGGCGCAGAGAGTTCTCACCTATCTGCTCTAAGTTGCACAGAGAGGGCAAACAGGCCTTTCTTCTATACCCTGCTAAGCTGAAAATCATTACCCCCAGGGGACCAAAATTCTTCAACACCCCACAGGAAGCCCAAGAATTTGTAGAGAAGGGGGACTCCCCTGCGCATAGTCCAGTCAGGGAACAGGATGGGGGGGACCTAGGCTGAGGAGAATAATTGAATGAGCGTCTATAGCACGACACTCTAGTCATGAAACTAAGTAAATATTACATGATGGCTCAGGATTTGTGTAAAGAGTTGCAAGTTGAGTTATTATGTACAAGCTATGTTTTAAGGTTTGTTGTCCTTGCAGGGATGTTTATACTGGTAAGGAAAAAACAACACCACACCACTCAGCAGAAAGATTCGGTTGAGGTTCATGGGACAATTGTTTATGCTCAATTGATTGTAAAGTGTCTTACACATTGTTTGAAATATACTACTGTAAGAAAGTTGTTGCAATTACAATATCAGGCTGCTATGTTAAATGTGATCATAAACACTCTTTTTTCTATCATAGAACAGCTTATGCAACCAGACCTAGGCTGCGGCCCGGCGGTGGCTCGTCGCAGAGGGAGGCTGAACCGGGAGCCTGTACACTGCGATGAGGTTGGTGGTGGTGTACTGTGGTGGTCCCCTTTTTTTTTTTTTTTTTTTCTCCTTCTCTTTTCCTTTCTCCCCTACCCTCCCTTCAACTCTCTGGACACTATCTGGCTACCTCCACACCTTACACACATATACCCAATTTTGCAAACTCATGGGATCTGTCCGAATAATTAGAATTTAATCTCTATTCCTGGAACATTGGGGGCATACACTCCCCAATAAAGAGAAAAACTATCCTCACTCAGCTCAGAAAAAAGAAAGCAGACATAGCGTTCCTACAGGAAACGCATCTTTTAGACCCCGAACATGAGAAACTGAAATCAGACTGGGTTGGGAGGGTTGAGTATGCATCATATAGCTCGGCTAGTCGGGGGGTAGCGATACTGGTGGGTAAGAGACTTGAACACGAAATAACAGACGTACGCAAGGACCCAGAGGGTAGATACATACTAGTACAGATAAATATTACAGGAAAAACCTATACGCTATGCAATATCTATGCCCCTAACCAGAAGGATAGGAGCTTTTGGAACGCTCTAGTGGCAGTTATCACCCCCTATTTGGGCACTCATATTATCCTGGGAGGGGATTTTAATCTCACCCCCAACTCTCATTGTGATAGGCTTAGGGACCCACAAAAAGGGCCACCTGGTAAGGCTATCAGACCCTCAGAAAAATTTGAAAAAGATATTTTTGCACTTCTGGGCGATTCCCTGGATGTGGTAGACATTTGGAGACAGCTTAACCCTGATGGAAAAGACTACACATGCGCGTCACGTGCCTCCCCTACCCTGTCTCGAATAGACCTCTTTTTGGTCTCAAACTCCCTGATTCCACTCATTATCGACACCAAGATTGGGGAAGTGATGGTTTCGGACCATGCCCCAATAGCGCTTTTCTTGGATGGGAATCTCCCGGTCTCTAACAGACGTACTCTCAAGTTCCCGAAGCATCTAATTCACTCACAGGAATTTCAAAATTACCTGGTGCAATCCTGGGATGATTATCGGGCAAATAATGCCCAACACACAGACTCCCCTGAACTGTTCTGGTCCGCAGCTAAAGCGGTCCTGGCAGGTAACATTATCGCCTTTCTAGCGCGCAGGAAACGACAATGTACGGAAAGGATTGAGAGACTGAGGGAGGCCCTGGCCGAGACTTATCGCACTTACTGTACGACACCCTCTGTTCTGAACCACGGCAATTATATTGCTTTGAAAAAGGAATATGATGCTCTGCTGGCTAGCCGGGCCTCACAGGATCTATTACGATCCAGAGGCAAATATTATAGATTTGGGGATAAATCCGGGAAACTGATGGCAACCCTGGTAAACACCCCCACATCCTCTAAACACATAGCGGCGTTGAGAACCCAAGGCAAAATTGTGAAGGATGCAGAGTCCATTGCGAAAGCGTTCGCAACATATTACTCTACTTTATACTCCAGCGAACGCTCAAATGATGTGGAGCTGAAGGATAAGTTCTGGGAAGGCATTAGCATCCCACAGATATCAGAGTCCCAGTTAGAGAAATTAAATGCTCACATAGGAGAAGAGGAGATCCAGAGGACAATAATGGCAATGTCACTGGGTAAGGCCCCAGGCCCTGATGGGCTACCGGTGGAGTTCTACCGACTTCTTAAGGGACAAGTCTCCCCAGTTTTAGCAGCTCTTTACTCCTCGTATTTTGGGGGGGAGAGAGCACCGACACCTGAGTTCTCCGCAGCATACATCACCTTGATCCCGAAGACGGGTAAGGATAGCTTAGCACCAGAATCATACCGTCCGATTTCGCTACTAAACTCGGATTACAAGATTCTGACAAAACTGTTGGCCGAGAGGCTCAAATATATCTTACCAGATATTATTCACAGTGACCAAACGGGATTCATGCACGCAAGGTCCTCGGTGGTAAATGTTCGCCGTGTCCTACAAGTTATACAACACTATTGGACCAACAGACATAATGACTCCGTTAAAAATGGTAAGGAGGCCTTCCTGCTATCCCTGGACGCAGAGAAGGCCTTCGATCGCGTCGAATGGGACCACCTTTTTCATACATTGACCAGGGCCAACTTCTCCGGCCCGTTCCTTGATTTTATCAGGAACCTATATCACTCTCCTTATGCCAACATAATTGTTAATAATACCTTTTCACCCAATATTCAGCTCCACAGAGGAACGCGACAGGGTTGTCCCCTGTCACCTCTACTCTTCAACATAGCCCTCGAACCCCTGGCGATAACACTTCGGCAGGCATTTCCTGGCATTGATATCCTGGGCCAGCCACAACACCTGGCGTTATACGCAGACGACATGCTGTTGTTTGTTCAAGACCCTCAAACACATATTCCGACGGTTCTGGAGTCACTTACTGACTTTGGCCGGTTCTCTGGGTACAAGGTGAACACACAGAAATCGGAGATCTTGTGGTTACACCGAAAGTTCTCTGGGGAGGGAGACTTCCCATTCACGGTGGCTAGAGGGGACATCACATATCTAGGCGTTAAGATCTCGGCCAACCCCAACAAACTATATGCTAACAATCTAACGCCCATTTGCATGAAACTACAAACTCAGATGAATAGCTGGAGATCCCTACCTCTCTCGTTATCGGGCAGGATTAACCTGCTAAAAATGATGATCTTGCCCCGCCTCCTCTACCCGCTCTTGATGTTGCCACTGCTTCTGTACAAGGCCGACATTAAAATGTTAAACTCGGCAGCAACTCGCTTCATATGGCGGGGGGGCAAACCACGTATCTCAAGAGAAAAACTGAGCGTGAACTTTCTCAATGGAGGCCTGGCTCTGCCAGATTTCAGATTGTACAATTGGGCCGCTCTAATTCGCCTGGTGCTGGACTGGCAGGTAGGTACACATCATTTCTGTCAGTATCCTCTGGAGCAGGCTATCTTGGGGAATATCTCCCTGGCATATCTGCCACACATCACAAATATGAGGACAGTAAAAACGCTAGGCCTTAGCACACTATTTACAGATCCCTTAAGGGCCTGGCACCAGGCTCACAAATTCTTGAAGAAATCGTGTGGTGCCTCCAGTTACCTACCAATGGTCAAAAACCCAGACTTTCCAGCGGGCTCCGACTCACGGCCCTTCCTGATCTGGGAACAAAAAGGATTGAGATCTCTTAAACAATTACGGGACCCACTTTCAAGGGACATTAAGACCTTTGGGGCCTTGCAAAGAGAGTTCGATCTCCCCTGGAACCACTTTTACGCCTTCTTACAGGTGAGACATTATGTCACTACCTTACTAAGAAACACTCCGGAACTCTGGGAGAGCTCTCCCTTTCGGGTTACCCAAACTCTTTATCAGATAGGGAGATTCTCCCTGTCTGAGATTTACCAGGCGCTCATACATCGATACTCGGAGGGCATACACGAAAAGATACGGGAGAGTTGGGTCAGGGAGGGGATCGGGGGAATTACGTGGGAGGATATACGGCTTGGACTGGAAAGAACTAAATCAACCACTCTGTCTGCCATGTTCAGGGAAACCCAGGTGCGCTTTCTCCATAAAGCCTATCTCACTCCAAAGCATTTGGCCAAATGGATACCTTCACGCCCTAATGAGTGTTCAAAGTGCTCCATAGAGGCTCCTAACCTCTTGCATTACCTGTGGGAATGCCCATCAGTTAGACAGTTTTGGGGTAAAATCCAATACTGGATCAATCAAATCTTACAGATAAGATTCACACTTCAGCCTGAAACGGTTACTTTCCTACACTGGGCACGACAGAATAAACAACAGGATGCAATACTGAGCTTGGTGCTACTTATAGCCAGAAAATGCATTCTAAAAAGCTGGACGGTGAGAAGGGGACCTTCTTTCCAGGGCTTCAAAAACTTACTCAGATCACAGATATTTATTGAACAGATGGATGTTAGGATGGACGTGCAAAATAGACTGGGCCTCTTCCTACACAAGTGGCGCAGGCTTATACTAACCTTTGAATTAGAAATCCAGAGGCTGATCCTGGTACCATTTAAAGATTCAACTGTTTTTGTTGAGGGAGAACTGAGAGGTGAATGGGAACATTTATTTATTGAAACAATACCCCCGGGTTGAATTTACTCCCCTTCTCCCCCTCCTCGGCATTGCTCTTCACACTCACCTCCCCCCCCCCCTCTTCACCCTTCTTCTCTCTCCTCTTTTTTTTTTTTTTTTTTTTTTTTTTTATTGCCCCACCGCCACCGCCGGGCCACAAATTGAGGCACCTTAGATGATCACATAACATGTCCCTAAGTTCTACGTTAGATTTGATGTTTAGTTTACTTTAGTTAGATATTAGATAGTAAGGTTAACTTTTTGGAAAATAAGAAAAAGTGGGCTGAGCGGACACATGGTAAGGTCAGCACGTATGATTAACAAATATACACTGCAGATATGAACAACTAGGAATGTTGCATCAACCATTATACTGTAACCGGTTTTCTTATCAATGTGTTGTAACGAACACAGAGGATTTGTGCATCATTAATACTATGATTATGTATCGTATGTTCGCATCTTTTCTACAATTGCATTGCTGTTGACTGACGATGTGTGTTTTGTTCAACCCAATTTCAATAAAAATGATATGTGAAAAATGGTAGAATTTAGTAAAAGTATGCAAAGAGGACCAAGTCGCTGCTTTGCAGATCTGGTCAACCGAAGCTTCATTCCTAAACGCCCAGGAAGTAGAAACTGACCTAGTAGAATGAGCTGTAATTCTCTGAGGCGGAGTTTTACCCGACTCAACATAGGCAAGATGAATTAAAGATTTCAACCAAGATGCCAAAGAAATGGCAGAAGCTTTCTGGCCTTTTCTAGAACCGGAAAAGATAACAAATAGACTAGAAGTCTTACGAAAAGATTTCGTAGCTTCAACATAATATTTCAAAGCTCTAACAACATCCAAAGAATGCAACGATTTCTCCTTAGAATTCTTAGGATTAGGACATAATGAAGGAACCACAATTTCTCT
Source organism: Bombina bombina (assembly GCF_027579735.1). Taxonomy (NCBI): domain Eukaryota; kingdom Metazoa; phylum Chordata; class Amphibia; order Anura; family Bombinatoridae; genus Bombina; species Bombina bombina. The sequence goes on along the minus strand of NC_069505.1, from coordinate 573,162,256 downwards.
ACTAATGTTGTTGGAATTCACAACTTTAGGTAAAAATTCAAAAGAAGTTCGCAACACCGCCTTATCCTGATGAAAAATCAGAAAAGGAGACTCACAAGAAAGAGCAGATAATTCAGAAACTCTTCTGGCAGAAGAGATGGCCAAAAGGAACAAAAAACTTTCCAAGAAAGTAATTTAATATCCAATGAATGCATAGGTTCAAATGGAGGAGCTTGAAGAGCCCCCAGAACCAAATTCAAACTCCAAGGAGGAGAAATTGACTTAATGACAGGCTTTATACGAACCAAAGTTTGTACAAAACAATGAATATCAGGAAGAATAGCAATCTTTCTGTGAAAAAGAGCAGAAAGAGCAGAGATTTGACCTTTCAAGGAACTTGCGGACAAACCCTTATCTAAACCATCCTGAAGAAACTGTAATATTCTCGGTATTCTAAAAGAATGCCAAGAAAAATGATGAGAAAGACACCAAGAAATATAAGTCTTCCAGACTCTATAATATATCTCTCTGGATACAGATTTACGAGCCTGTAACATAGTATTAATCACAGAGTCAGAGAAACCTCTTTGACCAAGAATCAAGCGTTCAATTTCCATACCTTTAAATTTAAGGATTTCAGATCCTGATGGAAAAAAAGGACCTTGAGACAAAAGGTCTGGTCTTAACGGAAGAGTCCACGGTTGGCAAGAGGCCATCCGGACAAGATCCGCATACCAAAACCTGTGAGGCCATGCCGGAGCTACCAGCAGAACAAACGAGCATTCCTTCAGAATCTTGGAGGTTACTCTTGGAAGAACTAGAGGCGGAAAGATATAGGGAGGATGATACTTCCAAGGAAGTGATAATGCATCCACTGCCTCCGCCTGAGGATCCCGGGATCTGGACAGATACCTGGGAAGTTTCTTGTTTAGATGAGAAGCCATCAGATCTATTTCTGGAAGTTCCTACATTTGAACAATCTGAAGAAATACCTCTGGGTGAAGAGACCATTCGCCCGGATGCAACGTTTGACGACTGAGATAATCCGCTTTCCAATTGTCCATACCTGGGATATGAACCGCAGAGATTAGACAGGAGCTGGATTCCGCCCAAACCAAAATTCGAGATACTTCTTTCATAGCCAGAGGACTGTGAGTCCCTCCTTGATGATTGATGTATGCCACAGTTGTGACATTGTCTATCTGAAAACAAATGAACAACTCTCTCTTCAGAAGAGGCCAAGACTGAAGAGCTCTGAAAATTGCACGGAGTTCCAAAATATTGATCGGAAATCTCACCTCCTGAGATTCCCAAACCCCTTGTGCCGTCAGATACCCCCACACAGCTCCCCAACCTGTAAGACTTGCATCTGTTGAGATTATAGTCCAGGTCGGAAGAACAAAGAAGCCCCCTGAACTAAACGATGGTGATCTGTCCACCATGTCAGAGAGTGTTGTAAAATCGGTTTAAAGATATTAATTGAGATATCTTTGAGTAATCCCTGCACCATTGGTTCAGCATACAGAGCTGAAGAGGTCGCATGTGAAAACGAGCAAAGGAGATCGCATCTGATGCGGCAGTCCTAAGACCCAACATTTCCATGCATAAGGCTACCAAAGGGAATGATTGTGACTGAAGGTTTTGACAAGCTGATATCAATGTTAAACTTCTCTTGTCTGACAAGGACAGAGTCATAGACACTGAATTTATCTAGAAACCTAAAAAGGTTACCCTTGTCTGAGGAATCAATGAACTGATTGGTAAATTGATCCTCCAACCATGAACTTGAAGAAACAACACAAGTCGATTTGTATGAGATTCTTCGAAAATGAGAAGACTGAGCAAATACCAAGATATCGTCCAAATAAGGAAATACCAAAACCCTATTCTCTGAATACAGAAAGAAGGGCACCGAGAACCTTTGAAAAAAATTCTTGGAACTGAGGCTAAGCCAAACGGTAGAGCCACAAAACTGGTAATGCTTGTCTAAAAAGAGAATCTCAGACACTAAAAGTGATCTGGATGAATCGGAATATGCAGATACACATCCTGTAAATCTATTGTAGACATATAATGCCCTTGCTAAACAAAAGGCAGGATAGTCCTACAGTAACCATCTTGAATGTTGGTATCCTAACATAATGATTCAATAATGATAGATCCGGAACTGGTCTGAAGGAATTGACCTTCTTTGGTACAATGAAGAGATAAAATAAAACCCCAGCCCCTGTTCCAGAACTGGAACTGGCATAAATACTCCAGCCAACTCTAGATCTGAAACACATTTCAGAAATGCTGAGCCTTTGCTGTGTTAACTGGGACACAGGAAAGAAAAGAATCTCTTAGCAGGAGGCCTTAACTTGAAGCCAATTCTGTACCTTTCTGAAACAATGTTTCTGAAACCAGAGATTAAGAACGGAATTGATCCAAATTTCTTTGAAGAAAACGTAATCTGCCCCATACCAGCTGAGCTGGAATAAGGGCCGCACCTTCATAGGGACTTAGGAGCTGGCTATAGGTTTCTATAAGGCTTGGATATATTCCAAACTGGAAATAGTTTCCAAACTGATACCGCTCCTGAGGATGAAGGATCAGGCTTTTGTTCCTTGTGAGGAAAGGAACGAAAAAGATTATTTACCCTGGAAAGAAAGGGAAAGCAAAGTTGACTTAGAAGACATGTCAGCATTCCAAGTTTAATCCATAAAGCTATTCTAGCTAAAATAGCTAGAGACATATACCTGACATCAACTCTAATGATATCAAAAGATGGTATCACCAATAAAATTATTAGCATGTTATAGAATAAAAATAACGCTATAAAATTATGATCTGTTACTTGTTGCGCTAAAGCTTCCAACCAAAAAGTTGAAGCTGCAGCAACATCCGCTAAAAATATAGCAGGTCTAAGAAGATTACCTGAACATAAGTAAGCTTTTCTTAGAAAGGATTCAATTTTCCTATCTAAAGGATCCTTAAATGAAGTACTATCTGCCGTAGGAATAGTAGTACATTAGCAGGAGTAGAGACAGCCCCATAACCTTAGGGATTTTTGTCCCAAAAAACTCTAATCTGTCAGATGGCACAGGATATAATTTGCTTAAACGTCTAGAAGGAGTAAATAAATTACCCAAATTATTCCATTCCCTGGAAATTACTTCAGAAATAGCATCAGGGAGATAAAACACTTCTGGAATAACTACAGGAGATTTAAAAACCTTATTTAACCCCTTAATGACCGGACCATTTTTCAATTTTCTTACCCTTAATGACAATGGCTATTTTTACATTTCTGCAGTGTTTGTGTTTAGCTGTAATTTCCCTCTTACTCATTTACTGTACCCACACATATTATATACCGTTTTTCTCGCCATTAAATGGACTTTCTAAGGATACCATTATTTTCATCATATCTTATAATTTCCTATAAAAAAAATATAAAATATGAGGAAAAATTTGAAAAAAACACACTTTTTCTAACTTTGACCCCCAAAATCTGTTACACATCTACAATCACCAAAAAACACCTATGCTAAATAGTTTCTAAATTTTGTCCTGAGTTTAGAAATACCCAATGTTTACATGTTATTTACTTTTTTTGCAAGTTATAGGGCCATAAATACAAGTAGCACTTTGCTATTTCCAAACAACTTTTTTTCAAAATTAGCGCTAGTTACATTGGAACCCTGATATCTGTCAGGAATACCTGAATATCCCTTGACATGTATATATTTTTTTTTAGAAGACAACCCAAAGTATTGATCTAGGCCCATTTTGGTATATTTCATGCCACCATTTCACCGCCAAATGTCATCAAATAAAAAAAAAAGTTCACTTTTTCACAAATTTTGTCACAAACTTTAGGTTTCCCACTGAAATTATTTACAAACAGCTTCTGCAATTAAGGCACAAATGGTTGTAAATGCTTCTTTGGGATCCCCTTTGTTCAGAAATAGCAGACTTATATGGCTTTGGGGTTGCTTTTTGGTAAGTAGAAGGCCGCTAAATGCTGCTGCGCACCACACGTAAATTATGCCCAGCAGTTAAGGGGTTAAATTAGGTAGCTTGTAGGGAGCTTGCAGGGTTAATTTTAGCTTTAGGGTAGAGATCAGCCTCCCACCTGACACATCCCACCCCCTGATCCCTCCCAAACAGTTCTCTTCCCTCCCCCACCCCACAATTGTCCCCGCCATCTTAAGTACTGGCAGAAAGTCTGCCAGTACTAAATAAAAGGAGTTTTTCTTTTTTTTAATAAAAAAAAATAAAATGTTTTAGCTGTGATGGACTCCTGCCTTAGCCCCAACCTCCATGATCCCCCCCCCAGCTCTCTAACCCTCTCCCCTACCTAATTGCCGCCATCTTGGGTACTGGCAGCTGTCTGCCAGTACCCAATTTGCCCCCCAAAAAAGTGTTTTTTTTTATCTTTTATTGCCATTTTAAATTTTTCTGTAGTGTAGCAGCCCCCCACAATACCCCAACCCCCTCCCCCTCCCAGATCCTTATATATTTATTTTTTCCCCCCTCTTCCCTGCTCATTGGTGTCAGTGTGGGTAGCTAATCGCGCACGCGCACGCGCATGCGCGCCCCCGCACGCTCCCGGCACCCGGCGTGCACATTGCACTTACAGGAGCCGGATGCCGGGTAGCGATGGGCCGCCCACCCGCCTCCCTGTTGCGCTCCCACCCACCAACGAACCGGCACCATCGCTACCGGTGCAGAGAGGGCCACAGAGTGGCTCTCTCTGCATCGGAGTCTTCTGAAAGGGTATTGCAGGATGCCTCCATATGGAGGCATCACTGCAATACCCTGAGAGCTGCTGGAAGCGATTGCGATCGCTTCCAGCACTCTCTTAGACAACTGACGTACCAGGTACGTCTATTGTCATTAACTGTAAGTTAATGCATGACGTACCTGGTACGTCAGTTGTCATTAAGGGGTTAAACGTTTACATTTAGTATCAAGAGGACCAGAATCCTCTATTTCTAATGCAAATAACACTTCTTTAAGTAAAGAACGAATAAATTCCATCTTGAACAAATACAAAGATTTATCAGCATCAACCTCTGAGACAGAAACCTCAGAACCAGAAGAACCATTATCAGTATCAGAATGATGATGTTCATTTAAAAATTCATCTGAAAAAAAGAGAAGTTTTAAAAGACTTTTATGTATACTAGAAGGAGAAATAACAGACATAGCCTTCTTAATGGATTTAAAAAATAAAATCTCTTATGTTTATCAGGAACACTCTGAAAATTAGATGTTGACGGAACAGCAACAGGTAATGTAACAGTACTAAAGGAAATTTTATCTGCATTAATAAGTTTGACATGACATGCAATACAAATAACAGCTGGAGAAACAGATACCAAAAGTTTATAGCAGATACACTTAGCTTGGTAGCTCCAGCATTGTGCAGTGATTTTCCTGAAGTATCTTCTGACTCAGTTGCAACGTGGAACATCTTGCAATATGTAAAAGAAAAAAACAACATATAAAGCAAAATTGATCAAATTCCTTAAATGACAGTTTCAGGAATGGGAAAAAATGCCAAAGAACAAGCTTCTAGCAACCAGAAGCAATAAAAAATGAGACTTAAATAATGTGGAGACAAAAGTGACGCCCATATTTTTTCGCGCCAAATAAGACGCCCACATTATTTGGCGCCTAAATGCTTTTTGGCGCCAAAAATGACGCCACATCCGGAACGCCGACATTTTTGGAGCAAAATAACATCAAAGAATGACGCAACTTCCGGCAACACGTATGACGCCGGAAACGGAAATAGAATTTTTGCGCCAAAAAAGTCAGCGCCAAGAATGACGCAATAAAATGAAGCATTTTCAGCCCCCGCGAGCCTAACAGCCCACAGGGAAAAAAGTCAAATTTTAAGGTAAAAAATGTTAAATTAAAATGCATTATCCCAAATATGAAACTGACTGTCTGAAAAATAAGGAAAGTTGAACATTCTGAGTCAAGGCAAATAAATGTTTGAATACAATATTTAGAACTTTATAAACAAAGTGCCCAACCATAGCTAGGAGTGTCACAGAAAATAAGACTTACTTACCCCAGGACACTCATCTACATATAGCAGATAGCCAAACCAGTACTGAAACGAGAATCAGCAGAGGTAATGGTATATATAAGAGTATATCGTCGATCTGAAAAGGGAGGTAAGAGATGAATCTCTACGACCGATAACAGAGAACCTATGAAATAGACCCCTTAGAAGGAGATCACTGCATTCAAATAGGCAATACTCTCCTCACATCCCTCTGACATTCACTGCACGCTGAGAGGAAAACCGGGCTCCAACTTGCTGCGGAGCGCATATCAACGTAGAATCTAGCACAAACTTACTTCACCACCTCCATCGGAGGCAAAGTTTGTAAAACTGAATTGTGGGTGTGGTGAGGGGTGTATTTATAGGCATTTTAAGGTTTGGGAAACTTTGCCCCTCCTGGTAGGAATGTATATCCCATACGTCACTAGCTCATGGACTCTTGCTAATTACATGAAAGAAATTATATTGAGCCCATACTCAGAAGCAGCTGGCTTTTCTCTCCCAGGGTTAGATACCTGTTAGATTCCCTGTGGACAAGGAATGGTGTGTGGTTTAAGCAGGAGTAAGAAGGCTGTATACCCTCTTACCTCAGGTAATGGTGACCTCTAACCCCTGGTAGTGATGACGTCTAACCCCTGATGATAATACTAGCATGCCTTCAGTTTTATATGATGAGCAGTGCTAACACCAGGATAACGAACAGTGGCAGCCGCAGACTACCAGTTAATGTGCTTGCCAACCCCAGGACCCCATACAATAAATTACAGATACCCATATATGATGTATTGTGTGTGTGTGTATCTGTATGCACAAGTGTGTGTGTGTATCTGCATTTATAAGTGTATGCTATGTAGTGTGTGTATCTGTATGTATAAGTGTGTTTGTAAATCTGCATGTATAAGTGTATGCTATGTAGTGTGTGTGTGTATCTGTATGTATAAGTGTGTGTATCTGTATGTATAAGTGTGTGCATCTGTATGTATAAGTGTGTGTATCTGCATGTATAAATGTAAGCTATGTAGTGTGTGTGTGTATCTGTATGTATAAGTGTGTGTATCTGTATGTATAAGTGTGTGTATCTGCATGTATTGCATAAATGTAAGCTATGTAGTGTGTGTGTGTATCTGTATGTATAAGTGTGTGTATCTGTATGTATAAGTGTGTGCATCTGTATGTATAAGTGTGTGCATCTGTATGTATAAGTGTGTGTATCTGCATGTATAAATGTAAGCTATGTAGTGTGTGTGTGTATCTATATGTATAAGTGTGTGTATCTGTATGTATAAGTGTGTGTATCTGCATGTATTGTATAAATGTAAGCTATGTAGTGTGTGTGTATCTGTATGTATAAGTGTGTTTATCTGCATGTATAAATGAAAGCTATGTAGTGTGTGTGTATCTGCATGTATACATGTAAGCTATGTAGTATGTGTGTGTGTGTGTGTGTGTGTGTGTGTATCTGTATGTATAAGTGTGTGTGTATCTGCATGTATAAGTTTATGCTATGCAATGTGTGTGTGTATCTGTACGTATAAGTGTATGCTGTGTAGTGTGTGTGCATCTGAACGTAAAAGTGTAAGCTATGTAGTGCATGTGTGTATCTGCATGTATAAGTATAAGCTATGTAGTGTGTGTGTGCATCTGCATGTATAAGTATAAGCTATGCAGTGTGTGTGTATGTGCATGTATAAGTGTAAGCTATGTAGTGTGTGTATCTGTATGTATAAGTGTATGCTGTGTAGTGTGTGTGTATCTGCATGTATAAGTATAAGCTATGCAGTGTGTGTGTGTGTGTGTATCTGCATGTATAAGTGTAAGCTATGTAGTGTGTGTATCTGTATGTATAAGTGTATGCTGTGTAGTGTGTGTGTGTATCTGCATGCATAGGTATATGCTATGTAGTGTGTGTGTATCTGCATGTATAAGTGTATACTACTGTATGTAATGTGTGTGTGTATCTGCATATATAAGTGTATGCTATGTAGTGTGTGTGTGTATCTGCATGTATAAGTGTATGCTATGTAGTGTGCTTGTGTGTATCTGCATGTGTAAAGGTAAGCTATGTAGTGTGTGTGTATCTACATGTAAAAATGTAAGCTATGTAGTGTGTGAGGGTGTATCTGCATGTTTAAGTGTATGCTATGTAGTGTGTGTGTGTGTGTGTGTGTGTATCTGCATGTATAAGTGTAAGCTGTGTAGTGTGTGTGTATCTACATGTATAAATTTAAGCTATGTAGTGTGTGTATCTGCATGTATAAGTGTATGTTGTGTAGTGTGTGTTTGTATCTGCATATATAAGTGTATGCTATGTAGTGTGTGTGTATCTGCATGTATAAATGTATGCTAAGTAGTGTGTGTGTGTGTGTATCTGCATGTATAAATGTATGCTGTGTAGTGTGTGTGTATCTACATGTATAAATTTAAGCTATGTAGTGTGTGTATCTGCATGTATAAGTGTATGCTATGTAGTGTGTGTGTATCTGCATGTATAAGTGTATGCTATGTAGTGTGTGTGTATCTGCATGTATAAATGTATGCTGTGTAGTGTGTGTGTATCTACATGTATACATTTAAGCTATGTAGTGTGTGTATCTGCATGTATAAGTGTATGCTATGTAGTGTGTGTGTATCTGCATGTATAAGTGTATGCTATGTAGTGTGTGTGTATCTGCATGTATAAGTGTATGCTATGTAGTGTGTGTGTGTCTGCATGTATAAATGTATGCTGTGTAGTGTGTGTGTATCTACATGTATAAATTTAAGCTATGTAGTGTGTGTATCTGCATGTATAAGTGTATGCTATGTAGTGTGTGTGTATCTGCATGTATAAGTGTATGCTATGTAGTGTGCGTGTATCTGCATGTGTAAGTGTATGCTATGTAGTGTGTGTGTATCTGCATGTATAAGTGTATGCTATGTAGTGTGTGTGTATCTGCATGTGTAAGTGTATGCTATGTAGTGTGTGTGTGTATCTGCATGTGTAAGTGTATGCTATGTAGTGTGTGTGTATCTGCATGTGCAAGTGTATGCTATGTAGTGTGTGTATCTGCATGTATAAGTGTATGCTATGTAGTGTGTGTGTATCTGCATGTGTAAGTGTATGCTATGTAGTGTGTGTGTATCTGCATGTGTAAGTGTATGCTATGTAGTGTGTGTGTATCTGCATGTGTAAGTGTATGCTATGTAGTGTGTGTATCTGCATGTATAAGTGTATGCTATGTAGTGTGTGTGTATCTGCATGTGTAAGTGTATGCTATGTAGTGTGTGTGTATCTGCATGTGTAAGTGTATGCTATGTAGTGTGTGTGTATCTGCATGTATAAGTGTATGCTATGTAGTGTGTGTGTGTCTGCATGTATAAATGTATGCTGTGTAGTGTGTGTGTATCTACATGTATAAATTTAAGCTATGTAGTGTGTGTATCTGCATGTATAAGTGTATGCTATGTAGTGTGTGTGTGTATCTGCATGTATAAATGTATGCTGTGTAGTGTGTGTGTATCTACATGTATAAATTTAAGCTATGTAGTGTGTGTATCTGCATGTATAAGTGTATGCTATGTAGTGTGTGTGTATCTGCATGTATAAGTGTATGCTATGTAGTGTGTGTGTATCTGCATGTATAAATGTATGCTGTGTAGTGTGTGTGTATCTACATGTATAAATTTAAGCTATGTAGTGTGTGTATCTGCATGTATAAGTGTATGCTATGTAGTGTGTGTGTATCTGCATGTATAAGTGTATGCTATGTAGTGTGTGTGTATCTGCATGTATAAGTTTATGCTATGTAGTGTGTGTGTGTCTGCATGTATAAATGTATGCTGTGTAGTGTGTGTGTATCTACATGTATAAATATAAGCTATGTAGTGTGTGTATCTGCATGTATAAGTGTATGCTATGTAGTGTGTGTGTATCTGCATGTATAAGTGTATGCTATGTAGTGTGCGTGTATCTGCATGTGTAAGTGTATGCTATGTAGTGTGTGTGTATCTGCATGTATAAGTGTATGCTATGTAGTGTGTGTGTATCTGCATGTGTAAGTGTATGCTATGTAGTGTGTGTGTGTATCTGCATGTGTAAGCGTATGTTATGTAGTGTGTGTGTATCTGCATGTGCAAGTGTATGCTATGTAGTGTGTGTATCTGCATGTATAAGTGTATGCTATGTAGTGTGTGTGTATCTGCATGTGTAAGTGTATGCTATGTAGTGTGTGTGTATCTGCATGTGTAAGTGTATGCTATGTAGTGTGTGTGTATCTGCATGTGTAAGTGTATGCTATGTAGTGTGTGTATCTGCATGTATAAGTGTATGCTATGTAGTGTGTGTGTATCTGCATGTGTAAGTGTATGCTATGTAGTGTGTGTGTATCTGCATGTGTAAGTGTATGCTATGTAGTGTGTGTGTATCTGCATGTATAAGTGTATGCTATGTAGTGTGTGTGTGTCTGCATGTATAAATGTATGCTGTGTAGTGTGTGTGTATCTACATGTATAAATTTAAGCTATGTAGTGTGTGTATCTGCATGTATAAGTGTATGCTATGTAGTGTGTGTGTATCTGCATGTATAAGTGTATGCTATGTAGTGTGTGTGTATCTGCATGTATGTGTATGCTATGTAGTGTTTGTGTATCTGCATGTATAAGTGTATGCTATGTAGTATGTGTGTATATGCATGTATAAGTGTATACTATGTAGTGTGTGTGTGTATCTGCATGTATAAGCGTATACTATGTAGTGTGTGTGTATCTGCATGTATAAGTGTATGCTATGTAGTGTGTGTGTATCTGCATGTATAAGTGTAAGCTATGTAGTGTGTGTGTATCTGCATGTATGAGTGTATGCTGCATGTATAAGTGTAAGCTATGTAGTGTGTGTGTATCTGCATGTATAAGTGTATGCTATATAGTGTGTGTGTGTATCTACATGTGTAAGTGTATGCTATGTAGTGTGTGTGTATCTGCATGTATAAGTGTATGCTATGTAGTGTGTGTGTATCTGCATGTATAAGTGTATGCTATATAGTGTGTGTGTGTATCTACATGTGTAAGTGTATGCTATGTAGTGTGTGTGTATCTGCATGTATAAGTGTATGCTATGTAGTGTGTGTGTATCTGCATGTATAAGTGTATGCTATGTAGTGTGTGTGTATCTGCATGTATAAGTGTATGCTATGTAGTGTGTGTGTATCTGCATGTGTAAGTGTTTGCTATGTAGTGTGTTACTGTGCATTTTTGTTGACTTTAAAGGCCAGAATCTAGAATATTAATGGGGAATGCAGAGAGCAGTTTTAAAGAATCTATTATTAAATGTCTAATTAAGAAAAAAATATTTAGCACTGTGTCTGCAAAGGTTAATTAAATACAGAGCTCACATAGCTAGGTCGCATTTGCATTGCGCTTAACTTGTAATACCAGCCCAAGCGATATTTAGCGCTCCACTTGTAATCTAACTCTATATGTTCCTGCATATTCATTTTCAAAAAGGAATTACATTTCTCGTTCATTTTAAAGGAATATCTAATGCTAGAGATCTGAATCTTTGCATTATAGGATTTCAAAAGCATTTTTTTTCCTCCATAAACTTTGACTATGTTTGCTCTTTAACATTCTTGACCCAGCAGTCTCCAAGTTAATCATTAAAATATTATTTAAGATGCATCTTCAAGTTCAATCTATATGATTAAAATACGTATGTATCGATTGCAGAATAGATAGCGATAATTGTATTAAAATACTGAATTGCATAACTACCTGTACAGAATCGATCATTTAAATAATGTTTTTATTTTGCCTTATTTACCTTTAGACAAAGTTCCAAACAAGAGTTCAAACTAAACAGCAAGAAATCAGAAAATATGGTGAATTATTTCATATGACTTCAGTGAGTTTAGTTTAAAACTTGTGTTTGCCAATGCGGAACGGAGGAATGAAAAAACAAGGCAATAAATCATCATGACATACATCATACATAGTAGATGAGGTTGAAAAAAAGACCGAAGTCCATCGAGTTCAACCTATACAAATCTTTACCCGTTCATTAACAAACTGCCTAATTGCGAAGTGAGTGTAATAAAAAGCTGGTTCTGGCTTATTTAGGATATGCATGCGCAAGATCATGGGCGCGATCCGATATAGATCGCAGTTTGCAGCGCAAGCGAGGGAACCGGCGTCGCCCGCAGTTTCAGCTCGCAATTCGAGCTATCCTATATAAGTCGCCGTCAGATGCTAACGTGCCGTAAGTCTGACAAACCAGCGATGTCCAGAAATCTGCGCAAGTACAAATTTCTGGCGTCGCCAGTGACTTGCGGCACGTTAGAAACTGCCGGCGCCTATAAAACCTGACTAAAGTCTAAAACACCCGCACTGTCTAACACGCCTCCCTAACATAGCCCGACAAGTCTAACACGCCTCCCTAACATAGCCCGACATGTCTAACACGCCTCCCTAACATAGCCCGACACGTCTAACACGCCTCCCTAACATAGCCCGACAAGTCTAACACGCCTCCCTAACATAGCCCGACAAGTCTAACACGCCTCCCTAACATAGCCCGACACGTCTAACCCTCTATCCGCTATCCCCCCTCACTATCCTAACAATAAAAAAGCTATTAACCCCTAAACCGCCGCTCCCGGAGCCCGCCGCTACCTAATAAAGTTATTAACCCCTAAACCGCCGCTCCCGTACCCCGCCGCCAGCTATATTATATCTATAACCCCCTAAAGTGAGCCCCTAACACCGCCGCCATCTATATTAAAATTATTAACCCCTAATTTAATCTACCTACCCCGCCGCCAGCTATGTTATCTATATTAACCCTAAGTATATTATACAGTTGCAAGAAAAAGTATGTGAACCCTTTGGAATTATGGATTTCTGCACAAATTGGTCATAAAATATGATCTGATCATCATCTAAGTCACAACAATAGACAATCACAGTCTGCTTAAACTAATAACACATAAAGAATTAAATGTTGCCATGTTTTTATTGAACACACAATGTAAACATTCACAGTGCAGGTGGAAAAAGTATGTGAACCCCTAGACTAATGACATCTCCAAGAGCTAATTGGAGTGAGATGTCAGCCAACTGGAGTCCAATCAATGAGATGAGATTGGAGGTGTTGGTTACAGCTGCCCTGCCCTATAAAAACACACACCAGTTCTGGGTTTGCTTTTCACAAGAAGCATTGCCTGATGTGAATGATGCCTCGCACAAAAGAGCTCTCAGAAGACCTACGATTAAGAATTGTTGACTTGCATAAAGCTGGAAAGGGTTATAAAAGTATCTCCAAAAGCCTTGCTGTTCATCAGTCCACGGTAAGAAAAATTGTCTATAAATGGAGAAAGTTCAGCACTGCTGCTACTCTCCCTAGAAGTGGCCGTCCTGTAAAGATGACTGCAAGAGCACAGCGCAGACTGCTCCATGAGGTGAAGACAAATCCTAGAGTGTCAGCTAAAGACTTACAAAAGTCACTGGCAAATGCTAACATCCCTGTTAACGAATCTACAATACGTAAAACACTAAACAAGAATGGACTTCATGGAAGGATACCATAGAGGAAGCCACTGCTGTCCAAACAAAACATTGCTGCACCTTTACAGTTTGCACAAGAGCACCTGGATGTTCCACAGCAGTACTGGCAAAATATTCTGTGGACAGATGAAACCAAAGTTGAGTTGTTTGGAAGAAACACACAACACTATGTGTGGCGAAAAAGAGGCACAGCACACCAATATCAAAACCTCATCCCAACTGTGAAGTATGGTGGTGGGGGCATCATGGTTTGTGGCTGCTTTGCTGCGTCAGGGCCTGGACGGATTGCTATCATCGAAGGAAAAATTAATTCCCAAGTTTATCAAGACATTTTGCAGGAGAACTTAAGGCCATCTGTCTACCAGCTGAAGCTCAACAGAAGATGGGTGTTGCAACAGGACAATGACCCAAAGCATATGACCCAAAGCATAAGTAAATCAACAAAAAAATGGTTTAAACAGAAGAAAATACGCCTTCTGAAGTGGCCCAGTCAGAGTCCTGGCCTCAACCCGATTGAGATGCTGTGGCATGACCTCAAGAAAGCGATTCACACCAGACATCCCAAGAATATTGCTGAACTGAAACAGTTCTGTATAGAGGAATGGTCAAGAATTACTTCTGACCGTTGTGCACGTCTGATCTGCAACTACAGGAAACGTTTGGTTGAAGTTATTGCTGCCAAAGGAGTTTCAACCAGTTATTAAATCCAAGGGTTCACATACTTTTTCCACCTGCACTGTGAATGTTTACATGGTGTGTTCAATAAAAACATGGCAACATTTCATTCTTGTGTGTTATTAGTTTAAGCAGACTGTGATTGTCTATTGTTGTGACTTAGATGATGATCAGATCACATTTTATGACCAATTTGTGCAGAAATCCATATCATTCCAAAGGGTTCACATACTTTTTCTTGATCGGAACAGCCAATAGAATGCGAGCTCAATCTGATTGGCTGATTGGATCAGCCAATCGGATTGAACTTGAATCTGATTGGCTGATTCAATCAGCCAATCAGATTTTTTTAACTTAATTCCGATTGGCTGATAGAATCCTATCAGCCAATCGGAATTCGGCGGACGCCATCTTGGATGACGTCATTTAAAGGTACCTCATTCCAAGTTCAGTAGTCGGCCGGGATGGATGCTCCGCGGCGGCGGAGCGAAGAAAGAAGATTGAAGATGCCGCCGGAAGAATGAAGACTTTGCTGCCGCTTGGAGGAAGACGTCGCCGGAGGAAGAATTCTTCTTTGCCGCTTGGAGGAAGACATCGCCGGAGGAAGAATTCTTCTTTGCCGCTTGGAGGAAGACATCGCCCGGATCGGATCAGGAGTTCGGCCCGGTGTGGTGAAGACAAGGTAGGGAGATCTTCAGGGGGGTAGTGTTAGGCTTTTTTAAGGGGGGTTTGGGTGGTTTTAGAATAGGGGTATGTGGGTGGTGGGTTGTAATGGGGGGGGGGTATTGTATTTGTATGCAAAAGAGCTGAATTCTTTGGGGCATGCCCCACAAAAGGCCCTTTTAAGGGCTGGTAAGGTAAAGAGCTTTGAAATTTGTTTAATTTAGAATAGGGCAGGGAATTTTTTTTATTTGGGGGGTTTATTATTTTATTAGGGGGCTTAGAATAGGTGTAATTAGCTTAAAAATCTTGTAATCTTTTTTTATTTTTTGTAATTTAGTGTTTGTTTTTTTTGTAATTTAGTTTAGTTAATTTAATTGTATTTTTAGATAGATGTTTGTAGTTTATTTAATTTATTGATAGTGTAGGTGTATTTGTAACTTAGGTTAGGATTTATTTTACAGGTAATTGGGTAATTATTTTAACTAGGTAGATATTAAATAGTTAATAACTATTTAATAGCTATTATACCTAGTTAAAATAATTAACAATTTACCTGTAAAATAAATATTAACCCTAACATAGCTACAATGTAATTATTAATTATATTGTAGCTATCTTAGGGTTTATTTTATAGGTAAGTATTTAGATTTAAATAGGAATATTTTAGTTTATAAATTAATTAGATTAATTTAATATAAATTTAGTTAGGGGTGTTAGGGTTAGATAGAGTTAATATAGTTAATATAAATACTATAGTAACTATATTAACTATATTAACCCTAATATAATTAGGGTTAATATAGTTAATATATATAATGTAATACCTATATTAACTATAATATACTTAGGGTTAATATAGATAATATAGCTGGCGGCGGGGTAGGTAGATTAAATAAGGGGTTAATAATTTTAATAGAGATGGCGGCGGTGTAAGGGGCTTACATTAGGGGTTAATAATATTAATATAGCTAGCGGCGGTATAGGGGGATTAGATTAGGGGTTAATAATTTTTATATAGGTGGCGGCGGTGTAAGGGGTCAGATTAGGGGATAGATAAGGTAGATGACAGCGGTGTAAGGGGTTCTAATTAGGGGATAGATAAGGTAGATGGCGGCGGTTTTAGGGGCTCACAGTAGGGGGTTAGTTTATGTAGATGGCGGCGGGGTCCGGGAGCGGCGGTTTAGGGGTTAATAACTTTATTAGGGATTTCGGGGGGGGGGGGGGGGGATCGCGGTTGACAGGTAGATAGACATTGCGCATGCGTTAGGTGTTAGGTTTATTTTAGCAGATCGCAGTTGACAGGGAGATAGACATTGCGCATGAGTTAGGTGTTAGGTTTATTTTAGAAGATCGCGGTTGACAGGAAGATAGACATTGCGCATGCGTTAGGTGTTAGGTTTATTTTAGCTGCCAGTTTAGGGAGTTACGGGGCTCCAATAGTCAGCGTAAGGCTTCTTACGGCTGCTTTTTGTGGCGAGGTGAAAATGGAGTAAGTTTTCTCCATTTTCGCCACGTAAGTCCTTACGCTGCATATTGGATACCAAACTGCGCGGGTTTGGTATACCTGCCTATAGCCCAAAAAACTACGGGCGACGGCAGAAATATACGCGCGTAACTTCTAGGTTATGCCGTATATAGGATACCAAACCCGCGCAAATATTGGTGTCGCCGGCTTTTGCGGGCGACGATTTTTATCGGATCGACCCCCATGTGTTTTAAAAAAATAATATTAGTTTAAAAATGTAAAAAAATAAATGAAGAAGTTTAATGTCCCTAAACCAATGGGAACCTCCATGTTGTAACCTAGGCAGGGGTGGAATGAGTAGTCGGGCAATGGGACCTGGTTAGTCTCAGTCCCACTCTGCTCAGGCCAATCAGGAACAGTTATAAATGAGTCACTAAAGTGTGCAACCAATGACTGTGTGGAATACGGCAAGAGAAATTGGAAAGCCCACACATTTTAGAATTAAATTACAGGAAATTGGATCAAATACATTTCAAAAGTTTTTGTTCCATATCTCAAACATTCTTAAACATTTTATCTCAGAGTGTTTACTGTCCTTTTAAAAGTCACATTTCAATTGTGATTGGGCGAAGTGCACACAGGGCTGGAGATATAAAACGCTCAAATTCTATGAATGGAGAAAGAGTTTGCAGTGAATAATGTAAGTAAAGATATTTAAAGGGACATATTAAACTGTTCCCTGCATATAACTTTGTGTTTGACCCCTGCAAAGAGATTAAACACATAATTAAAGGGACATGCGATACAACCCAATTTTTCTATTTCATGATTCAGAAACAACTTTCTAGTTTGCTTCTATTATAGAATTTGCTTCCTTCTCTCTTGTATACAATTGTGTGGTCAATCTGAATAATGAAATAATTTTGTTTCTGTGTCTCTTTAAACTAAAGTCCAGAGCAGCCATGCACTACTGGGAGCTAGCTCAACACATATTTAGAAACAATTACAATAGTCTGTGTAACCAAGAATCACCAGGTTGTTGCCAGCAGTGCATTGCTGTTGCTGAGCCTACCTAGGTATGCATTGCAACAAAGAATACTAAGAGAAATAAGGCAATTGGATAATAAAAGTAAATGGTATGCCCTATCTGAATCATAAAGATTTAATTTTGACTTTCAGGTCATGTTAAAGGGACAGTAACCTATGTGAAGTTGGCACCCCATGTTTGTAAAAACTGAATTAAAATATACCATTCGTTTTGTGCTGCATTTGTGCTGATTTGTGCCGCAAAAACGAACGTTTGTGCCGGTTTGGTTTCGGAGATATAGCGCATTATATTTGCTTAAACTCCGCCCACTTTACACCCCATGTTATGCAAATTTAAAAACAAATATACCATTTGTTTGTGCGGCACAAACGTTTGTTTTTGCAGCACAAATCAGCACAAACGCAGCACAAACAACTGGTATATTTGTTTTTAAAATTTAATAACATGGGGTGCAAAGTGGGCGGGGTTTCATAAAAAGTAATGCGCTATATCTCCGAAACCAAACCGGCACAAATGTTTGTTTTTGCAGCACAAATCAGCACAAACGCAGCACAAACAAATGGTATATTTGTTTTTAAAACTGAATAACATAGGGTGCAAAGTGGGCGGGGTTTCATAAAAAATAATGCGCTATATCTCCGAAACCAAACCGGCACAAACGTTTGTGTTTGCAGCACAAATCAGCACACACGCAGCACAAACAAATGGTATATTTGTTTTTAAAATTGCATAACATGGGGTGCAAAGTGGGCGGATTTTCAGCAAAAATAATGCGCTATAACTCCGAAACCAAATCGGAACAAACGTTCGTTTTTGCGGCACAAATCAGCACAAACGCAGCACAAACAAATGGTATATTTGTTTTTAAAATTGCATAACATGGGGTGCAAAGTGGGCGGGGTTTCATAAAAAAAATAATGCGCAATATCTCCTAAACCAAACCGGCACAAACGTTCATTTTTGTGGCACAAATCAGCACAAACACAGCACAAACAAATGGTATATTTGTTTTTAAAATTGAATAACATGGGGTGCAAAGTGGGCGGGTTTCATAAAAAATAATGCGCTATATCTCCGAAACCAAACCGGCACAAACGTTTGTTTTTGCAGCACAAATCAGCACAAACACAGCACAAACAAATGGTATATTTGTTTTTAAAATTGCATAACATGGAGTGCAAAGTGGGCGGAGTTTCAGCAAGTATAATGCGCTATATCTCCGAAACCAAACCAGAACAAACGTTTGTTTTTGCAGCACAAATCAGCACAAATGCAGCACAAACAAATGGTATATTTTAATTCAGTTTTTACAAACATGGGGTGCTAACTTCACATAGGTGGGACAGTAAGCACTAAATACATATAAGCATAGTACTGAGGTTATTCCCTGCCTCCCTTTAGACATCAGTGCTGTCATGAAAACACTACCTGTCCGCACTAATCAACAAATATACTCCAACTCGCCCCCTAAGATCCAACAATGACCTGCTCCTTGCATCTTCTACCATCACCTCTTCCCATGCTAGACTGCAGGACTTCTCTCGTGCAGCACCAACCCACTGGAACGCCCTTCCTCGCACTGTCAGACTTTCCCCTAATCTGCCTTCCTTCAAACGCTCCCTAAAGACATTTTTTGTTCAGGGAAACCTACCACCCAACTTAGTAACAAATTAATTCTACTTACCTAATAATTGTCCTCATCTAACTCTGTAATAACATCATTCTCAGCCTTGCAGTCCTCATCTCCTATAGAAGAAAGAGAGAAGAAGAAACACTATTATGGCACACTAATACTATAGGGGGGGTGATACGTTGAATCTTAATTAATGGAGAAGAAGGAGTTGACTGTATTAATTATTAAAATGTAACTTTAACTATTAGTATATATAAAAAAGGGGTAAATATACAAACATTTAAAAACAATGAAAAAAACATATAAGGATGACTACTCCCTGAGTGTTACACCATGTACTATTAGGTCCCAGCCTGGTTTTAATAGAGAAGAAACATATAATTAAATATAGGGAAGGTAGTTCACAGAAGGGTAGCATAGAGGGACACAATTAAATCGTCAACCAAAATGGCTGATATCTATTACCATGAATAGCCTAGTTAGTGCTACCAGAACTCCAACTTTATATATAAGTTTAAACTTAAACTATGCCTGAATATGTAAAAAAAGGTCTATGAAAGAAGAAACAATTAGCCTTTATTGGTATGGTATGGATACATCAGGTCTCAAAAAGGTGTACACAAAGAGACGTGTGTTAATTAACATAAAGGTAGTTTAAGCAAATAAAGCTATAGGTCCACCAGCTAAAGTTGCTAGGTACTCTTACCTTATAATTACCGTTAGAACTAATAAGCATAGATCATAGCTCATTAATTGAACTGAAAGCTATTCGCCAGCCAAAAGTGGCTGAGTCCTATTACCATTTATTACTATGGACTATTCGATATTAGTTGCTATCCTATTACCTTAAAATACAGTTAAAGCTGTGATAAACAGATCATAGTTCATAGACTGAACTCGGAGCTATCAGAGCATAAAATATTCGCCAGTCAGAGTTGCTGAACCCTATCACCATTTATTACCATGGATTATTGACTGTTAATAGAGATTGGAGCTGCTATACCACCAATTCATAGACCAAAAGCTGTTAGATAGTACTAGCATAGCGATAACCAAATAAAGAGTCTATTAGCATCATAGCCAAAATGGCTGGATTAATTACCTTTTATTACCATATCTACTAGCTATCCTAATGCTCGCAGCTATAGCAGGCAGAGTAAAAATTAAATTAAAGAGCAATCTATGTCAGTACCAGAACCGCATACAAATTACAGTGGTTGAGGGATAATGACATATCACAGAACATAAAACAGGGAGCTGTGCGAACGACTGACGCGTTTCGCAACTGCTTTATCAAAGGCCAAAAGTCCTCATCTCCAGTCTCTCACCTCCTACCGTTCTAGAATAGGGCCCCTAATTCCTCCTGTATTTGTTTGTCACGTTTTGTCCTGTTTTACTTATATCAGTTGTACCCATGTGAAGCGCTGCAGAATATGTTGGAGCTTTATAAATAAAGTATAATAATAAAATAATAATAGTAATCTATCTTTCACTGCATTCAGGTACTAATGTGTTTGTACATGTGCAGCAACTCTCCTTCAGATACCTGCTTGGTAACTTAGGTTCCAAAATAGCAGCATCCATAATTTTAGGGAGGTGCATAAAATGTATTTAGTATTTATTGTCCCTTTAATTGCACTCAATAATTAAAGGGATAATCTAGTCAAAATTAAATTGTCATGATTCAGATAGAGCATGCAATTTTAAGCAACTTTCTAATTTACTCCTATTATCAATTTTTCTTTGTTCTCTTGGTTTCTTTATTTAAAAAAGCAAGAATGTAAGCATAGGAGCCGGCCCATTTTGGTTCAGCAGCTGGGTAGCGCTTTCTGAATGGTGTCTAAATGTAGCCACCAATCAGCAAGCGCTATCCAGGTGCTGAACCAAAAATGGGCTGGCTCTTAAGCTTACATTCAAATAAAAATACGAATAGAACGAAGAAAAATTGATGAAAGGAGTAAATTACAAAGTTGCTTAAAATTGCATGCTCTATCTGAATCATGGAAGTTTAATTTTGATTAGACTATTCCTTTAATTAATATACATCAATTGTTTAAGAGAGAAAGTTTAATATTGATTTTCCTGTTTCTTTAAACTCTTTACGAAATCATGTTTGGATTATCTACGCGTTTCTTTGCAGAGGCTGTCTTTGATAATATGCACAGCAGTTGATTTTGGGAGGGTTTTGAGTCCTTCAACGCAGCCAACTACATTCAGGTAGAGTTATACAAAACTTCTGTCCTGTATATTTGACTTGAAGAAAGGGTTGGCTCCTCATATTGCAGAGTTGGGTTGGGCTCTGCTAGAAACTTGTTCTGCTTGCAGGTGACATTAGTTGCTTGAATAGATTTCAGTGTTTTTCTTGTGTTTTTTTATGTTTCTTTGCTTTTTTGTTTTGTTTTTGAGGTTTTCTTTTCTGTATTTCATCATTGTAGTCAGCAAGTAAAATATTTGGGGAAATCCCTTTGTCAAGTTGTAATCACAAGTTCTCACTGATAATTTGTACATACGCCCAAAACAATTAATACCAATTAAAAGCCAAAGTGATTCACATCTGTAAATACTGGTTGTCAGACTCCCAGCATGTTGCATGGTTAATACTGACAATAAATATATTACACCCACATTACAAGTTTTGCGTTCGGGTTTTAACCCTGAAAAAATGATAATTTCAGCGTTAAAACAGGACCGCAGCCATTACGAGTCTTCTCGGTATAGCTGTACTGCAAGTCCCACACACGTAAAAATTATGTTTTTTCATGGGACTTCCATAGCGCAGCCATTACTAGTTTACGGTAAGGCTAAAAAAAAAACGAACGACAAGATTCGTTTCGCAATCTGAGAGCAGTAGTTATGAGTTTTAGGCATAAAAACTGTTACATAAAACTCATAACCAAAGTATTACAAAGTACACTAACACCCATAAACTACCTATTAACCCCTAAATGGAGGCCCTCCCGCATTGCAAAACACTAAATTAAAGTTATTAAATTACGAAAAATTACAAACAAAATGATCAAAAATAAAAAAGAATTACACCTAATCTAATAGCTCTATAAAAATAAAAAAGCACACCCAAAATAAAAAAAAAACCCTAGCCTACAATAAACTACCAATAGCCCTTAAAAGGGCCTTTTGTAGGGCATTGCCCTAAATTAAACAGCTCTTTTACCTGTAAAAAAAACAAAAAGACCCCCCAACAGTAAAACCCACCACCCAACCAAACCCCAAAATAAAAAAAAAAACTAACTCTAACAAAAACCCAAGCTACCCATTGCCCTGAAAAGGGCATTTGTATGGGCAATGCCCTTAAAAGGGCATTTAGCTCTTTTGCATTGCCCTGAAAAGGGCATTTAGCGCTTTTAAGAAAAGCCCAAACCCTAAACTAAAAAAAACCCACCCAAAAATGTTTAAAAATCCTAACACTAACCCCCGAAGATCCACTTACAGTTCCTGAAGTCCGGACATCCAGACAACAAGAGGTCTTCATCCAGACGGCTCCATCTTCATCCATCGCGGGACCGGCATCTTCTTCATCCCTGCGGAGGCGGAGCGGCGATATGCGGAGGCGGAGGTCCAGGCAAAGGTCCAAGGTGGAGGTCCATGCGGAGGTCCAAGGCGGGGGTCCATCGATCCGACGTGGCGGTCCTCTTAATGCGATCGTCCGCCACACACTGAGGAATGAAATGCATTGTACCCCTTTTATACTGGGGGTACCATTGCATTCCTATTGGCTGAAAATTTTGAATCAGCCAATAGGAATTAGGGCTGCTAAAATCCTACTGGCTGTTCAAATCAGCCAATAGGATTTAAGCAGCTCTCATTCTATTGGCTGAGCGGCAAAATAGGGGTTAATAGATTTATTATAGTGTGGGTGATGTTGGGATGCAGGGGAATAGGGGTTAATAACTTTAGTATAGTGGCGTCGATATCAGGAGCGGCAGATGAGGGGTTAATAGTTTTATTTCAGTGGCGGCGATATCGGGAGCGGCAGATTAGGGGTTAATAACATTATGTAGGTGTCGGTGATGTCGGAGGCAGCAGATTAGGGGTATTTAGATTTAGGGTTTATGTTAGGGTGTTTAAACGTTACTTTCTTTTCCCCATAGACATCAATGGAGTTGCGTTACGGAGCTTTTCATTCCGTGATTGCAGGTGTTAGGTTTTTTTCGAACCCGCTCTTCCCATTGATGTCTATGCGGAAAGCGTGCACAAGCACGTCAAAACAGTGCTTGCATTTTGTGCAGTATGGAGCTCAATGCAACCATATCGCACGCACAAGCCGGCTGTTTTAAAACTTGTAATGGCTGCGCTATAGAGGGTGAAATAACGCAACTTTGTTGCGTTCGTTAAATTCCCTATAGCGCGCATAACTCGTAATCTACCTGATAGTTATTAAAGAACATGCTTGATATAATGACATAAATAGTGCTATAAAGAAATAGCAATTATAGTATAGAAAACATAGTGACGCATAATATTTAATTGTTGACAAAAGCAAGCCTCTCCAACATATACAGATCTATCCAATACAACCACCGAACCTCCCTTATCAGCCGAACGTACCACTATTTCCTTCATATCCTGGAGTTCTGTTAGAGCTTGCCTCTCTTTCCTGGACATATTTTGTTTCAGTGATTTATTCTCTTTGGTGGCTAAGGACAATCTGGTCAAATCTCCTTCAACTCTTTTATAGAAGGTCTCTAGAATATTACTACGACTGTGAATAGGATAAAATTCAGATGGTCTTTTAAAGCCAATATAGCTACCAATAGTTTTGGAGTCTTCATTAGGAGCCCCCTGTCTCATCAGTGTGTCAAGTGTAGTAATATCACAAACTTCTCTGAAATTAAGTTTAGTATCTTCGTGTGAAATAATTGAGATGTGAGATTCCTTATCAATTTATTGATGTTAAGCATAGTTCTAAACAAATTAAAGGAGCATGACGGTGCAAAATTCAGGCCATAATTTTAAATCTTAAGCTCACAGGAAGAAAGGTTAATCACATTATTTATTGGTATTTTGTGTTTTTGTTCCCTCTCACTTCTTTCTCTTGTCCTATCCCTGTTTTCTCCATTGGTTTGTAAAAAACCTGCTCAAAAACCATACGATCCTCTACTGAGTTAGTCAGTTGCTCAATAGTGCCTGGTTTAGGGCCACTTGTTATATATTTAGAGACTGTGGTTTTTTATTTGACTGCATGGCCTCTACCACCTGGCATAGGGGACAGATTGACCATCGTAACCTGTTTTTCAGTATTCTTTAAAATACCTTTTGTGTGCCTTAAGGGTATGTGTACCTCCTGATGCTCCTACATCTTCCCCTGACTCCACCTCACTGTCTGATGCACCTGATTGCATAGAATCTCGATCATGTGTCCCATTCTGTCCCCCTCCACCTCTATTTCTACTTCTTGACCTACCTCTCTTACGAATATTTCTTTTGTTTCCTTTTTTCTGTGTGTGACTCCAAATATAAACAGATTTTTTCTCATAGTCAGTCTGGTCCCTTAGATATTTTGTGTGTTTCACATTCAATATTAAATTCTTAGACTCTAAAATAGCATTTCTTAACACTCCATCAAATTTAGGATACTCAATGTCATGTATTCAATAATTCATTTCTAATTGCATAGACCCTATATCCTCTCGTACTTTGTCAAGTTGTTTAGATTTATACATTATCAACAAATGCATTAATCTAAATGAACACTCTGTTAGAACTAAATTCCAGGATTCCACAAAGTCAGGGTCATTAACCTCAAAAGTTGGAAACTTGTTGACCCTTAAGCCTCTAGGGACTATTTTTAATTTCAAATACTTTTCAAATGTCCAAATATCAAACTGGAGCTTGTGTTCTTTAACCAGTAATTTCTCCATTGCATCAAACAATTCTCCCAGGGAATAAATGGAAATATCTGGGGAAAATATTTTGTCCATATCAAGATCACCATGACCTCTTTCTGTTACAGGTAGTAATGAATAAAAATTAATACTGGACCCCTCCATGGTATAGAGCTCTTAATATGCAAACACTAGTGAAAAATGTGTTTCCAGGATACACATAATAATATAGGCAAAAAAAGAAATGTTCCACTAGTGTGCAATTTATGAACAAACCCAAATGGGTATTACATTCCAATGTCTCAATTGGCTTGTATATACAGCTGAATAATTAATAATAAAAAGAAGTTTTTCTGTGGTTTACCCTTGATAAGCCGAATTTTGTTAAGGCAGTCCACAGTTCCGTATATAATATTTGCAAGCATATGATGGCACAACTCAACAAGCAAGGACACTATTTGGCAAAAGTTCCACTCTGTGTATAATGATGATATGATCGATAGAAAAATACCATATATGTTAACAACTCACCCACACTGACCATGAAGTTGTGCGCGGAGATAGAGCTAACCAGGTGCTCTAAATACTTGTCGGCTTCTCCCAAGACTGCTAAAAGCCTTCAGCCGCCGCTTGTCATGTCCCACTAGTGCAGAGACTTCAGCTGTGCGGCTCTTCGTTTAGCTGGTTCCAGTTTGCCTCTATGGTGCAAACGGCCAATGAGATTCTGTATGCTAGGTCACGTGGTGGGTGGTCGGCCAATCCGGTGTGCTGCTTGTGCCAGAATGCTTCAGATGATATCGCCCAAAGCCTGTGTTGCTCCGTAAACTGTAAGCAGTCGATCTGCCCTCAGTTGCCTGTAATTACTTGTGGATAAGGGGTAACATTAAAGGATTCCTTGTAATCCTATGTATACAGATTGAAACAAAAAGAGCAAGTGATCCCAATATCCATGTATGAATAAAAACAGCCTTTATTTCTTCAATTTAAAAATAAACATGGTTCACATGATAAGAGTATCAGGTTTTACGCGTTTCGGCTGGGTGCCGTACTCATAAACCTGATTAGACACAGGTAAGTGCCTACTTTAAAAGGTTACAAAACTGATGGCTATTGGTTGGTGTCAAACACACCCCTATTAACCATATATTTGACACACAAGGATAACAAGGGCACTATAGAGGCAAGCTCCTCATTAATTTTAATTGCTTGAGATACTTATTTATTTTAGTATCAATGTATTATATTTCTTTTGAGGAGTGGTGCTAGCATTTGGTACTAAACTTATAGGACAATTGGGATTAGACTCCCTGGAAAGAAATGCTAAGTAGCACTCTCTGCCCAGACTGAGGTAGAGGCAAATAGTTTGTTTAAAATTTAACTTTTAATCGTTTACCTTAAAAGATGGGTGGACATAAACATTTAAAATCACTCTATCTCTAGTTGCTAATAGGTGATTTGTGAGACCAGTTAGTACTTTTGTTTGGCCTTAGTTATATAAGTGAATTAATCGGTACTCACTAGTTTATATCACCTTTTGATAAATAGGGATAGTAGATGCCCAATAATTAATATCTGTGGGCGCGTGAGTATCTGATGTCTGTTTTACTCTTTGCGTTTCAAAGGTGAGTGTGGGGTTTTATTTAATTGGAGTGTTGGCCTTGGTTAGCAAGAAGGATTACAGACTTGACTCCATCAGGCCCATTTATCAAGCTCCGTACAGAGCTTGAAGGGCCGTGTTGCTGGCGAGTCTTCAGACTCGCCAGAAACACAACTTATGAGGCAGCGGTCACAAAGACCGCTGCTCCATAATCCTGTCCGCCTGCTCTGAGCAGGCGGACAGGAATCGCCGGAAATCAACCTGATCGAATACGATCGGGTTGATTGACACCTCCCTGCTGGCGGCCGATTGGCCGCGAGTCAGCAGGGGGCGGCATTGCACAAGCAGCTCTTGTGAGCTGCTGGTGCAATGTTAAATGCGGAGAGCGTATTGCTCTCCGCATTTAGCGAGGTCTTGCGGACCTGATCCGCAGTGTCGGATCAGGTCCGCAAGCCCTTTGATAAATGGGCCTGTCAGTATACAATAATCATGTGTTATATAGCTTGTTATACTTTAAACTTACCACAATTGATATATTTAAATTCCATTTATGTACATGGATTTACTGAGTAAATATTAATTGTATCTAGCAATGATGATTTCTATAATCATACGATTGAAATATTTGGATTTCATATCTTATTGCTGTTATAGGTTTGATAATGTGATAAGCTTTAAGCAAATGTGTACTTTTGGTCACTGTCAAGTGCAGTAACTATGTATATTAGATTATGTTACTTTCTAGAGCAACAATCTTGCAACCTTGGTAACAACAGTTTATTTTAACAGTGACTGATTTTTATGTCAGTTCTGCTATATAACTTGTTTGTATAGTGATGTTGGTATCATAGCTTTGCTTTATTGACTAATTGTATATTTGTGTATTTAAATATTTTGATGCTGTTGTGCAGATTGATTCTGGAGAGTATACTACTTCTCAATAGTATTTTACTAAATACTTAAACCCCAAAAAGCAACCATTGTTTGTATAATGGTATTTATGGTATATTAGGGTAAAATAGCAGGCGCTGCTTGTATTTAAAACTATTTCCAAATTATTTCCCTCTCAGGGGTGGCTGCTTATTCTATCGCAAGTGGCATATCTTAGTCCAATGACTCTTGTTTTAGTTTATTAGACAGCTTATTCCTCCTGCTTAACTTATAGGGTATGAATAGCTTGTTTGTTGCGCTCTATTCATTAATGGGTCAGAATCTTGTATTTGGTCATATGTGTTAATAATGACAAGTTGGTAGTTGAATCAACGACTTTGACTCACTGTATGCTCTTCTCCTAATGCACAACACTAGTCAGGATGTCCTTTATTGTTAATGTAATGCTTTGTTTTCTGAATTTAACGTATAGCTATCATGTGTAGTTAATGTCGGCTTTTAAATTGTTATGGCGCTAAAAGTTGTGTATAGCTCTCCAATTGCTCTGATGAGTCTGTTAGATTAATAGTTGTGCGTGGTTAAATAATTCACATTATAGTGTAAGTCACTGAGTACGTTGGTTATGGAGAACTTAGGTCTGTTATGAATGTATTCGCAACATTCACACTGAAATGCAAGCTAGCATCATACTTTTAGTGATGGGCTTTCAGTTCCCTTGCGGCTGTTTTAGCACAATAATAACGCCCTTGTATTTAAGTTAATTTTGTTAGCGATCCTTATGCATATCTCTCCATTCACACTGTTAACTCAGTTTAAATACACATTCGTACGTTGTTGAGTGATTCGCTATATAATATATACCATAAAACACACTGGTAATAAAGAGCTTTATACTAATCAGTTGCAGCTATAACATATAACATCTAGTGGGACCCCATCGTCCCACACAACCCCCCTGACGTGTTTCGCCTACTATGGCTTTATCAAAGGCCTTTGATAAAGCCGTAGTAGGCGAAACGCGTCAGGGAGGTTGTGTGGGACGATCGGGTCCCACTAGATGTTATATGTTTTTTAAAAAAAAAAATCTATCTCAGTTGTTATAATTCAAAAAAACAAACATTATAGGAACTATAGGTGATACCAAAATACGTAAAACATAGGAGCGTGAGAGTATCGTTAACAATAAAATGGAAGAGTGTGATTATTATGTAAAACACCAGTAAAAGGCTAACAGAAAGCCCATCACAACGAGTGTGGCTTGGGGCTGGCAGCTCAGTGTGAATGTTGCTAATATAGCCGCAACTGATTAGTATAAAGCTCTTTATTACCAGTGTGTTTTATGGTATATATTATATAGCGAATCACTCAACAACGTACGAATGTGTATTTAAACTGAGTTAACAGTGTGAATGGAGAGATATGCATAAGGATCGCTAACAAAATTAACTTAAATACAAGGGCGTTATTATTGTGCTAAAACAGCCGCAAGGGAACTGAAAGCCCATCACTAAAAGTATGATGTTAGCTTGCATTTCAGTGTGAATGTTGCGAATACATTCATAACAGACCTAAGTTCTCCATAACCAACGTACTCAGTGACTTACACTATAATGTGAATTATTTAACCACGCACAACTATTAATCTAACAGACTCATCAGAGCAATTGGAGAGCTATACACAACTTTTAGCGCCATAACAATTTAAAAGCCGACATTAACTACACATGATAGCTATACGTTAAATGCAGAAAACAAAGAATTACATTAACAATAAAGGACATCCTGACTAGTGTTGTGCATTAGGAGAAGAGCATACAGTGAGTCAAAGTCGTTGATTCAGCTACCAACTTGTCATTATTAACACATATGACAAAATACAAGATTCTGACCCATTAATGAATAGAGCACAACAAACAAGCTATTCATACCCTATAAGTTAAGCAGGAAGAATAAGCTGTCTAATAAACTAAAACAAGAGTCATTGGACTAAGATATGCCACTTGCGATAGAATAAGCAGCCACCCCTGAGAGGGAAATAATTTGGAAATAGTTTTGAATACAAGCAGCGCCTGCTATTTTACCCTAATATACCATAAATACCATTATACAAACAATGGTTGCTTTTTGGGGTTTAAGTATTTAGTAAAATACTATTGAGAAGTAGTATACTCTCCAGAATCAATCTGCACAACAGCATCCAAATATTTAAATACACAAATATACAATTAGTCAATAAAGCAAAGCTATGATACCAACATCACTATATAAACAAGTTATATAGCAAAACTGACATAAAAATCAGTCACTGTTAAAATAAACTGTTGTTACCAAGGTTGCAAGATTGTTGCTCTAGAAAGTAACATAATCTAATATACATAGTTAATGCACTTGACAGTGACCAAAAGTACACATTTGCTTAAAGCTTATCACATTATCAAACCTATAACAGCAATAAGATATGAAATCCAAATATTTCAATCGTATGATTATAGAAATCATCATTGCTAGATACAATTGATATTTACTCAGTAAATCCATGTACATAAATGGAATTTAAATATATCAATTGTGGTAAGTTTAAAGTATAACAAGCTATATAACACATGATTATTGTATACATGGAGTCAAGTCTGTAATCCTTCTTGCTAACCAAGGCCAACACTCCAATTAAATAAAACCCCACACTCACCTTTGAAACGCAAAGAGTAAAACAGACATCAGATACTCACGCGCCCACAGATATTAATTATTGGGCATCTACTATCCCTATTTATCAAAAGGTGATATAAACTAGTGAGTACCGATTAATTCACTTATATAACTAAGGCCAAACAAAAGAACTAACTGGTCTCATGAAACAGAGAAAAATGATTATTCAAATGACCTTTCTAGATTAAGAGAATAAACTCATTTAAAAAATTATTACCATGAAGATGATATTTAAAAAATACATAATCTTTAACTTTATACACATAAATTGATAGGTAGAGGAATCCCCTTACTAAGTTTATGTTAGCTTACAAAAAGACTTTTAATATTATATGAGTATAAGTACAAGATAAGATTAGATGTTTTAGGTAATAAAGACTTTTTTTGAATTGTTTATAACAATCTAGATTAGGGATCAATTTTCTTAGAGATGATACCTCTAATATATGATGAGTAAGTCACCACATGAATATATAATATAATTATTATACTCAATCTATGATCTATTTTAGAGTGGTTTGTCTCATCATATATTGTCTTTTATAGATTATAAGTTTTTATTGAACAATAAAAATTGCTTCAGGTACATAAGCATTAATATATAGTAGTATATGTAATGTAGAGGACCAGAAGTGTAGTGGACCATGAAACTATTCACTTCCAATGGTTGATAATGTCAAACTCAGAATTAAATCCATGAGGGATCTGAGTGTTGAGTTTCATGATCCAGTACACTTCCTGCCTGGCCAGGAGTTGATCTTTGTTTCCTCCTCTGGGGGGCAGTTTTATGGTTTCAATACCTTGCCATCTGAAGGATCCAGTGTCCTTGCCATGCACCTCTATAAAGTGCCGTGATAATGCCGAACATGGTTTTTCGTATTTGATGTAACCAAGATGTTCTCGAATTCTTATCCGGACCTCCCTGCTAGTCATTCCGACATACTGTTTGGAGTGTACTTGGCACTCTATGAGGTACACGACATAGACACTGGAACACTTAATGCATCCTCTAGAGGCAAATTTTTCTCTGGTTGAACATGAATAAAATTCTTTGCCATCCGTGATGGAATCACAGGCTTTGCATCTGTGGTCCCCGCACTTATAGGTGCCGTTGACTTGCAACCAAGAACTTCTCTTCCTTGAATTGGAAGGCAAAAGACTTGGGGACAAAAGGTTGCCCAAAGTCAGATTTTTTGAATAGACACACTTGAACCCCGTTTCTACTGTTTATTTTAAATGCACATCACCTAATAGGATAGGAAAGTATTTCCTAATGATGTTGCACACAGTAGAAAAATCTGAAGAATATTGGGTGATAAAAGTGAGTGGTCTATCTTGCTTTTTCACCTGTCGTTGAATTTTTTGGGGGTTTCTTCCTGCTGAGACCACATTTTTGGCTACATTGTTAAGCAGTTTTGAGGGATAGCCCCTATTTTTTAGTCTCTGCTTAATGTCCTTGCTTTCTGCAATGTCATCTCTATCACTACTACAAAACCTCCGGCTCTTAAAAACTGGCTCTTTACAATGCCACTGAATACATGAGGGGGATGCCCACTTTTGTGGTGCAGGATCGTATTCCCTGAAATTGGTTTCCTGTAAAGTTTTGAGTTAATTTTGTGTGTCACTGAATCTCCTGTTAGAGTGACATCCAAAAAATTTACTCTAGAAGGGTGCCATTCATAAGTAAATTTTAGGCCATGTCTAGCTTCGTTGAGGAACCTAAAAAATGACACAGCCTGTTCCTCAGTTGATGACCAAATGAATATTAGGTCGTCAATGAAGCAACGGTAAAAAACCACTTCTGCCCCGAGGGGGCTGTCACCTTCATAGATGAAAAATCGCTCGAGCCAGCCCATGAACAAGTTTGCATAGGAGGGGGCAAACTTAGCCCCCATGGCCGTGCCCTGCTTCTGGAGGTAAAAGACCCCCTCGAAGCAGAAGTAGTTGTGCTCAAGTAAGTACCGAGTGACACTTAAGAGATATGCAATGTTATCTGTCATCATGTCTGCACTGGAAGTTAGAAAATATTCAATAGCTCTTAAAACCAACCACATCTATGGTTAACCAGCTATAATGTTCATGCCACTCAATACATTCCAGCATACCCAACACGGGTGAAGTATCACGGATATAACTGGGCAAAGCCAGAACATATGGTTGCAGTACTCCATCCAGCCAGTCACATAAAGGCTCTAAGAGCGAACCTATCCCCGATATGATGGGACGACCTTTTACATTAGTCACACTTTTATGGACTTTGGGCAGATGATGGAAGATGGGGATAACCGGATATGTTACATATAAGGAATCCGCTGTTTGTTGATCAAAAATACCCAGTTCCACCCCATCATCCAACATCTGCCCAAGTTCATATTGGAAACGTTTTGTGGGGTTTTGGTCTACAATAGAATATGTACTGGAATCAGTTAATTGACGTAGTGCCTCATTTACATAATCTACACGATCAAGTACCACCACACTACCTCCCTTGTCAGACTGTCTTATGACAATAGTGTCATTGCTCTGTATTGAGGTAATAGCCTCTTTTTCTGATCTAGAGAGATTGTGTGTGGTAGGAGTGGTAGATGTACTGAGTTTCTTTAGATCTTCTACTACCCGTTTGTGAAACACCTCCAGGGATTTTCCTCGGTGGTGTATAGGGTAGAAATTAGAAGTGACTTTTCTTTGTGGAAATTTGATTTCAGTTGTTTGACTGGACATTATAGACTCCCTTTCCAAACTTTCTAGGGATGCAACACTACAAGCCTCTTGAAAATTAAGGGAGGAAAAATTTGTAGGTTCTATAGTGTCATCTGGACATAAACTTACACCATTGGACTTAGCTGTCATTTCAAAGTGCTTGTTAACAGTTATTTTTCTTATTAAACGATTCAAATCAATGATAGTTTGGAAGAGGTTGAACTTCCTGTTTGGACAAAAGCCCAGACCAAGTTCCAAGATCTTGAGTTCTGCTTGGCTCAGGGTATGTGAGGATTAGTTTATGACACTATTCGAAGCAATTACTTTATCAGTTTGGGGTCTCTCAGGGTGTACCTGTGTTTGGGAGTATGTACTTGCTTCCCCCCACCCCCGTATGTTTCTGTACCACATGAAAAACCTGCGGTACTGTGATTGCTTTTTGTTGTGTGCACAATTATGGTTGTGCATATTGCTGAATTGTATCCTGTTTTTTAACCTGAGCAGTTTTCGGTCTAGCACCTAAATTAGATGAATTATCATTGGCTATATTAGTGACTTGTGATGTGAGCTCAACTTCTTCACCTCTTGTTTCCAAATCATTGTTATAATCATTACCAGATCCCTCATCACCAGAAGTGGAAGCCCCATGTGATGATACATCATCATCCGTCATTTCTGGGTCAGAGAAAGTAACTCTTTTTTTAGATTTGTTATTCTTTCTCTTCTTATGATGAGGGATAAAAGGCTGCATTTCTGTGTTAGCAACTAGGCCTTGGTTACTATCTAAAGTATTTGTATTGGTATGGGTGATTTTATTTTGTTTTGGATTAGCATGTGCATTGCGTTTGTTGTTAAAGCTCCTTCTATTACGCTTATTGTTCCTCTGCCAGATAAACACCTGGTTATCAGAGTAGTCTTTTTGATCACGTAAGAATTTTGTATGTTTTAAAGAAATTAAATCCTGTCTAGAAGACTCAACAACGTCTCTCAACATCATATCAAAACTCATATATTCATCACTTAGCTTAAAGTTATTTAACTCAGCTTGCAATTTGGCAATGTTGTTTCTAACTATAATCAATTGGTCACTTTTGTGCTTAATGAGCATACCCATGAGTCTTAAAGAACATTCAGAGAGTATATTGTTCCACTCTCTGACAAAGTCCTGATCAGTCACTTCAAAATTGGGAAATTTTTTCAACCTTAATCCCCTTGGAATCATTTGTAGAGCTAAGTATTTGTTCAAAATCCAAGAATCCAGTTTAAGTCGTATCTCCTTGAGTCTCAAAATCTCTAAATTGTGGAACAAATCTCCCAGCTTAATATCTATAGACGCTGCAGAGAAAAACTCTTCAAGTTCCAACCCCTCTAAGTCCTGATCATTCAAGCTTAAAAGTGAGTAGTATTGTGTAGATTCAAGTGTGGTATCCATGTTAGAAGCTATAACAAGTAACAGGCAAACTGAAATCGGCAATACTTAGGTAAACCCAGTATCAAGGAATAATCAATAATAAAAAGAGGTTTTTCTGTTATACATAGAAAAATTGTTCTGTTAATCTTTTTCCATTTTGTGTTATTTATGTTATTTATTATTTCGAGATATCCATTTTTACATTTACAGGTATAGATTAGTTAAGCTATGGATAAATGCTAGTAGGTACGGTATTTTAGCTGGAGTGGAGCGTTCCACTCCAGACAATGGAAAAATATTGCATATAAGTTTATGTTTGGATGTTATTGTTACAATGGGATATGTCTCTGAGATCATGAACTCATCACGCCAACTTGTCTTGCATTCACTCTCTGTTTCCCTGACACACAAACATTTGACAAAGTAAAGGCAGATCTCATCCTAAGTACGCATAACACCTTTCTTCACGACAACTACTTAATCTTTAGTACCAACCTACGCACATGTACGCCTTGAAGTGTGTATATAGAGTAAAGTTAGTTTATTTAAGATATAGGGTGACCTATTAAATGGTTAGATATGACTTTAGTTCCTTCCCTCTTTATAATTACTGTAACAAATAGGGGATATAGAATAAATCTGTTTGACAATGCAACCCTCCCCCTAACAATAGACTTTGCCTCGGCCCAGACCTCACCCCCCCTCCTCTTTCTCTTGGATACTCTTCTATACGGTCGGCAGACTGTATCTCTCCACCCCCCCTCAAGGGTAAAACCAAAGCTTACCGAAAGTAAGCAAGAGAACGCAGATTCACTTGAAATTATAAAGTGACTTTACGACCATATCTTTGTAACTGAGGGTTAGATAACAGTGATCCAGCTACATCAGTAATAATCCTCTGACCCCTTCCACTTGGTCATTGCTACCTCCTACTATATATCTATATCTCTCCCTATACACTTCTTTCGACACTTCTCCTTTTTCTTCCCCCCCCCCCTGTTGTGACCCCTCCCTCCTCCCCTTTTTTTTTTCTCGCCTGGGAACAATAGACCCCGGTCTCAAATTTGTCTCCCTAAATACAAAGGGGCTCAACTCGCCTACAAAGCGAAGTTTGGTACAATCATATTTGAAGAGGCTTCAGTGTGATGTATCCTTTTTACAGGAGACACACTGGGCTTCAACCAATACTCCAGTCCTTAAGTCTAAACATTACCCGGTGGTGCTCAGCTCAACTTATCATGAGAAGAGCAGAGGTGTATCTATCTGTATTAGCAAAGCGGTGGCTTTTCAACAGATACATGTGGAAACGGACCCGGAAGGGAGATTTCTATTGTTGATTTGCAGACTTAATTCACACCTCTATACTCTTGTAAACTTATATGCCCCCAATCAGGGTCAGATAAAATTCCTACGCACAATGTTGCATTTTATAGATGGTCTGAAACAAGGCACGCTAATACTAGGTCTGGGACCCCTATATAGACAAGAAAATCCAGAGTGACAAGGTGTTAGATAGCTACTCTCAGTCCAGGGCCCCTAAGTTCCAAAACCTCATTTACCAGTCCGCGCTATATGATGTGTGGAGGGCATGCCACCCAGATTATAGAGACTATTAGTATTTTTCACCCACTCACTGGTCGTACTCGAGGTTGGACTACTTTTTTGTAGACACAAACTCTAGCATATGCAGTTGTCCGTGGTCAGATCACGATGCTGTGATAATGTCGATTAAAATGGAAGGGTCTGAATTGATTAGGCCATCATGGAGGCTCCCAAAATATCTATGGGAGGACGCATCCTTTGTCCCTGAACTAGTGGAAAAGAATTTCTAGAGATAAACAGACCTAATCAAACTTCACACCAAATTAGATGGGCGGCCCTAAATGCCTATATTAGAGGATTCTGTATTGCAAAGACCACAAACATAAAAAGAAAGTGGGGCGCCCCATTAGGTAAATTAACCTGTGATCTGAGAACGAAAGAAAAGCAAAACAAATTGTCTCCTACGGCCGGCCTATCGGCTGAAATTCTGACTTTAAAGTCGCAAATAAAAAACTTGGAACTGGAGAGAGTT
The DNA here is from genome assembly GCF_027579735.1 of Bombina bombina. Lineage (NCBI taxonomy): Eukaryota > Metazoa > Chordata > Amphibia > Anura > Bombinatoridae > Bombina > Bombina bombina. The sequence continues at coordinate 573,125,968 of NC_069505.1, read as the reverse complement.
AAACGGGCTCTCTCAAGATTTAAAGATGGTTATGTATTCCAAAAGCAATAAAGCAGGCTCGATGTTAGCGAATAAGCTGAAACAGAGGCTGGCTAGCTCCCGGATACCATATATCAATCACGAGGGACAGAAAATACACGCACCTGATGAAATAGGGAAGGCCTTCGCGGACTTCTACAAGCGACTTTATAATATTGAATCTTATGAGAAACCCAAAGAGGTAGCGCCCCAAGACATTTCCTCCTTTTTGGAGAAACTAAACCTACCCACACTTTCAGACGAAGATAAGGATAAACTGGTAGAACCTTTCACTGAGACGGAAATCGGACTGGCAATTAAGCAGTTAAAAAATGACAAAGCCCCGGGCCCTGATGGGTTTCCGGGGCAACTCTATAAAAAGACACAGGCACAACTTAAGCCCTTACTATGTCAAGTTTACAATGAGATTGGTTCGGGAGGGCTGATGTTAAAGGAATACCTTGAAGCGACCATTGTCGCAATTCCTAAACCAGGCAAAGATCCATCCCAATGTAGTAATTTCCGTCCTATTTCATTGATTAATGTGGATACAAAATTGTATTCTAAAATACTCGCAGACAGATTGGCCTCCTTATTGCCGTTATTAATAGCAACGGACCAAGTTGGCTTTGTGAAAGGTCGCCAAGGACCGGATAATACAAGACGTTTAATATCTATTTTTTCTGAAGCAAGGAGACTGGACACCCCCCTTCTGGCCCTGTCGTTAGATGCCGAAAAGGCGTTTGACAGGGTCAGATGGGAGTACATGTGGAAGGTCTTGGAGACATTTGGTTTTCCATCTGAAGCCATTACTATGATCAGAGTTCTATATTCAAACCCGAGCGCCAGGGTGAGGGGGATGGGCTTCTGCTCTCCAGCTTTTGACATCTCTAACGGTACTAGGCAAGGCTGCCCATTGTCCCCCTTGCTCTTTGCCCTAGTCATGGAACCATTAGCGGAGGCAATCCGTACATTGCCCACTATTGAGGGTATGCCAATGGGCTCTAGCCAGGAAAATATTGCGCTATAAGCAGATGATGTTACTCTTTTTCTTACGAATCCTGCGTCTTCAGTTCCAGCAGTCTTTGCCGTATTAGAACAGTTTAGTACTTTAAGTTACTATAAGATAAACATGTCAAAAACTGAGGCATATAGTATTAATCTATCTAGTGAGCAGCTCTCGAACCTACAGGAAATGCATGATTTCCACTGGTCCACAGAGTATATCAAACACCTCGGTATTCATCTAAGCGCGGACTTAGATACAATTCTATCATTAAATTTTGATGCTCTGATAGCTGAGCTAAAGTCCTTAATAAACAGATGGGACTTCAGGGAGATCTCTTGGATGGGACGCATAGCTACGGTGAAAATGTTGTTACTTCCTAAGGTGTTGTATCTGTTTCGCTGTATTCCTCTGAATATCGCACACGGTATCTTACAACAAATTCACCGGCTCTTCTCCAAATATGTCTGGATGAAGAAAAGTGTCTTTCCCGAACATATTCCTTTATTACGAGGCCGCTAGACTATCACAGATCACGGCCTGGGGCCCTACTAATGAGAAACCGAAATGGTTTAGATTGGAGGAATTACACTTACCTGAAGGCTTGGATCTCCCTAGTATTTTGTGGGTTCACAGTCACAAACAACTAGTTGATATTGTAACTAACCCCATAGTACAGCAAAATATAAAAATGTGGCATGAGCTCAGACATCATACAGAGATCGCCCCACACCCCTCGCCGATTCATCAAATGCGGGGACTGTTGTGGGGACTTCCAAATATTCATGTCGATTTCTGGATACAACATAATTTCAGTATGGCAGAGCACTTGTTCTCTAATAGTAGGCTAATGACAGTCCACCAGATACTTGACTCGCTTCGGGGACCTCCTTTATGGTTTCACTTTGAATGCTATAGGATACTAAGCTTATTGCACTCCTGGAAATTTGGGGCACAAGACCTAAGACCCCACTCTAAGTGGGAAGAGAGATGGCTGCACGAGATGGGGATGGATAAACCTCTCACATTTCATTACAAAGCCATACTACAAGATCATTCGGTAGGTCTCCCGGGTCAAATCAAAATGTGGTGTAGGGAGCTGGCCCTAAATATATCAGATGCAGAGCTGAGGAACGCGATTCAATTGACAAAAAAACTATTCATTGCATAACGATCTTTGAGAGTTACATGAAACTCATGTTACAGTGGTATAGAGTGCCTACTAAACTGTCTAGAATGTTTGCTGGCACCTCCTAGGGTGCTGGAGATTGTGTGGAGAGGAAGGTTCTAACTCACATGTGTGGTGGTCTTGCCCAAAAATCCGAGACCTTTGGAAAGATGTTGAAACACTTTTACATTCTATGAATGTGACTATACAGCTCACACCAAGCCAAGCTCTCTTCCATATTCTTGACAATGCCCTGCCTAAATGTAGTAAGCAATTAGTGATCTATGTAATGGCTGCCACTAAGCTTTGTATTGCCAGGGCATGGAAGCAAATTGCTCCACCCACAATTTCGGATGTCTGCGAGGTAATACAATACCTAGCTAATATGGAGAAATTCGCATATAGCGCTTTGGAACGGATGGAGGACTATTGGGTAATATGGGATGATTGGATCCAGATCCAATAGAACCAGACACTTCCTCATACTACTACTCCCCGGTTCAGACACCCGAGACCGGGGACATTGAGTACAATCTATTATAAATATATTCTACCCCCTTCTTTTTTTTTTTTTTTTTTTCTTCCCCTATCTCTCTCTCCCTCCCTCCCCCCCCCCCTCATAATTTGACTGCTACCTTCACTCTTTCTTCCTTATTCCCTCTTTCCCTACCCTTTCCTTCTTCCCTAGTCCTTCCCACCACCTCCCACGAGATGACTCCTTTACCTTTTTTCCACGGCCTTCCCTTTCCTTATAACACTCTTGACTGATCAGAATGAGCTAGAGACCAACCTGATACCTGAAATATATGGGTATATTTGTCACTTACAGCTTCTTATTTCAAGTGCTAGATCTCTGTTTCATTATTTGAGATTCCTACTGAACCTAAGGATGTTCTCTAACAATTGTCCAGGCATATATATACTGTTTATTGTATATGTGGTTATTTATTACTTAGCGTTATGTCTAGACGCAATATGTCAAATCTATGTAACTACTTTGTGGTTTTTGTGTAAAATAACAATTTTTTTTTTTTGGCTGTATGCAATTTTGGATCTCAATAAAAATATTTAAAACTAAAAAAAAAAAAAAAAAAAAGGAGGTTTTTCTGTGGTTTACCCTTAATAAGCCGAATTTTGTTAAGGCAGTCCACAGTTCCGTATATAATATTTGCAAGCATATAATGGCACAACTCAACAAGCAAGGACACTATTTGGCAAAAGTTCCACTCTGTGTATAATGATGATATGATCGATAGAAAAATACCATATATGTTAACGACTCACCCACACTGACCATGAAGTTGCGTCTGACGAGTATCCACTGTGCGCGGAGATAGAGCTAACCAGGTGCTCTAAATACTCGTCGGCTTCTCCCAAGACTGCTAAAAGCCTTTAGCCGCCGCTTGTCATGTCCCGCTCCTGCAGAGACTTCAGCTGTGCGGCTTTTCGTTTAGCCGGTTCCGGTTTGCCTCTATGGTGCAAACGGCCAATGAGATTCTGTATGCTAGGTCACGTGGTGGGTGGTCGGCCAATCCGGTGTGCTGCTTGTGCCAGAATGCTTCAGATGATATCGCCCAAAGCCTGTGTTGCTCCGTAAACTGTAAGCAGTCGATCCGCCCTCAGTTGCCTGTAATTACTTGTGGATAAGGGGTATCATTGAAGGATTCCTTGTAATCCTATGTATATAGATTGAAACAAAAAGAGCAAGCGATCCCAATATCCATGTATGAATAAAAACAGCCTTCATGGTAATATTTTTTTTAATGAGTTTATTCTCTTAATCTAGAAAGGTCATCTGAATAATCATTTTTCTCAGTTTTTCTTTGTTTTTCATTATCCCCACTTGAGGTAAAACATAGCAAATAACAATGACATGTTCGCTGTTTTTTTGTGTTTAAACTTATCACATTCATGTTTCTTATGTGTGAGCAGGTATTCGATTGTGTATTTTCTGTACCCAAATGGTTAATAGGGGTGTGTTTGACATCAACCAATAGCCATCAGTTTTGTAACCTTTTTAAGTAGGCACTTACCTGTGTCTAATCAGGTTTATGAGTACGGCACCCAGCCGAAACGCGTAGAACCTGATACTCTTATCGTGTGAACCATGTTTATTTTTGAATTGAAGAAATAAAGGCTGTTTTTATTCATACATGGATATTGGGATCGCTTGCTCTTTTTGTTTCATACAGCTGAATAGTCACAATAATGGAGATAGTTATATGGCCACAACTTATCCCATATATAATGTTTAGCACTGAAGTCCTTTAAAGACCCAAATGAACTCAGAATGTCACTTTACCTGGACAAATAATGCAAACAAGTTCACAATATCCCAGACTTGTACACACACTAGCGGTAGTGGAACCTCCAAAGAGCAGCCTGTGCTCAAACAACATTTAGCTGTGCCCACTTACCGCTCCCCAGTGTGTCTATTCAATGTGCTGGGTTCCTGGCTTCCAAGTGAGATCCTCTGCCGCAGATAGAGGCGTTCCGTTCCGTTAAACAGGGGAGTGTTCAATCACATGATCGTTTGGACCAATCGTTGTTCCTGAAGACAATAAACACTGCTACCAATGTGACTCCAAATACTGGAATGTATGCGAGCTCCCTTTGCCTCTAGAGTCCTGGATAATGTAGATAATCAAAGAATAGAGTCCCAAAGGCAAAGTTATCAAATGAAAAAAACTCTATTCCATTCCAGAAGGATAAAAAGAACCAGGGGGTCCCAGTAACTCCCAGTAAAACAGCACGTGTGTACTGCTGGCTGACATGTTTCGGCTAATGAGCCGTAATCATAGCTAATACAGCCCACCTGTGCTACCTATTTAAAAGCAATAAATAAACAGAACTACCTGAAAACTTGAATGTGCTGCATCCTAAGAATGCAGCACATTCAAGTTTTCAGGTAGTTCTGTTTATTTAGGAGTTAATATATCTTTTAACTCTCAGCTTTAACACACAGGTATTGGTCAATATATATGACCAATGGGTATTCAATCTTGCTTTTAAATAGGTAGCACAGGTGTGCTGTATTAGCTATGATTACGGCTCTTTAGCCGAAACATGTCAGCCAGCAGTACACCCGTACTGTTTTACTGAGAGTTACTGGGACCCCCTGGTTCTTTTTATCCTTTTGGAATGGAATAAAGTTTTTTTCATTTTATAACTTTGCCTTTGGGACTCTATTCTTTGATTATATTCATTATCCAGGACTCTAGAGGCAAAGGGAGCTCGCATACATTCCAGTATTTGCAGTCACATTGGTAGCAGTGTTTATCGTCTTCAGGAACAACTATTGGTCCAAACGATCATGTGATCGAACACACCCCTGTTTAACGGAACGGAATGCAGCTATCTGCGGCAGAGGATCTCACTTGGTAGCCAGGAACCCAGCACATTGAATAGACACACTGTGGAGCGGTAAGTGGGCACAGCTAAATGTTGTTTGAGCACAGGCTGCTCTTTGGAGGTTCCACTACCGCTAGTGTGTGTACAAGTCTGGGATATTGTGAACTTGTGACATTCTGAGTTCATTTGGGTCTTTAAAGGACTTCAGTGCTAAACATTATATATGGGATAAGTTGTGGCCATATAACTATCTCCATTATTGTGACTATTCAGCTGTATATACAAGCCAATTGAGACATTGGAATGTAATACCCATTGGGTTTGTTCATAAATTGCACACTAGTGGAACATTTCTTTTTTTGCATATATATATATATATATATATATATATATATATATATATATATATATATATACAGTATATATATAATATGTGATATTTGTAATTTACATTTTCGATTTTTCCCCTCTCTAATAAGAGGTTGGAGTACATTCCTCAGGCACCTTTGCACTACAACATGCTACATGGTTATTGCTTGATCAGTGCAGCAGCTCATTTACGCATGTGCAAGATCATGTATTTTTTAAAATAATATTAGTTGTTTAAAAATGTAAAAAAATAAATGTAGAAGTTCAATGTCCCTAAACCAATGGGAACCGCCATGTTGTAACCTAGGCAGGGGTGGAATGAGTAGTCGGGCAATGGGACCTGGTTAGTCTCAGTCCGACTCTGCTCAGGCCAATCAGGAACAGTTATAAATGAGTCACTAAAGTGTGCAACCAATGACTGTGTGGAATACGGCAAGAGAAGTTGGAAAGCACACAAATTTTAGAATTAAATTACAGGAAATTGGATAAAATTAATTTAAAAGTTTTTGTTCCAAATCTCAAACATTCTTAAACATTTTATCTCAGAGTGTTTACTGTCCTTTTAAAAGTCACATTTCAATTGTGATTGGGCGAAGTGCACACAGGGCTGGGGATAGAAAACACTCAAATTCTATGAATGGAGAAAGAGTTTGCAGTGAATAATGTAAGTAAAGTTATTTAAAGGGACATATTAAACTGTTCCCTGCATATAACTTTGTGTTTAACCCCTGCAAAGAGATTAAATACATAATTAAAGGGACATGCAACCCAATTTTTTTTATTTCATGATTCAGATTCAATTTTAAACAAATTTCTAGTTTGCTTCTATTATATAATTTGCTTCCTTCTCTCTTGTATAAGATTGTGTGGTCAATCGGAATAATGAGATAAAAAAAATTTTGTGTCTCTTTAAACTAAAGTCCAGAGAAGCCATGCACTACTGGGAGCTAGCTCAACACATATTGTGAACCAATGACAATAGTCTGTGTAACCAAGAATCACCAGGTTGCTGCCAGCAGTGCATTGCTGTTGCTGAGCCTACCTAGGTATGCATTGCAACAAAGAATACCAAAAGAAATAAGTCAATTGGATAAAAAAAAGTAAATGGTATGCCCAATCTGAATCATAAAGATTTAATTTTGACTTTCAGGTCATGTTAAAGGGACAGTAAGCGCTAAATACATGTTATAAGCATAGTACTGAGGTTATTCCCTGTCTCCCTTTAGACATCAGTGCTGTCATGAAAACACTACCTGTCCTCACTAATCAACAAATATACTCCAGCTCGCCCCCTAAGATCCAACAATGACCTGCTCCTTGCATCTTCTACCTTCACCTCTTCCCATGCTAGACTGCAGGACTTCTCTCATGCGGTTAATACTGACAATAAATATATTAGTTAATAAAGCACATGCTTGATATAATGACATAAATATTGCCATAAATAAATAGTAATTATAGTATAGAAAACATAGTGACGCATAATATTTAATTGTAGACAAAAGCAATATTATGACAAAAATATGATTGTGGTCAGAAACGTAAGATAATGGAACACAGGAAGGTGTATGCAGTAACTAATTATATACAAAATACAATATTTAATTATAAGTAGTAAAGAAAAAAAATATGCAATATATATATATATATATATATATATATATATATTTGTAATTTTCGTTTGTAAATTTGCAAATTATGTTTTTTTTCTCCTTAATAAGAGGGTAGAGTACATTCTTCAGGCACCTTGGCACTACAACATGCTACATGGTTATTGCTTGATCAGTGCAGCAGCTCATTTATACCTGACCACTGCAAATTAGAACAGATAAACATACCCAAGACAACAAAATGCTTTTAAAACATTTGTTGTTTTATTCACATATTTTGCAATGCAGTGATTGATTATATATATATTGGGCATATCTAAAAACAATCACTTTATTTTCTCTTAAAATGTGCTAAGAAAAAACAAATATCAGTATATAAGGTTTATATATTACAAACTCTTCCTGTTGTAGTTTTGCCTGTACTAGTATGTTCTATAGAGCCTTCCTTTAACCTGGCTCCTTACCTCTCTAATATTTTATGCCCTTTAGTTTCCAGAACCAGAGTCATTGTATATGTAGATGAAATCAGTCTTTCGCCAAGTACTTTACTTGTATGATTCAAAGGTTTTTTGTATATTTATTTGTACGTTATTGTTACACTTTGTTCCTACCAGAGACTGATTTCAACCAGATGCAAAACTCATACCCATTGTGCTTAGAGGAGCACTGTGTACATTTGGCGTTGCCATATCTTTCGTTCAGAGGGAATTGCCTGGTATATCAGGACTAGTGTTATTTAGAAGGGACCAGACTGAAATATTTGAGAAAAGCTACGTACTGTGAATGTGCTTTGGGTAAAAGTAGCTTTTTCTTGGTTGTGGACTAATCATTGAAAAAGCTATTAAAACTTTTTTCATTACTTGATAAAACCTGTTTCCTTTTTTGGTATATGCAAATTATGACCCATAAGTATCGGTCTCCCTAAACGTGGACTTCTTGCCTATTGTTTTTAAACCAATATGTCAGCACCTCACTGACGAGTCCCAAAAAAGGGCAGAAAAATAATTTGTGGGTTTTCATGTGTTTAACTCAAAGGAGAATCCCAAGTTTTTCTACAACTGAAATATATATTTTGTTCTTTAGGTGGGACCAGAGATATGATTCAGGTGTATGCTCATATGTGAATGACACATGCAGGACAGAGACTAACCATACAACAAACAAGGCTTTTTTCATTCTCTTAAACAGTAATTTTTTCTTTTCATATATAACCTCTTAAAATGTCACTTTTATTAGTACTATTTGGTCTTAACAAAAAGTGACCCCTAAACATATCACTTTCATTGGTACACTATAGTCATAATCATGGTTTATGCCACAAAAGAGCTTACACTAGAGTCTTAGCAAGGAATAAACACTTATTATATATTTTAAGGAGCATGGAAGTCACAGCATCAACGTTCAGATAATATATACAATTTTAGAAAGCATCACTTAAACAATATGTGCTACATTGTTGCAAACATAGCTGCCATATAGTGCTCAAGATGCATGTTTGAACTCATGTGAGATAAAATAAAATACGTGCTGTCCACTTAGTTTTAAGAACCCAGCCACATCCAGTCCTGGAGCTTCTTACAAAAATAGCGTGAGTTATGAATTCAGCAAAACCTTATCTTTTTTCCATTGAAATACCAAATTCCTGTGTTTTATTTTATAGCTACACATTTTTGTTCTTGCCTTTTTATCTTAGGTTTACCACTACAACCAATTATTATGCAATTTATCAGAATCTACATGCAGCTGTTTTGGGGGGGGGGTATAATTGGTGGCACTTTTTTGTGGCTAAAATTTGACATCAATTATGAAAATGACACACTTAAATAAATGTTGAATAAATACTTAAAGGACCAGTAAATGCATAATCAACAAATGCATGATACAAAGATAATACAATAGCACTTCAAAGTCTGAACTTCAAATGAGTAGTAGATTTTTTTCTGACAAATTTCAAAGTTATGTCTATTTCCCCTCCTCCAGTCTCATGTGACAGCCATCAGCCAATAAAAAATGCATATATATATATATATATATATATATATATATATATATATATATATATATATATATATATATATTCTGGGAATTCTTGCACATGCTCTGTAGGAGCTGGTGACTCAAAAAGTGTAAATATAAAAAGACTGTGCACATTTTGTTAATGGAAGTAAATTAGAAAGTTGTTTGAAATTACATGCCCTATCAAATTCATGAACATTTAATTTGGTCTTTACTATCCCTTTAATAGTTTATTTAGATTGTTTGCAATGGGGGTGTGATGGTATAGGGGTTATTAGGCTAGGAGCTTATGGTAGGGTTTTTTATTTTTTGTAATGTTATTTTTTTTTTAAGGTAATATTAGGTTTTATTTTTACAGGTAAGTTTTTTTTTTATAGTAGTTAGGATTTATTTTTTAATTTGTATGTATTATATATTGGGTTCAGTTTGGGGGTTTTAGGTTAGGGGGTTTAAATTATAGTTTTGGTGGTTTAGGGGTTTAAAGTTTATTTAGTTACTTTGCGATGTGGGGGTGGTGGCAGTTTATGGGTTAATAGTTTATTTAGTTACTTTGCGATGTGGGAGGGGATGGTGGTTTAGGGGTTAATAGTTTATTTATGAGTGTAAGTGTACTTTGTAATGCATTTTTTATGTGTTTTGTGCAACTTTTTAGTTTCAGAAAACAGTTAACCAGAGCTTCTAATACTTTCAACTATACAGAATTATATCTGGGTACTTGGGGTTGTCACCAATATTGACCTGTGTACAATTTCAAAACAGAAAAAAATATATAACCAAGAACTTTGGTGGGAGGGGTTATGTTAGGGGAGAAAATCTGTCATATAGTTGAGCCATCACAGGGGTGTTAATTGTTGCATTTGTAGAAAACCACATTGTCTCTACCAGGGCTAAATGCAAAGATAGCTAAAATAAACATAAAACTCCATTAACCCCCCCCCCCCCCCTGGTTCTGTGAATTTGGTTTGGCCCTGATGTTTGGTGGAAGGGAGTACAGCCAAGATTCTACATAGATAACGTAATAAAAAAAAAAAAAATCACATCTATTTTCCTATTGATTTAATTATATGTCAGCATCATGTTCTTCTTCCCTTTATATTAAATAAAATGTTAACTTTAGATTGGAATGTATACTTTATTGTGAACTTGAAAGCAGTACTGTTACGATACGTACAATGTTCACTTCTCTGGTATGGTCCAGTGTGAGTTGGTTGATTTCCACTAAGAATGCAAATAAAATATGAAAACAAGCAAACAAAAAAGTGACTATTAGAACACCACGCTACGTGGAGTACTCTGGAAATACTGGTTCAATAAAGAATCTCTCTTCCGTATACTGTGTGTGAAAAATAGGGTCTTATGTTATGAGTGGGCAGCAGAGGAGCAGTTGGACAGCAGCTTAAAGTTAAATGAGTAGTTGGTGCTACTGCTACAAGCCAGCAACTGCAGATTTTTTTTTTTTTTCTGGGGTCAGGATTGAAAAAACAGTGAAGAGTACATACATTTTGGCTGACAAAAGAACATTGCTAAATCATTTGTTTTTACTACACAAATAAAACAACTAAAGTTTAGTGGCATTTTTCGATTTTTCATTAAAGTTTTCAACTATATATGTCTAGTGAATAATCAATGTCATGTATGTTAATGAAAATCACAGAGAATTATTTATCTGTTGCTTCACTTATGTTGGTTTACAAGAATAATCACAGCTCCTATGCTTTGAAAATCAGTAAAGAACAAACGCCTAGATTTAGAGTTTTGCGGCCAAAGGGGTGCGTTAGCTACGCGTGCTTTTTTCTGGCCGCACCTTTTAAATACCGCTGGTATTTAGAGTTCTCAGAAGGGCTGCGTTAGGCTCCAAAAAAGGAGCGTATAGCATATTTACCGCAACTTCAACTCTCGATACCAGCGGTGCTTACGGACGCGGCCAGCTTCAAAAACGTGCTTGTGCACGATTCCCCCATAGGAAACAATGGGGCTGTTTGAGCTGAAAAAAAACCTAACACCTGCAAAAAAGCAGCGTTCAGCTCCTAACGCGGCCCCATTGTTTCCTATGGGGAAACACTTCCTAAGTCTGCACCTAACACCCTAACATGAACCCCGAGTCTACACACCCCTAACCTTACACTTATTAACCCCTAATCTGCCGACCCCGCTATCGCTGACCCCTGCATATTATTTTTAACCCCTAATCTGCCGCTCTGTACAGCGCCGCCACCTACATTATCCCTATGTACTCCTAATCTGCTGCCCCTAACACCGCCGACCCCTATATTATATTTATTAACCCCTAATCTGCCGCCCCCAACGTCGCCGCTACCTACCTACACTTATTAACCCCTAATCTGCCGACCACATCTCACCGCTACTATAATAAAGTTATTAACCCCTAATCCGCCTCACTCCCGCCTCACTAACCCTATAAGAAATAGTATTAACCCCTAATCTGCACTCCCTAACATCGCCGACACCTAACTTCAATTATTAACCCCTAATCTGCCGACCGGAGCTCACTGCTACTATAATAAATGTATTAACCCCTAAAGCTAAGTCTAAGCCTAACACTAACACCCCCCTAAGTTAAATATAATTTAAATCTAACAAAATAAATTAACTCTTATTAAATAATCCTATTTAAAGCTAAATACTTACCTTTAAAATAAACCCTAATATAGCTACAATATAACGAAAAATTATATTGTAGCTATTTTAGGATTTATATTTATTTTACAGGCAACTTTGTATTTATTTTAACCAGGTACAATAGCTATTAAATAGTTAATAACTATTTAATAGCTAAAATAGTTAAAATAATAACAAAATTACCTGTAAAATAAATCCTAACCTAAGTTACAATTAAACCTAACACTACACTATCAATAAATTAATTAAATAAAATACCTACAATTACCTACAATTAAACCTAACACTACACTATCAATAAATGAATTAAATACAATACCTACAAATAACTACAATGAAATAAACTAACTAAAGTACAAAAAATAAAAAAGAACTAAGTTACAAAAAATAAAAAAATATTTACAATCATTAGAAAAATATTACAACAATTTTAAACTAATTACACGTACTCTAAGCCCCCTAATAAAATAACAAAGCCCCCCAAAATAAAAAAATGCCCTACCCTATTCTAAAATTAAAAAAAAAGTTCAAAGCTCTTTTACCTTACCAGCCCTGAAAAGGGCCCTTTGCGGGGCATGTCCCAAAGAATTCAGCTCTTTTGCCTGTAAAAAAAAAACATACAATACCCCCCCACCAACATTACAACCCATCACCCATATACCACTAATCTAACCCAAACCCCCCTTAAATAAACCTAACACTAAGCCCCTGAAGATCTTCCTACCTTATCTTCACCACGCCGGGTTCACCGATCGATCCAGAAGAGCTCCTCCGATGTCTTGATCCAAGCCCAAGCCGGGGGCTGAAGAGGTCCATGATCCGGCTGAAGTCTTCATCCAAGCGGGAGCTGAAGAGGTCCATGATCCGGCTGAAGTCTTCTATCAAGCGGCATCTTCAATCTTCTTTCTTCCGGATCCATGTTCATCCCGCCGACGCGGAACATCCATCTTCACCGACAACTTCCCGACGAATGACGGTTCCTTTAAGGGACGTCATCCAAGATGGCGTCCCTCGAATTCCAATTGGCTGATAGGATTCTATCAGCCAATCGGAATTAAGGTAGGAAAATTCTGATTGGCTGATGGAATCAGCCAATCAGAATCAAGTTCAATCCGATTGGCTGATCCGATCAGCCAATCAGATTGAGCTTGCATTCTATTGGCTGTTCCGATCAGCCAATAGAATGCAAGCTCAATCTGATTGATAGTGTAGTATTAGGTTTAATTGTAACTTAGGTTAGGATTTATTTTACAGGTAATTTGTAATTATTTTAACTAGGTAACTATTAAATAGTTCTTAACTATTTAATAGCTATTGTACCTGGTTAAAATAAATACAAAGTTGCCTGTAAAATAAATATTAATCCTAAAATAGCTACAATGTAATTATTCGTTATATTGTAGCTATATTAGGGTTTATTTTACAGGTAAGTATTTAGATTTAAATAGGATTCATTTATTTAATAAGAGTTAATTTATTTCATTAGAATAAAATTATATTTAATTTAGGGGGGTGTTAGGGTTAGAATTAGCTTTAGGGGCTAAAAAATGTATTATAGTAGCGGTGAGCTCCGGTCGGCAGATTAGGGGTTAATAATTGAAGTTAGGTGTCGGCGATGTTAGGGAGGGCAGATTAGGGGTTAATACTATTTATTATAGGGTTATTGAGGCGGGAGTGAGGCGGATTAGGGGTTAATACATTTATTATAGTAGCGGTGAGATGCGGTCGGAAGATTAGGGGTTAATTATTGTAGGTAGCTGGCGGCGACGTTGTGGGGGGCAGATTAGGGGTTAATAAATATAATATAGGGGTCGGCGGTGTTAGGGGCAGCAGATTAGGGGTACATAGGGATAACGTAGCTGGCGGCGATGTGCGGTCGGCAGATTAGGGGTTAATAATAATATGCAGGGGTCAGCGATAGCGGGGGCGGCAGATTAGGGGTTAATAAATATAATATAGGGGTCGGCGGTGTTAGGGGCAGCAGATTAGGGGTTCATAGGGATAATGTAGATGGCGGCGGTATACGGAGTGGCAGATTAGGGGTTAAAAAAATGTAATCGAGTGGCGGCGATGTGGGGGGGCCTCGGTTTAGGGGTACATAGGTAGTTTATGGGTGTTAGTGTACTTTAGAGCACAGTAGTTAAGAGCTTTATAAACCGGCGTTAGCCCAGAAAGCTCTTAACTACTGACTTTTTTTTGCGGCTGGAGTTTTGTCGTTAGATTTCTAACGCTCACTTCAGCCACGACTCTAAATACCGGTGTTAGAAAGATCCCATTGAAAAGATAGGATACGCAAATGGCGTAGGGGGATCTGCGGTATGGAAAAGTCGCGGCTTGAAAGTGAGCGTTAGACCCTTTCCTGACTGACTCCAAATACCAGAGGGCGGTAAAAACCAGCGTTAGGAGCCTCTAACGCTGGTTTTCACGGCTACCGCCCAACTCTAAATCTAGGCCAAAGTGACTCAAGTCACTTCATCAACTGTATCATTAAAATGCTTGCAGGACTTCAGCCAATCAGAGAGGCTTTAATGCCTGTTATGTTGCAGCCAATCAGAGAGGACCTTTTTGAAATACTATTGTCATGCTGATTACTTCCCCTTCTCTGAGGAAATTTTAGGACTGGTTTCTTTCCTTCCATTATTTTTGGACCTTTGTACCTTTTCTGGACTCTGGGAACTTATTGGCTTTGAGTGCCTTGAACTATAAACTGACGACTCTAGCCATAGATATTAGGAGTGAGCATTTATGTGATTTGGTTTAACATGAATGCTGAATATGGCCACCAGCAGCATCATTCAGCTGCCCTTGGCTGCCCTAATATTCAGCATTTGTGTTAAAACAAATTACGCAAATCACATCCCTAAAAGATATACACACATATGCACCTATTTTTTCTTGAACATAGCATTAAAGGGATAGTCTAGTCAAAATTAAAGTTTCATGATTCAGGCAGAGCAGCAATTTTAAGCAACTTTCTAATTTACTCCAATTATTAAATTTTATTTGTTCTCTTGGTATCTTTATTTTAAAAAGGTGGAATGTAAGCTTAGGAACCGGCCCATTTTTGGCTCCGCTCCTGGGTAGAGCTTGCTAAATGGATGGCTACATTTAGACACCAATCAGCAATCACTACCCTGGTGCTGAACCAAAAATAGGCCAGCTCCTAAGCTTACATTCTAGCTTTTTAAAATAAAGATCCAAAAGAGAACAAAGACAATTTGATAATAGGAGTAGTAAATTAGAAAGTTGCTTAAAATTGCTGCTTTATCTAAATCATAAAAGTTTAATTTTGACTAGACTATCCCTTTAAATGCACCTTGATCAACTATGTACTTTCCTTGTTATTATTCATGGCTTGGGCATTGTCTACATAATCTTAAAGAGAAATGAAACCCATAATGTTTCTTTCATTATTTATATAGAGCATATAGTTTAAAAAAACTTTCCAATTAACTTCTATTAATTTTGCTTCATTGATGTGATATCCTTTATTGAAGGAGCAGCACTGCATTACTGGTAGCTAGCTGAACACATCAGTAAGCCAATGACAGTAGGCATATATGTGCAGCCACCAATTAGAAGCTAGATCCCAGTTTCTGAGCCTACCTAAGTATGCTTTTCAACAAAAGAATATTGAGAGAACAAAGCAAATTAGATAACAGAAGTAAAATGAAAAGTGGTTTAAAATTGTATGGTCTATCTGAAAGAAAAATAGCTATGAAAGAAACATTTTGGGTTTAATATCCCTTATAGATATATATCAATCAATAAAGACTATATATTATTGCTCTGAGGTTTAGGCTGTCTCGTTCCTGCTTTGCAATTGGGGTTTAGGCTGTTAGCTATGTGTTTCTAAGCCACTTCCTGTGCCATTTCATCAAACACAATAAGATACAAGTTAAAATAACAACGCAAAACACGTCAGATTTTATGCCCTCTCAAGTGTGCCAAGATAATCTGCAATATCTGATTTACCATACCAAAATGCCTCATTGTGACACCTAGTGGCTAGTAATACAAAATACATCTGTATTATATACAGTACTGTATACAGGTGGCCCTCGTTTTACAACGGTTCAATTTACACCGTTTCAGAATAACAACCTTTTTTTTCCAGTCATGTGACTCCTATTGAAAAGCATTGAGAAGCAGTGCATTTGTTAAAATAGCCAGTAGGTGGAGCTGTCCGCTTGTGTTGCAGCAAAGCCAAGCAAGCTGAAATTAATCAGTTTAACCAGACCTGAGCTATCGAGCAGATCTCAAAGGAACAAGATCTTCCTGTCTATAAATCAGTCCAGATTGGAATGCATAGAAATAACTGTTTGCAGAAAAATGCAAGTGAAGTCTGTATTGTGTGATTATTTTATTAGGTTTAGAATGCTGTTTAGCATTTAAAGTCTTCATTACAAAGCTTTAAAAATAATGTATTAGGTGTTACTTATGAAAATTTTGAGAGGGGCCTGGAACCTATCTCCCTCACTTCCCATTGACTTACATTATAAAGTGGGTTTCAATTTACAACAGTTTCAATTTACAACCATTCCCTCTGGAACCTAACCCCGGCGTAAACTGAGGGCTACCTGTACAATAAATTCTATAAACAAATTAATAGACCCATAAAAAGTGTTTATTAAAATAGAGTTCAAAATCAATCTGTTATATAATAAATTATTAAACATATAAATTGTAAGTCTCTTTTTTACAGTATATTGATGTGCAGAACAATGACCCTGCAACATTCTACTTAGTGACTACTTAATCAGTGCAGGAGCTCATAGATACCTGTCCCTAATTGGCCACAGCAGATAAACACACAAGAAGCATAAGTACAATGGAAATATTGTCAATAAAACAGTTGTTACAAATTTATTCTGAAATCAAGCGCTGACAAACTATGCTTTTAGTAAAAAAAAATAAAAAATGCTGTAATGTTCTTTTAAGAATACTATATATTTGCTAAATTAGCAGCTAACACTAAGGGTCCGATTTATCAATCTGTGAGCGGACAGGATTCACATGTTGTGAACCTGTCCGCATTTGATCGCAGATTGTGGGGGGACATTTGTGCAAGTCTGCCACCATACCGTCTTGCAAAACAATTGTGTGAGAGTAGGGTCTTGTCAGTCACCCTGATCAAATTTCCATCCGCCAACTCCAAATTGGCGAGAGAGTTTGTGAAAAAGAGGTTTAAACCGCTGCTTTATAAATATCAAATGAGCGAGCCTGTAAACCGATCGGGGCATTTATCTCATGATAAATCTTGCCCTAAGAAACTGTAGAAAAATTCACTTGTAATACATTTTCAATCATAGTTAAAAAACAACATTTTTGTTCCTGCTAAACTTTTTGGTGCAGATGTCAGTGTTTAACATAAAAGAACATTGTGTTTATCTCACGTTTCTTAGCGAGGCCAAAAACAAAAGCTGCAAATCAAATTGCTGGTTTGTATAATTTGCAACAATTTTGCTTTATGGTCTCTCCGTTTTACAAAACTGGTTAAGTAAATGAAGACTCAAGTGTAGGCAGGTACTGCATATGTGGGTCTCCATGCCTGGTATTTCCAAAGTCTATTTTTTCCTAGCTAAAAATGTGATTGCTTTTAGGACTGCCCTTAAAGGGACAGAAAGTCAAAATTAAACTTGCATGATTCAGATAGAACATATTATTTTCAAGGCTGGATTGGCCTATCGGGAGATTTCCTGATGAGCTCCAACAGTTGGGGCTAAAAAGCTACAATTTAAAGGGACACTAAACCCACATTTTTTTTTCTTTCAGGATTCAGATAGAGCGGGCAATTTTAAGTAACATTCTAATTTACTCCTATTAGAATTTTTGGTTCAGAACCTGAGTTATACTTGCTTATTGGTCGCTAAATGGTGCTGAACCTAAAATGGGTCGGTTTCTAACCTTTACATTCCGGCTTTTTAAATAAAGATAGCAAGAGAATGAAGAAAAATGTATAATAGGAGTAAATTAGAAAGTTGCTTAAAATCACAATGTGGGTTTAGTATCCCTTTAAAGAGATGATTGATGGATGCAATTTGAGTTGAAGGATGCCTAAATAACAGCAATCTGGAACTTTTGTAAATACAAAATAATATAATTTAATTCTAAAATATTGGGGTAAGGAGTATCCCAATAATCCCCTTTGAGAAAAATGGGGCGTGTGCACTTTACTGACTCAACGGAAAATAGGGCTGATCTACACATTTTCCAGGGCTGCTTTTTTATTCTAAGCCTGGCTCTGGTAATTTTAAGAAACTTTTAAATTCACTTCTATTTTCAAATGTGCTTTGTTCTCTTGCTATCCCTTGTTGAAAATGAATATGCACATATCATACGCTAGTGAGAGCTAGCTGCTGATTGGTGCCTGCACACATTTGTCTCTTGTGATTGGCTAACTAGATATGTTCAGCTAGCTGCCAGTAGTGCAATAATGTTCCTTCAGCAAAGGATAACAAGATAATGAAGCACATTTGATAATCGAAGTAAATTGGCAAGTTGTTTAAAATTGTATGTTCTATCCAAATCATGAAATAAAATGTTGGGGTTTCCTGTCCCTTTAAGTTGTGACCTAGGTAAAGAAAGATAAAATCAGCATTGCAAACTAATGGTAGCGAGCCGTCTAGCCTGATAGGCAGTGGGGAAAATCCGAGAGTAAATAGTATTTGACTGAAGTAACCCTTTAGAAAGGACGTAACCTTTAGTATTCTGCATTCCTTTAGGTAGTTAAGTCTGGGTGCAGCCTTGTTATTGCTATTAAATTCAGCTTCTTTGTCAATTTGCATTAGCAGAAGAGACAACACAATTGTTCTGTCTAATTGCAGAGAAAAGAAAGAGACTTCTTATTATTAGGAGGAATTCAAAAAGGGGAACGTATATACTATTAGTTCAAAGGGAACGGAAAGTCAAAATTAAAGGGACACTCAAGTCAAAATTAAACTTTCATGATTCAGACAGATTTCTAATGTACTCCTATATTCATTTGTTTGGTATCTTTATTTGAATGTAAGCTTAGCAGCTGACCCACCTGGGTAGCGCTTGCTGATTGGTGGCTACTTTTAAATACAAATCAGAAAGTGCTACCCAGGTGATGAATAAAAAATGGGCAGGCTCTTATGCTTACATTCTTGCTTTTTCAAATAAAGATACCAAGAGAACAAAGAAAATTGATAATAGAAGTAATTAGGAAGTTGCTTAAAATTGATGCTCTATCTGAATCATGAAAGTTTAATTTTGACTAGACTATTACTTTTTGTGCTTTTTTTATCCCTTTAAAGGGACATGAAACCAATTTTGTTTCTTTTATGATTCAGATACAGCATGCAATTCTAAATAACTTTCCAATTTAATTCCATTATCTAATTTCCTTCATTCTCTTGATATCCTTTGTTGAAAAGCATATCTAAATAGGCTCAGTAGCTGCTGATTGGTGGCTGCACATAGATGCCTCATGCTATTGACTCACCCATGTGCATTTATATTTGTTCAACAAAGGATACATAAAGAATGAAGCAAATTAGATAATAGAAGTAAATTGGAATTTTGTTCAAAATTGTATTCTCTGTCTGAATGCTGAAAGAAAAATGTTGGGTTTCATATCCCTTTAAGTTAGCCAGAAACCCTGTCGATCATGTGTTTGCAAATATGGATAGTGTGATCAAAGGCCTTTGAAATTGGGTAGTTGTGTGGGCAGCCGTGGGGCACTTACAGTGACTGGAAATGCAGAAAAAATTAACTAAATAGGTTTAATTATGCAGTTATTGGGTATTTAAAGGGACATTCTACACCTTAGTCATCTTAAAATCTTACCTTAGATTAAGCTGTAAATAGCCTTCTGCACCCTTTCTATATCATGCAGTAGTAACAGTAAAAAAGGTATTTATAAATAAATATTGTTTCTGGTCACTTTGAAGATGCTGCCATGCTCCGCCCACTGATGACATCATGATCTGGGCTGCATCTAGGCACTGCTGAAAAGCATTGACAGTCTGCTCAATCCAACTAGTCAGTCTTTTGTAACTACTAGTGACGCCTTTCGTGATTGGATGCCATATGCAGCCCAGATCGTGATGTCATCAGTGGACAGAGTTTGGCAGCCATTTCAAAGTGGGCAGAAACAATAGTCATTTTAAAGTAACTTTTTTTTACCGTTCTTGTTGCATGATATAGAAAGGGGTGCAGCAGGAGGCTACTTGCAGCTTAATATAAAATAAGACTTTAAAGGGACACTAAACCTAATTTTGTTACTTTCATGATTCAGATAGAGCAGCAATTTTAAGCAACTTTCTAATTTACTCCTATTCATTTTTCTTCGTTCCCTTGGTATCTTTGTTTGAAAAAGCTTTGGAGCCGGCCCATTTAAGGTTCAGAACCTGAGCTGGCTGATTGGATGGCTAAATGTAGCCACCAATCAGCAAGCCCTATCCAGGGTACTGAACTAAAAATAGGCCGGCTCCAAAGCTTTCGTTCCTGCTTTGTAAAATAAAGATACCAAGAGAATAAAGAACAAGTGATAATAGGAGTAAATTAGAAAGTTGGTTAAAATTGCATGCTCTATCTGAATCACAAAAGTAAATATTTGGATTTACTATTCCTTTAAGATGACTAAGGTGTAGACTGTCCCTTTAAAGGATACTTTTTCTTATCTCAACATTCAAAATTATTAGCTGCACCTACAGCAAATATATTTGCAACAATGTTCATGAAATTTAGCACAAAAGACAAGTTCAGTACTAATTTGGCAGCACAGATTTGTGGGAGTTGCAGTCCCAGATATTGGTATGTACGGTGTTGTAGCCCGGAGAAAGCAATGACTCGTGTTCTGACTATGTTTATTCTCTTGTTGCTGTGATCAAGTGCTGACTGTGTGAAATGTTGCCAGGTCAGGTCTTGGATCCTGAAGGATGCAGTCCTACCTATTTTGGGACAATGGAAAAAACTATTTGTAAATATTAAATTGCAGGAAAAGTAAGCAAAATGATGAAAGTACACTATTTATATATATATCTATATTATTATTTTACGATGCAAAACTAAACATTATGGGGAATTATGTTTTCAGTATTTCACTCACAATTATTGTTAAATGCTGCCACCTTCTGTCTGCAATGAATTAAGTCAATAGGGTTCTCCCAGTGCAGTGTTTAAATGACAGAGGCAATTTTAGCATTTTGCTCTGTATTGGTTTCAGGAGAAATATCACTTTCGAATCAAAAAGTTACTGAACCCATTTTTTTTTCTTTCATGATTCAGGTAGAGCAGCAATTTTCTTATTTACTCCTATTATCAATTTTTCTTCGTTTTCTTGTTATCTTTATTTGAAAAAGCAGGAATGTAAGCTTACGAGCCAGCCCATTTTTGGTTCAGCACCTGGTTACATTTAGCCACCATCAGCAAGTGCTGCCAAGGTACTGAACCAAAGATGGGCCGGCTCCTAAGCTTTACATGCCTGCTTTTTCAAATAAAGATACCAAGAGAATGAAGAAAAATTAATAATAGGAATAAATTACAAAGTTGCTTAAAGGGACAGTAAACACCAGAATTGTTGTTGTTTAAAAAGATAGATAATCCCTTTATTACCCATTCTCCAATTTTGCATAACCAACACAGTTATATTCATACACTTTTTACCTCTGTGATTACCTTGTATCTATGCCTCTTTAAACTGCCCCCTTATTTCAGTTCTTTTGACAGACTTGCATTTTTAGCCAATCAGTGCTGACTCCTAGGAGCTTAACGTGCCTGAGCTCAATGTTATCTATGTGAAACACATGAACTAACGCCCTCTAGTGGTGAAAAACTGTCAAAATGCTTTCAGATTAGAGGCAGTCTTCAAGGTCTAAGAAATTAGCACATGAACCTCCTAGATTTAGCTTTCAATTAAGAATACCAAGAGAACAAAGCAAAATTGGTAATAAAAGTAAATTGGAAAGTTGTTTAAAATTACATGCCCTATTTAAATCATGAAAGTTTTTTTTTTTTACTTTACTGTCCCTTTAAAATGATATGTTCTTTCTGAATCATGAAAGAAAAATGTTTGGGTTTTATGTCCCTTTAAGTGAACCCATGCATATTATATACTGATTTTAACAGACACTCAGGCCTTCTTTGTGTTACACTATATTGGTATAAACAATAATAAATATGGGGGGACATATTTTGCAGGGTTTTTTTCTAATTATTTCTACAAAATTAGTGTAGCTAAAGAAAAATACCTCAAAATAGAATTTGTCCTGATTTTAGGAATATCACATGACTAGGTTTCCAAGTAATTCATATAGCAAATATAGGCAAAATACTACAAACATGCGGCTAGATTACGAGTTTTTGTCAGTAATGGTGTGCGGTGCTAACGCTCCTTTTTTTCTCACCGCTCACTTAAGACAACGCTGGTATTACAAGTTTTCTGCATGCCGGCGTTAGCCTCAGAAAAGTGAGCGTTGAGCAAAATTTAGCTCCACATCTCACCTCAATACCAGCGTTGCTTAAGTCAGCGGTAAGCTGGTGTAACGTACTCGTTCACGATTTCTCCATAGGAAACAATGGGGCAGAGCTGGCTGAAAAAAATCTAACACCTGCAAAAAAGCAGCGTTCAGCTCCTAACGCAGTCCCATTGTTTCCTATGGGGAAATACTTTTTACGTCTGCATCTAACACCCTAACATGAACCCCGAGTCTAAACACCCCAAATCTTACACTTACTAACCCCTAATCTGCCGTCCACAACATCGTCGCCACCTGCATTATATTATTAACCCCTAATCTGCCGCTCCGGACACCGCCGCCACCTACATTATACCTATGAACCCCTAATCTACTGCCCCCAACATTGCCGAACCCTACATTATATTTATTAACCCCTAATCTGCCTCCCCAACTATATTAAATTTATTAACCCCTAATCTGCCGCCGCCACTATAATATGTTTATTAACCCCTAAACCTAAGTCTAACCCTAAACCTAACATCCCCCTAACTTAAATATAATTTAAATACATCTAAATAAATAATTCCTATTTAAAACTAAATACTTACCTGTAAAATAAACCCTAAGATAGCTACAATATAACTAATAGTTACATTGTAGCTATTTCAGGATTTATTTTTATTTTACAGGCAACTTTGTATTTATTTTAACTAGGTACAATAGTTATTAAATAGTTATTAACTATTTAATAACTACCTAGCTAAAATAAGTAAAAATGTACCTGTAAGATAAACCCTAACCTAAATTACAATTACACCTAACACTACACTATCATTAAATTAATTACATAAAATACCTACAATTAATTACAATTAAATTAAATAAACTAAATTATGAAAAACAACACTAAATTACATAGAAAAAAAAGAAATTACACATTTTTAAACTAATTACACCTAATCTAATCCCCCTAATAAAATAAAAAAGCCCCCCAAAATAATAAAAATCCCTATTTGCCCCAAAGTAATCAGCTCTTTTACCTGTAAAAAAAATAAAATACACCCCCAACATTAAAACCGACCACCCACACACCCAACCCTACTCTAAAACCCACCCAATCCCCCCTTAATAAAACCTAACACTAACTCCTTGAAGATCACCCTACCTTGAGACGTCTTCACAAAGCCGGGCCGAAGTCCTCCAAGAAGCCGGGCACAAGTGGACCTCCAGAGGGGCAGAAGTCTTCATCCGATCCGGCCAGAAGAGGACATCTAGACAAGCAGAAGTCTTCATCCAGGCGGCATCTTCTATCTTCTTCCATCTGGAGCGGAGCGGGTCCATCTTGAAGACATCCAACGCGGAGCATCCTCTTCCATCCGACGGTGACTGAAAAAACATAATTTATGTAAGAACTTACCTGATAAATTCATTTCTTTCATATTAGCAAGAGTCCATGAGCTAGTGACGTATGGGATATACATTCCTACCAGGAGGGGCAAAGTTTCCCAAACCTCAAAATGCCTATAAATACACCCCTCACCACACCCACAAATCAGTTTAACGAATAGCCAAGAAGTGGGGTGATAAGAAAAAAAGTGCGAAAGCATATAAAATAAGGAATTGGAATAATTGTGCTTTATACAAAAAAAAATCATAACCACCACAAAAAGGGTGGGCCTCATGGACTCTTGCTAATATGAAAGAAATGAATTTATCAGGTAAGTTCTTACATAAATTATGTTTTCTTTCATGTAATTAGCAAGAGTCCATGAGCTAGTGACGTATGGGATAATGACTACCCAAGATGTGGATCTTTCCACGCAAGAGTCACTAGAGAGGGAGGGATAAAATAAAGACAGCCAATTCCTGCTGAAAATAATCCACACCCAAAATAAAGTTTAATGAAAACATAAGCAGAAGATTCAAACTGAAACCGCTGCCTGAAGTACTTTTCTACCAAAAACTGCTTCAAAAGAAGAAAACACATCAAAATGGTAGAATTTAGTAAAAGTATGCAAAGAGGACCAAGTTGCTGCTTTGCAAATCTGATCAACCGAAGCTTCATTCCTAAACGCCCAGGAAGTAGAAACTGACCTAGTAGAATGAGCTGTAATCCTTTGAGGCGGAGTTTTACCAGACTCAACATAGGCATGATGAATTAAAGATTTCAACCAAGATGCCAAAGAAATGGCAGAAGCTTTCTGGCCTTTTCTAGAACCGGAAAAGATAACAAATAGACTAGAAGTCTTTCGGAAAGACTTAGTAGCTTCAACATAATATTTCAAAGCTCTAACAACATCCAAAGGCCTAGATTTAGAGTTCGGCGGTAGCCGTCAAAACCAGCGTTAGAGGCTCCTAACGCTGGTTTTGGCCGCCCGCTGGTATTTGGAGTCAGTGATTAAAGGGTCTAACGCTCACTTTACAGCCGCGACTTTTCTATACCGCAGATCCCCCTACGCCATTTGCGTAGCCTATCTTTTCAATGGGATCTTTCTAACGCTGGTATTTAGAGTCGTTTCTGCAGTGAGCGTTAGAGCTCTAACGACAAGATTCCAGCCGCCTGAAAATAGCAGGAGTTAAGAGCTTTCTGGCTAACGCCGGTTTATAAAGCTCTTAACTACTGTACCCTAAAGTACACTAACACCCATAAACTACCTATGTACCCCTAAACCGAGGTCCCCCCACATCGCCGCAACTCGATTAAAAATTTTAACCCCTAATCTTCCGACCGCCACCTACGTTATACTTATGTACCCCTAATCTGCTGCCCCTAACCCCGCCGACCCCTATATTACATTTATTAACCCCTAATCTGCCCCCCACAACATCGCCGCCAGCTACTTAAAATAATTAACCCCTAATCTTCCGACCGCAAAGCGCCGCCACCTACGTTATCCCTATGTACCCCTAATCTGCTACCCCTAACACCGCCGACCCCTATATTATATTTATTATCCCCTAATCTGCCCCCTTCAACGTCGCCGACACCTGCCTACACTTATTAACCCCTAATCTGCCGAGCGGACCGCACCGCTACTATAATAAAGTTATTAACCCCTAACCCGCCTCACTAACCCTATCATAAATAGTATTAACCCCTAATCTGCCCTCCCTAACATCGCCGACACCTAACTTCAATTATTAACCCCTAATCTTCCGATCGGAGCTCACCGCTATTCTAATAAATGTATTAACCCCTAAAGCTAAGTCTAACCCTAACACTAACACCCCCCTAACTTAAATATAATTTTAATCTAACGAAATAAATTAACTCTTATTAAATAACTTAATCCTATTTAAAGCTAAATACTTACCTGTAAAATAAATCCTAATATAGCTACAATATAAATTATAATTATATTATAGCTATTTTAGGATTAATATTTATTTTACAGGCAACTTGGTATTTATTTTAACTAGGTACAATAGCTATTAAATAGTTAAGAACTATTTAATAGTTACCTAGTTAAAATAATAACAAAATTACCTGTAAAATAAATCCTAACCTAAGATATCATTAAACCTAACACTACCCTATCAATAAAATAATTAAATAAACTACCTACAATTACCTACAATTAACCTAACACTACACTATCAATAAATTAAATAAACACAATTGCTACAAATAAATACAATTAAATAAACTAGCTAAAGTACAAAAAATAAAAAAGAACTAAGTTACAGAAAATAAAAAAATATTTACAAACATAAGAAAAATATTACAACAATTTTAAACTAATTACACCTACTCTAAGCCCCCTAATAAAATAACAAAGCCCCCCAAAATAATAAATTCCCTACCCTATTCTAAATTTAAAAAGTTACAAGCTCTTTTACCTTACCAGCCCTGAACAGGGCCCTTTGCGGGGCATGCCCCAAGAAGTTCAGCTCTTTTGCCTGTAAAAGAAAACATACAATACCCCCCCCCCAACATTACAACCCACCACCCACATACCCCTAATCTAACCCAAACCACCCTTAAATAAACCTAACACTAATCCCCTGATGATCTTCCTACCTTGTCTTCACCATGCCAGGTTCACCGATCCGTCCTGGCTCCAAGATCTTCATCCAACCCAAGCGGGGGCTAGACATCCACTGAAGAAGTCCAGAAGAGGGTCCAAAGTCTTCCTCCTATCCGGCAAGAAGAGGACATCCGGACCGGCAAACATCTTCTCCAAGCGGCATCTTCGATCTTCTTCCATCCGGTGCGGAGCGGGTCCATCTTGAAGCAGGCGACGCGGATCCATCCTCTTCTTCCAATGTCTCCCGACGAATGACGGTTCCTTTAAGGGACGTCATCCAAGATGGCGTCCCTCGAATTCCGATTGGCTGATAGGA
The DNA here is from genome assembly GCF_027579735.1 of Bombina bombina. Lineage (NCBI taxonomy): Eukaryota > Metazoa > Chordata > Amphibia > Anura > Bombinatoridae > Bombina > Bombina bombina. Next base: position 573,099,019 of record NC_069505.1, on the reverse strand, counting down.
TTCTATCAGCCAATCGGAATTAAGGTAGGAATTTTCTGATTGGCTGATGGAATCAGCCAATCAGAATCTAGTTCAATCCGATTGGCCGATCCAATCAGCCAATCAGATTGAGCTCGCATTCTATTGGCTGATCGGAACAGCCAATAGAATGCGAGCTCAATCTGATTGGCTGATTTGATCAGCCAATCGGATTGAACTTGATTCTGATTGGCTGATTCCATCAGCCAATCAGAAAATTCCTACCTTAATTCCGATTGGCTGATAGAATCCTATCAGCCAATCGGAATTCGAGGGACGCCATCTTGGATGACGTCCCTTAAAGGAACCGTCATTCGTTGGGAGACATTGGAAGAAGAGGATGGATCCGCGTCGCCTGCTTCAAGATGGACCCGCTCCGCACCGGATGGAAGAAGATCGAAGATGCCGCTTGGAGAAGATGTTTTCCGGTCCGGATGTCCTCTTCTTGCCGGATAGGAGGAAGACTTTGGACCCTCTTCTGGACTTCTTCAGTGGATGTCTAGCCCCCGCTTGGGTTGGATGAAGATCTTGGAGCCAGGACGGATCGGTGAACCTGGCATGGTGAAGACAAGGTAGGAAGATCATCAGGGGCTTAGTGTTAGGTTTATTTAAGGGGGGTTTGGGTTAGATTAGGGGTATATGGGTGGTGGGTTGTAATGTTGGGGGGGGGGTATTGTATGTTTTCTTTTACAGGCAAAAGAGCTGAACTTCTTGGGGCATGCCCCGCAAAGGGCCTTGTTCAGGGCTGGTAAGGTAAAAGAGCTTGTAACTTTTTAAATTTAGAATAGGGTAGGGAATTTATTATTTTGGGGGGCTTTGTTATTTTATTAGGGGGCTTAGAGTAGGTGTAATTAGTTTAAAATTGTTGTAATATTTTTCTTATGTTTGTAAATATTTTTTTATTTTCTGTAACTTAGTTCTTTTTTATTTTTTGTACTTTAGCTAGTTTATTTAATTGTATTTATTTGTAGCAATTGTGTTTATTTAATTTATTGATAGTGTAGTGTTAGGTTAATTGTAGGTAATTGTAGGTAGTTTATTTAATTATTTTATTGATAGGGTAGTGTTAGGTTTAATGATATCTTAGGTTAGGATTTATTTTACAGGTAATTTTGTTATTATTTTAACTAGGTAACTATTAAATAGTTCTTAACTATTTAATAGCTATTGTACCTAGTTAAAATAAATACCAAGTTGCCTGTAAAATAAATATTAATCCTAAAATAGCTATAATATAATTATAATTTATATTGTAGCTATATTAGGATTTATTTTTCAGGTAAGTATTTAGCTTTAAATAGGAATCATTTATTTAATAAGAGTTAATTTATTTCGTTAGATAAAAATTATATTTAACTTAGGGGGGTGTTAGTGTTAGGGTTAGACTTAGCTTTAGGGGTTAATACATTTATTAGAATAGCGGTGAGCTCCGATCGGCAGATTAGGGGTTAATAAGTGTAGGCAGGTGTCGGCGACGTTGTGGGGGGCAGATTAGGGGTTAATAAATATAACATAGGGGTCGGCGATGTTAGGGCAGCAGATTAGGGGTACATAGGGATAACGTAGGTTGCGGCGGTTTACGGAGCGGAAGATTAGGGGTTAAAACTGTAATGCAGGGGTCAGCGATAGCGGGGGCGGAAGATTAGGGGTTAATAAGTGTAAGGTTAGGGGTGTTTAGACTTGGGGTTCATGTTAGGGTGTTAGGTGCAGACGTAGGAAGTGTTTCCCCATAGGAAACAATGGGGCTGCGTTAGGAGCTGAACGCTGCTTTTTTGCAGGTGTTAGGTTTTTTTTCAGCTCAAACAGTCCCATTGTTTCCTATGGGAGAATCGTGCACGAGCACGTTTTTGAGGCTGGCCGCGTCCGTAAGCAACTCTGGTATCGAGAGTTGCATTTGCGGTAAAAATGCCCTACGCTCCTTTTTTGGAGCCTAACGCAGCATTTGTTTTAACTCTCGATACCAGAGTTAAATTTATGGTGCGGCCAGAAAAAAGCCAGCGAAGCGTTAACAGCCCTTTTACCGCCGAACTCTAAATCTAGGCCAAAGAATGCAACGATTTCTCCTTAGAATTCTTAGGATTAGGACATAATGAAGGAACCACAATTTCTCTACTAATGTTGTTGGAATTCACAACCTTAGGTAAAAATTCAAAAGAAGTTCGCAACACCGCCTTATCCTGATGAAAAATCAGAAAAGGAGACTCACAAGAAAGAGCAGATAATTCAGAGACTCTTCTGGCAGAAGAGATCGCAAAAAGGAACAAAACTTTCCAAGAAAGTAATTTAATGTCCAATGAATGCATGGGTTCAAAAGGAGGAGCTTGAAGAGCCCCCAGAACCAAATTCAAACTCCAAGGAGGAGAAATTGACATAATGACAGGTTTTATACGAACCAAAGCTTGTACAAAACAATGAATATCAGGAATATTAGCAATCTTTCTGTGAAAAAGAACAGAAAGAGCAGAGATTTGTCCTTTCAAGGAACTTGCGGAAAAACCTTTATCTAAACCATCCTGAAGAAACTGTAAAATTCTCGGAATTCTAAAAGAATGCCAGGAAAAATGATGAGAAAGACACCAAGAAATATAAGTCTTCCAGACTCTATAATATATCTCTCTAGATACAGATTTACGAGCCTGTAATATAGTATTAATCACAGAGTCAGAGAAACCTCTTTGACCAAGAATCAAGCGTTCAATCTCCATACCTTTAAATTTAAGGATTTGAGATCCTGATGGAAAAAAGGACCTTGCGACAGAAGGTCTGGTCTTAACGGAAGAGTCCACGGTTGGCAAGAGGCCATCCGGACAAGATCCGCATACCAAAACCTGTGAGGCCATGCTGGAGCTACCAGCAGGACAAACGAGCATTCCTTCAGAATCTTGGAGATTACTCTTGGAAGAAGAACTAGAGGCGGAAAGATATAGGCAGGATGATACTTCCAAGGAAGTGATAATGCATCCACTGCCTCCGCCTGAGGATCCCGGGATCTGGACAGATACCTGGGAAGTTTCTTGTTTAGATGAGAAGCCATCAGATCTATTTCTGGAAGTTCCCACATTTGAACAATCTGAAGAAATACCTCTGGGTGAAGAGACCATTCGCCCGGATGCAACGTTTGGCGACTGAGATAATCCGCTTCCCAATTGTCTATACCTGGGATATGAACCGCAGAGATTAGACAGGAGCTGGATTCCGCCCAAACCAGAATTCGAGATACTTCTTTCATAGCCAGAGGACTGTGAGTCCCCCCCTGATGATTGATGTATGCCACAGTTGTGACATTGTCTGTCTGAAAACAAATGAACGATTCTCTCTTCAGAAGAGGCCAAGACTGAAGAGCTCTGAAAATTGCACGGAGTTCCAAAATATTGATCGGTAATCTCACCTCCTGAGATTCCCAAACCCCTTGTGCCATCAGAGACCCCCACACAGCTCCCCAACCTGTAAGACTTGCATCTGTTGAAATTACAGTCCAGGTCGGAAGAACAAAAGAAGCCCCCTGAACTAAACGATGGTGATCTGTCCACCACGTTAGAGAGTGTCGTACAATCGGTTTTAAAGATATTAATTGAGATATCTTTGTGTAATCCCTGCACCATTGGTTCAGCATACAGAGCTGAAGAGGTCACATGTGAAAACGAGCAAAGGGGATCGCGTCCGATGCAGCAGTCATAAGACCTAAAATTTCCATGCAAAAGGCTACCGAAGGGAATGATTGTGACTGAAGGTTTCGACAAGCTGAAATCAATTTTAGACGTCTCTTGTCTGTCAAAGACAGAGTCATGGACACTGAATCTATCTGGAAACCCAAAAAGGTTACCCTTGTCTGAGGAATCAATTAACTTTTTAGTGAATTGAACCTCCAACCATGATCTTGAAGAAACAACACAAGTCGATTCGTATGAGATTCTGCTAAATGTGAAGACTGAGCAAGTACCAAGATATCGTCCAAATAAGGAAATACCACAATACCCTGTTCTCTGATTACAGACAGAAGGGCACCGAGAACCTTTGTAAAAATTCTTGGAGCTGTTGCTAGGCCAAACGGCAGAGCCACAAACTGGTAATGCTTGTCCAGGAAAGAGAATCTCAGAAACTGATAGTGAGCTGGATGAATCGGAATATGCAGATATGCATCCTGTAAATCTATTGTAGACATATAATGCCCTTGCTGAACAAAAGGCAGGATAGTCCTTATAGTTACCATTTTGAATGTTGGTATCCTTACATAACGATTCAATATTTTTAGATCCAGAACTGGTCTGAAGGAATTCTCCTTCTTTGGTACAATGAAGAGATTCGAATAAAACCCCAGCCCCTGTTCCAGAACTGGAACTGGCATAATTACTCCAGCCAACTCTAGATCTGAAACACATTTCAGAAATGCTTGAGCTTTCGATGGGTTTACTGGGACACGGGAAAGAAAAAATCTCTTTGCAGGAGGTCTTATCTTGAAACCAATTCTGTACCCTTCTGAAACAATGTTCTGAATCCAAAGATTGTGAACAGAATTGATCCAAATTTCTTTGAAAAAACGTAATCTGCCCCCTACCAGCTGGGCTGGAATGAGGGCCGCACCTTCATGTGGACTTAGAAGCTGTCTTTGCTTTTCTAGAAGGCTTGGATTTATTCCAGACTGGAGATGGTTTCCAAACTGAAACTGCTCCTGAGGATGAAGGATCAGGCTTTTGTTCTTTGTTGAAACGAAAGGAACGAAAACGATTATTAGCCCTGTTTTTACCCTTAGATTTTTTATCCTGTGGTAAAAAAGTTCCTTTCCCACCAGTAACAGTTGAGATAATAGAATCCAACTGAGAACCAAATAATTTATTACCCTGGAAAGAAAGGGAAAGTAGAGTCGATTTAGAAGACATATCAGCATTCCAAGTTTTAAGCCATAAAGCTCTTCTAGCTAAAATAGCTAGAGACATAAACCTGACATCAACTCTGATAATATAAAAAATGGCATCACAGATAAAATTATTAGCATGTTGAAGCAGAATAATAATGTTATGAGAATCATGATCTGTTACTTGTTGCGCTAAAGTTTCCAACCAAAAAGTTGAAGCTGCAGCAACATCCGCCAAAGATATAGCAGGTCTAAGAAGATTACCTGAACACAAATAAGCTTTTCTTAGAAAGGATTCAATTTTCCTATCTAGAGGATCCTTAAAGGAAGTACCATCTGCCGTAGGAATAGTAGTACGTTTAGCAAGGGTAGAAATAGCCCCATCAACTTTAGGGATTTTGTCCCAGTAAATGAATTACCCAAATTATTCCATTCTCTGGAAATTACTTCAGAAATAGCACCTGGAACAGGAAAAACTTCTGGAATAACTACAGGAGATTTAAAGACCTTGTCTAAACGTTTAGATTTAGTATCAAGAGGACCAGAATCCTCAATTTCTAATGCAATTAGGACTTCTTTAAGTAAAGAACGAATAAATTCCATTTTAAATAAATATGAAGATTTATCAGCATCAACATCTGAGACAGAGTCCTCTGAACCAGAAGAATCATTAGAATCAGAATGATGATGTTCATTTAAAAATTCATCTGGATAAAGAGAAGTTTTAAAAGATTTTTTATATTTACTAGAAGGAGGAATAACAGACATAGCCTTCTTAATGGATTCAGAAACAAAATCTCTTATGTTATCAGGAACACTCTGAACATTAGATGTTGAGGGAACTGCAACAGGTAATGGTACTGTACTAAAGGAAATATTTTCTGCATTAACAAGTTTGTCATGACATTTAATACAAACAACAGCTGGAGGAACAACTACCAAAAGTTTACAGCAGATACACTTAGCTTTGGTAGTTCCAGCACCAGGCAGCGATTTTCCTGAAGTTTCTTCTGACTCAGATGCAACGTGAGACATCTTGCAATATGTAAGAGAAAAAACAACATATAAAGCAAAATTGATCAAATTCCTTAAATGACAGTTTCAGGAATGGGAAAAAATGCCAAAGAACAAGCTTCTAGCAACCAGAAGCAATGAAAAATGAGACTTAAATAATGTGGAGACAAAAGCGACGCCCAAATTTTTTTAGCGCCAAACAAGACGCCCACATTATTTGGCGCCTAAATGCTTTTGGCGCCAAAAATGACGCCACATCCGGAACGCCGACATTTTTGGCGCAAAAAGAACGTCAAAAAATGACGCAACTTCCGGAGACACGTATGACACCGGAAACGGAAAAGATTTTTTGCGCCAAAAAAGTCTGCGCCAAGAATGACACAATAAAATGAAGCATTTTCAGCCCCCGCGAGCCTAACAGCCCACAGGGAAAAAGTCAAATTTTAAGGAAAGAAAAAATGATTGATTCAAATGCATTATCCCAAATATGAAACTGACTGTCTGAAAAAAGGAATGTTGAACATCCTGAGTCAAGGCAAATAAATGTTTGAATACATATATTTAGAACTTTATAAAAAAGTGCCCAACCATAGCTTTAGAGTGTCACAGAAAATAAGACTTACTTACCCCAGGACACTCATCTACATGTTTGTAGAAAGCCAAACCAGTACTGAAACGAAAATCAGCAGAGGTAATGGTAAATATATAAGAGTATATCGTCGATCTGAAAAGGGAGGTAAGAGATGAATCTCTACGACCGATAACAGAGAACCTATGAAATAGACCCCGTAGAAGGAGATCATTGAATTCAAACAGGCAATACTCTCTTCACATCCCTCTGACATTCACTGCACGCTGAGAGGAAAACCGGGCTCCAACCTGCTGCGGAGCGCATATCAACGTAGAATCTAGCACAAACTTACTTCACCACCTCCATAGGAGGCAAAGTTTGTAAAACTGATTTGTGGGTGTGGTGAGGGGTGTATTTATAGGCATTTTGAGGTTTGGGAAACTTTGCCCCTCCTGGTAGGAATGTATATCCCATACGTCACTAGCTCATGGACTCTTGCTAATTACATGAAAGAAATGAAGGTTCCTTTAAGTGACGTCATCCAAGATGGCGTCCCTTCAATTCCCTATCAGCCAATCGGAATTAAGGTAGGAAAAATCCTATTGGCTGATGCAATCATCCAATAGAATTGAAGTTCAATCCTATTGGCTGATCCAATCAGCCAATAGGATTGAGCTCGCAATCTATTGGCTGTTCCAATCAGCCAATAGAATGTGAGCTCAATTCTATTGGCTGATTGCATCAGCCAATAGGATTTTTCCTACCTTAATTTCCGATTGGCTGATAGGATTCTATCAGCCGATCGGAATTGAAGGGACGCCATCTTGAATGACGTCACTTAAAGGAACCTTCATTCTTCAGTCGCCATCGGATGGAAGAGGATGCTCCGCGTCGGATGTCTTCAAGATGGACCCGCTCCGCTCCGGATGGAAGAAGATAGAAGATGCCGCCTGGATGAAGACTTCTGCTGGTCTTGATGTCCGCTTCTGGCCGGATCGGATGAAGACTTCTGCCCCTCTGGAGGTCCACTTGTGCCTGGTTTCCTGGAGGACTTCGGCCCGGCTGGGTGAAGACGTCTCAAGGTAGGGTGATCTTCAAGGGGTTAGTGTTAGGTTTTATTAAGGGGGGATTGGTGGGTGTTAGAGTAGGGTTGGGTGTGTGGGTGGTCGGTTTTAATGTTGGGAGGGTATTGTATTTTTTTTTACAGGTAAATGAGCTGATTACTTTGGGGCAATGCCCCACAAAAGGCCCTTTTAAGAGCTATTTGTAATTTAGTATAGGGTAGGGATTTTTATTATTTTGGGGGGCTTTTTTTATTTTATTAGGGGGATTAGATTAGGTGTAATTAGTTTAAAAATTTGTAATTTCTTTTTTTTCTCTGTAATTTAGTGTTTGTTGTTTTTCATAATTTAGTTTACTTAATTTAATTGTAATTAATTGTAGGTATTTTATGTAATTAATTTAATGATAGTGTAGTGTTAGGTGTAATTGTAACTTAGGTTAGGGTTTATTTTACAGGTAAATTTGTACTTATTTTAGCTAGGTAGTTATTAAATAGTTAATAACTATTTAATAACTATTGTACCTAGTTAAAATAAATACAAAGTTGCCTGTAAAATAAAAATAAATCCTGAGATAGCTACAATGTAACTATTAGTTATATTGTAGCTATCTTAGGGTTTATTTTACAGGTAAGTATTTAGTTTTAAATAGGAATTATTTATTTAGATGTATTTAAATTATATTTAAGTTGGGGGGGTTAGGGTTAGGTTTAGACTTAGGTTTAGGGGTTAATACACTTAATATAGTAGCGGCGATTAGGGGCTAATAAATGTAGGTAGGTGGGGGCGATGTTAGGGACGGCAGATTAGGGGTTAATAAAATTTAACTAGTGTTTGCGAGGCGGGAGTGCGGCGGTTTAGGGGTTAATATATTTATTACAGTGGCAGCGATGTCCGGTCGGCAGATTAGGGGTTAAATAATTTTATTTAGTGTTTGCGATGTGGGTGGGCCTCAGTTTAGGGGTTAATAGGTAGTTTATGGGTGTTAGTGTACTTTATAGCACTTTAGTTAAGAGTTTTATGTTACGGCGTTACTGACTTTTAAATGCGGTAGGAGTCTTGGAGGTAGAGGCTGTACCGCTCACTTTTTCCAGCGATCGTAATACCGGCGTTAGGAAAATCCCATTAAAAAGATAGGATACACAATTGACGTAAGGGGATTTGCGGTATGCTAAAATCGCAGAAAAAAAGTGAGCGGTACACCTGTACCTGCCTGACTCGTAATACCAGCGGGCATTAAAAAGCAGAGTTGGGACCCCTCAACGCTGCTTTTTAAGGCTAACGCAAGACTCGTAATCTAGGCGATGGATTGGTTTAATGCTAAAACTTGCTATACCATAACTATAAGTTTAAAGGGACATGAAATCCAGATGTTTCTTTCATTATTCAAATAGAGAATACAATCTTAAAGTGATGGTACACTCCCCTCTTTAGATAAACAGATCCCGAATGTTAATGATATTTTATTTGGGAGTTAAATTCATCTGATGTAATTAAAGGGACAGTCAACACCAGAATTTTTATTGTTTAAAAAGATAGATAATACCTTTATTACCCAGTTTTGCATAACCAACACTGTTATATTAATACACTTTTTACCTCTATGATCAACTTGTATCTAAGCCTCTGTAAACTGCCCTCTTATTTCAGTTCTTTTGACAGACTTGCATATTAGTTAATCAGTGCTGACTCGTAGGTAACTTCACGTGCGTAAGCTCATCGTTATCTATATGACACACATGAACTAATGCCATCTAGTGGTGAAAAACTGTCAAAATGCATTCAGATAAGAGGAAGCCTTCAAAGTCTAAAAAATTAGCATATAAGCCTACCTAGGTTTAGCTTTCAACTAAGAATACCAAGAGAACAAAGCAAAATTAGTGATAAAAGTAAATTGGAAAGTTATTTAAAATTACATGCCCTATCTGAATCCTGAAAGTTTATTTTGGACTTGACTGTCCCTTTAAGATGCGCTATAACTCACTTTTTAATATAGATATGAAATTAAAATACCCTGCGCTCCACCGCCCACTACAAAACTAATTTATTTGTGAGCTAACGGTTTTAACTTTTCTCCAATCAGCGTTTTAGCTATAACAACAGTTCAAACCGTTAGCTCCCAAAAATACAACTACATTTAATCTTCATTACAACTGATGAATTAAGGGGAGAGTTTACCATCACTTTAAACAACTATTATTTAATTGGCTTTATTCTCTTGGTATCCTTTGTTCAAGAAGCAGCGATGCACTACTGGGAGCTTGCATAAATGCATTGGGTGAGCAATAACATTATATACAGTATATATATATATAGTATAAGCAGGGACTGCACTCGCTGGATTTGGATAGAGATGTTTATTTCATGGTATCGTTTCAGGGTTCGCAGACCCCTTCCTCAGACCAAACAGGAAGGGGTCTGCGCACCATGAAATAAAGATCTCTTTATCTATCCAAATCCAGCGAGTGCAGTCCCTGCTCATACTACTATTGAAGATTTAACTTTGCACCCTGGTTGCTGACCAGTTGGAATTGTGAGTGCAGATACATTAGTGTATGTATATATATATATATAGCCACCAATCACGTGCTCTATCTGAATCATGAAAGAAAAAACATTGGGTTTCATGTCCCTTTAAAAGCAGAAACCCAATCCAAACACTAGACAAAAGTATATATTTGAAGACTATAGTTATTTATTTACATAGAAGTGATTGGACACTTAATTAAACCCTTTTATTGACAAGGAGAAGGAATATAAAACATTAGAATAAAAACCCTCAAACAAATGCAATAGAATGTCATTTATGGGAAGTGATCACTGTAACTGGTTGTTTATGCTTATCATCTAAAGATTGCTGAACCTAGGATTCAGACCACTGACCACCACCACCCACCCACAGAGAGCTGTCAGGATTTATTACAAGTTTTTTATTGGACTTTTCATTTTTTAGGTTTATGTGAACTTTTTATATTTAACATTGTCAATTTGTAGGTATAGTCTATAACTTCATTGTGATTTTTTTTATTATTGTTATAGATATCATTTTGATCCCAAGCATTCACAACTTTGACCTAGGGCGCCCCCTATTTTTCCATATTGTTCTCACATCCATTTGTGTTATTACTGTACAAGAAGTTTGTCAATAATTTCAGTAAGAAACCCAAAGTTTATAAAAGAAAAAGTTAAACATTTTTTTTTTAATATAATTGCATTTTGAAGCAAAACGGTGGCATGAAATACCAAAATGGGCTTGAACAATACCTTGGATTGTCTACTAAAAAATAGTTTTCATAGGTAAATAAATAAAAATAGCTCGTTCTGTCTAAATGGAGCGATAGCAAAAATGCTAAAAATTTTCTGGTCTTTTTTGGGCAAGTTTTTGTCTGAAATGGACCATAAGGGGTTAAAGGGATAGGAAAGTCACGAATAAACTTGCATAAATCAGATAGATCATGTAATTTTAAAACACTTTAAATTCACTTCTAGTTTCAAATGTAGTTTGTTATCTTGGTATCTGTTGTTGAAAAAGGATATGTACATATCCTACACTAGTGGGGGCTAGCTGGTAATTGGTGCCTGTACACAATTGTCTTGTGATTGGCTCACTAGATGTGTTCAGCTAGCTCTCAGTAGTGTATTTCTGCTCCTTCAGCAAATGCTACCAAGAGAATGAAACAAATGTAATAATAAAAGTAAATGGGAAAGTTGTTTAAATTTATAGGCTCTATCTGAATCACTAAATAAAAATTTGGGGTTTTAAGTATATAATCACTGTTACTGGCTGTCACCGTGATTGTATACACAGTAACAGTCATACTTCACTATTACTACACTGTTGCTGAATAGCCTCATATACGGGCATCCGGCAACAGCATGAGATTTACACATCTCAATTTGCATCTCATGTCCCTGTGATCTATTGCCTGGGGTGGCCTCTATAGTGTTATTTCTGGACTGCCTCACTGAAATAGCGGCCGGTGCTGTTAGTGCTCAGGATACAGTTGTATCAATGGCTTAGCAACAGATGCTGTACCCTGGGCAGCGGCTGCCATTAAGAGTTAAAAAATATTTTGTTATATTGTTTCAACACTAAAATTCTAGTTACCAAAAAAACAAAAAAAAAACTAAGAAAATTGATGGGATACAGGGAATTGATTCCATGCCTACTTAAACTGTAAGTGGTTTGGATCCTGCCAGTATTTCTTCATAAATAAATGATACTATCAAGTATCATTGTAGTAAATAAGCATTTTTTTTCCTCTTCTGATATTCGCTTATGTTTTTTGGGGAGGAATTTGTTAACTAATAACTATTCACAAGGGGGGCGTGTCCAAGCAGGGGTCATGATAGGATGCATTATTTACAGCTCGTCAGGAACCCTCAACAATTTATCAAATATTATTCCCTGAGGACATAATCTATAATATAGGTTACTGTTAAAAGCTACCTGAGCTCAGGAAGAGTTGAAGAAACCTGTTTTAAGTCCTACTACATATCTCAATATCTGAATCTGGGCGGCTGCGGCCTACCCGCAGGAGCGTGGCACCCCCCCCCCCGGCCATCTGGGTTAAGTGGCCACATATACTTCTATAATACTCTACTGCAGATCTCAGTCTAACCCCGACCAACAATTATGGCATGTGCAGCTGAAATGACATGGGGTACTTTGGAGAAGCTATTAAGTGATCATTACGGCAAATTGGAGAGACGCATAGAGTCTATTGTTCGGAGCCGCAACTTCTTGGAAGGTGCACACGTTGAGAGCAGTAGCTCTGAAGAAGCAGTCTCCCACGCTACAGAGAACGTTTTGCCTTTTAATGCGGACATAGTGGAACAGCTGCTCAATAATACTAAAGTGCATAGCGGACAAGTCCGTAATAAGGCGATCTCCCTACCACGCAGGATAACAGGAGCTTCAGCGGCGACAGGGTCCGTCAAGCAAACAGCCCAGCACAGGAGCACAAATTGGTCATATCGAGGGAAGCCTCAGGGACTCATGAAAACGAGAGGATCCCAGGGACCGCATACCCCTATATTTCAAAGGCAGCGGAATCCGTTGCACCCCATTGATCTTCCTGGTACACAAGGCTACAAAAGGGCCCCACTCACAGAGAAAGGCTTAAACACTAAATATACCGCAGACATTGTAAAAACTGGAGTGGGTTAGGTATGTGACACTCATGAGGGCCTGTGTGATACACTATTAAGTGGACTCGGCTCCTCTCATGTACTATGAAATAGCTCAATGCTTTGTTTACCTTTGTTTTTCCTCAGACTTATTTGTAGTTAGATACAATACATTGATAGCCAGTAACCTTGCTACACTTTGCCCTTTTCTCCTATTGTATGGACTTCTAATTTTTCACTCTGTCTATGATTACTTTAAGGTCTGATGGTGTTTTTATATGTACTAAAGATGGAAACTTATTTATACTGTAGACTTGTGATAGATTGACCAGCTACTATTCTCCCCTTGCTGATGTGTCCTAACATATCTCACTGTATGACTGCTTATTGCCCTGTAGGATTCATATATATAAACTAATTCATAGGTCATCTAATTGATTTATGTTAAATAGTTCATCCCTATATGCTATAGTTCATAGCCTAGACTACAGGCACCTATATTTGCATATTAACTTATCCAAATGTATAGGGGATATTTGAATATATTTCATGACCTGTGTACCTCCAAACTCCTATAGCGATGCAGAGGCTTTTCTATAGAACTAGGGAGAGCAGCATAGATTTTCTGCAGTCCATAGCAAGTAGATTATCATAGTTTAATGTCTGTTGATATAGATATGGGCTCTGTGCAGTTTCTTACACTGCTATTTATGTTACCGAAATCCCTAGAATGGCCCTAATTATAGAATAGTCCTTTAATGCTCAAAAATACCCAGTGAGTATAACTGTGAAAGCCTTGTTTACTGTGTGAATGGGAAGGCGTAGCTTCCCTCAGTATAGCTCCATGTTATTTGTCCCTTTTCCATTCTCTGTTTGCTTTGGCAGAGTTACGTAGTCTCTGCCCAGTTTGGAGAGCTGTGGTTTGTTCTCCGAGCCCCAATATAGTGAATACTGATCCATTAGATTTAATTGCCCTCCCCTTAGTTTTTTAAATTCTTGGACTTACTCGTGGTCCTAGTGACATAGGAGGGCGACCGAATGGTATAGGCCCATAAGTGACCTAACCTTCTTAAATTCCCCAGTGTAGAAAGTTTCATTTAGATGAAGGAGGAAAAACAAAATAAGGGAAGTATTAGGTTTGCTCCTTTAATAATGTATCGGGCATTCTGTAACCAGAAAGATGTTATGTTATATTCAAATTACCTGTCACACGAGCGAACTGTATGTCTGTTTTTGTTTCCCTCAATAAAAATAAAAAAATAACTATTCACACTGTAAAACATCTTCAGGGTATATGCGTCCAAACGTTATAACTTAAAAGACCACACTTTGTTCTGCTCACTCTGGTGAACATATTTAATAAATTCTACTTACTTAAAGGGACAGTCTACATCAGAATTTGTATTGTTTAAAAAGATAGATAATCCCTTTATCACCCATTCCCTAGTTTTGCATAACCAGCACAGTTATATAAATACACTTTTTTACCTCTGTGATTACCTTGTATCTAAGCCTCTGCACACTGCTCCCTTATTTCAGTTCTTTTGACAGACATCCATTTTAGCCAATTAGAGCTGGCTCACTGGAACTGCATGTGTGTGAGCACAGTGTTATCTATATGACACACATGAACTAACACCCTCTAGTGGTGAAAACTGTCAAAATGCCCTGAGAGAAGAGGCGGCCTTCAAGGGCTTAGAAATTAGCATATGAACCTCCTAGGCTTAGCTTTCAACTAAGAATACCAAGAGAACAAAGCAAAATTGGTGATAAAAGTAAATTGGAAAATTGTTTAAAATTACATTCTTTATCTAAATCATGAAAGTTTGTTTTGGACTAGACTGCCCCTTTAAGCACATTTCTAAAGAGCCAAGTTATTGCACCAACTACACGCATATTCAACAAACATTTTTATGCACCTACTGTAAGGGAACTTACCGTGCTAATATAGTGCAGTAGATTACACTGTCATTTTATTTTAAAACGTAAAGGGACATAATACTCATATGCTAAATCACTTGAAATTGATGCAGCATAACTGTAAAAACTGACAAGAAAATATCACCTGAGCATCTCTATGTAAAAAGGAAGATATTTTACCTCACATTTTCTTTATCTCACAAGAGTAAATGCTCAGTTAAAATGACACAAAACAATTTTGTCAGGATTCAGATAGAGAATGTAACTTTAATCAACTTACCAATGTACTTCTATTATCTAATTTGCTTTGTTCCCTTGGTATTATTTGTTGAATAGAATACCTAGGTATGCTCACGAGCTGCTGATTGGTGGCTGTATATATATGCATCATCCTATTAGCTCACTCAATCTGTTAACTTGCATCCAGTGAGGCATTGCTGCTTCATCAACAAAGGATAACAAAAGAATGAAGCAAATTAGATAATAGAAGTAAACTTGACAGTTGCTAAAAATTGTATGACCTGATTCAAAATTAAAAACAAAATGTATGCTTACCTGATAAATGCCTTTCTTTCCGGGCATGGAGAGTCCACAGCATCATTACATTTACTAGGCCAGCAGGAGGAGGCAAAGAGCACCCCAGCAAAGCTGTTAAGTGTAACTTCCCTTACCCATAATCCCCAGCCATTCAGCCGAAGGAAAATGGAAAAAGTAGAAACACAAGGGTGAAAAAGGTGCCTGGGGTTTACTCAAAAAAACTGCTGAATTATAAATAAAAAAGAGGGTGGGGTCATGGATTCTCCATGCCCGGAAAGAAAGAAATGTATCAGGTAAGCATACATTTTGTTTCCTTTCCTATGGCATGGAGAGTCCACAACATCTTTCCAGATACTAGTGGGAACCAATACCCAAGCTAGAGGACACAGAATGAACAGGGAGGGAGAACAAGGCAGGAGGACCTAAACAGAAGGCACCACCGCTTGAAGAACCTTTCCCCCAAAAGCGGTCTTAGCAGAGGCAAAAGTATCAAATTTGTAGAATTTGGAAAAAGTATGCAGGAACATGTTGGAACAAGAGGACCATGTAGCCGCCTTGCAAATCTGTTCCACAGAAGCTTCATTTCTGAAAGTCCAAGATGCGGAGACAGCCCTAGTGGAATGAGCCGCAATTCTCTCAGGAGGCTGCTGTCCAGCAGTCTTATAAGCAAAATGAATCATACTTCTTAACCCGAGGGAAAGAGTAGTAGAAGTGGCCTTCTGACCCTTACGCTTTCCAGAGAAAATTACAAAAAGGGCATAAGATCCTTAGTAGCTTGTAAGTAAAATTTTAGAGCCCGTACAACATTCAAGTTATGCAAAAGACGTTCCTTATGAGAAGAAGTATTAGGACAAAAAGAAGGAACAACAATTTCCTGATTAATGTTTCGATCCGACACCACCTTAGGGAAAACCCCCAATTTAGTACGAAGGACCGCCTTAACTGCATGAAAAATAAGGTGCGGGGAATCACACTGCAGAGCTGAAAGCTCAGAAACTCTGTGAGCGGAAGAAATAGCAAGGAGAAACAAAACCTTGCAAGATAACAATTTTATATCAACAACATGCATCGGCTCAAACCGAGCCTGCTGCAAAACTTTAAGAATTAGGTTAAGGCTCCAAGGAGGAGCAACAGGTTTTAACACAGGCCTGATTCTGACCAGGTCCTGAACAAAAGCATGAACATCTGGTAAATCTGCCAGATGTTTGTGCAAAAGGATAGACAGAGCAGAAATCTGACCCTTCAGAGTACTGACTGACAAAACTTTCTCTAGGCCATCCTGAAGAAAAGATAACATTTGTGGAATCCTCACCGACTCAAAGTAAAACCTTTAGCTTCACACCAGAAAAGGTATTTATGCCATATCTTATGGTAAATCTTACGATTAACAGATTTACAAGCCTGAAGCATAGTATCAATGACTGCCTCTGAAAAACCGTGTCTAGACAGGACTAGGCATTCAATCTCCAAGCAGTCAGCTTCAGAGAACTTAGATTTGGATGGAGGAATGGACCCTAAATTAGAAGGTCCTTCCTCAGAGGTAACCTCCAAGGTGGAAGAGAAGACCTCTTGACTAGATCCACAAACCAGATCCTGCGAGGCCAGGCAGGAGCTATTATAATCACAGACACTCTCTCCTGCTTGATACGAGCAATGACTTGTGGAAAGAGAGCAAACGGAGGAAACCGGTATGCTAGCCTTAAATCCCAAGGAACCGCCAGAGCATCTATTAGGGCGGTCTGAGGATCTCTTGACCTTGAACCATACTTTGGAAGCTTGGCGTTTTGACAAGACGCCATCAGATCCAACTCAGCAACCCCCACCTGATGGTTAACCTGGAGAACACTTCTGGATGGAGATCCCACTCCCAGGGATGAAATCTGTCTGCTCCGAAAAACTGCTTCCCAATTGTCCACTCCTGGAATGTGGATGCAGATAGGAGACAATCGTGAGCTTTCACCCACTGCAGAATGCGAATCACCTCCTTCATGGCCAAGGAACTCTGAATTCCTCCCTGGTGGTTGATGTAAGCAACTGAGGTGATGTTGTCCGACTGGAATCTGATAAACCGGACTAAAGATAATTGAGGCCAAGCTGTCAAGGCATTGAAGATTGCTTTCAACTCCAAGATGTTTATGGGATGAGAAGACTCTTCCCGAGACCCTGGGCTTTTAGAGAACCCAAAACATCTCCCCAGTCTGACAGGCTGGCGTCCATAGTCACAATCACTCAGGAAGGTCTCATGAAGCAAGTGCCCCTAGACTGATTTTCCTCTGAAATCCACCATGAGAGTCTCTTGATGGGGTCCAGATTTATCCTCTGCAATGAATCTGAATGGTCTCCATTCCATTGATGGAGCATGCAAAGTTACAGTGGTCGCAGATGGAACTGAGGAAAAGGAATAATGTCCATGGAGCCACCATCAGACCAATCACCTCCATGCATTGAGCCACTGATGGATGAAAAGTAGACTGGAGGAAAAGGCAAGAGGTTTGGATTTTCTGAAATCCGTCAGGGAAATCTTCATGGACAGAGAATCTATGATTGTCCCTAGGAAACACACTCATGTAGTTGGAACTAGAGAACTCTTTTCCAGACTCACCTTCCACCCGTGGGAATGTAGAAAAGACAACATATCTGTATGAGATTTTTCTTCTGAAATAATTTCCTCCAGACTGGGCCCAAATAAATTCTTACCCTTATAAGTTAAAGCCAAAAGCTTGGCCTTTGAAGAAACATCAGCCGACCAAGATTTTACCACAGAGCTCTGTGAGCTATAACAGTGAAGCTAGACATCTTAGCTCCCAGTCTAATTACCTGCATGATTGCATCACAGATAAAGTTATTAGCCAGTTTAAGAGCTTTGATCCTGTCTTGGATCTCCTCTACCGTAGTCTCTTCTGAAATCAGATCATACAAGGCATCACACTAATAAGACTCTGCTCCCACAACCGTACTTGCCGCAGGTTGCCACTGTAATCCTTGATGGATTGACATCTTTTTTAAGTAAGCCCTAAAAGAACAACTATCCTCTATAGGAATGGTAGTTCTTTTAGCTAGAGTAGAGATAGCTCCCTCTACTTTAGGCATTGCGCCATGAGGCCCGAATGGAGTCAGCAACAGGAAACATCTTTTTAAAAACAGGGAAAGGGGAAAACAGAACCCCAGGTTTATCCCATTCCTGTGCAAAAATGTCAGACATCTTGTCTGGAACAGGAAAAACATCCTCAGACGTTGGAGAATCTTAAACTCTATTAAGTTTAGAGGACTTCTTAGGGTTAACCGAAGGAAATAGGGAAAAAATATATAATGTCCATTCACCACATAGGTTAACTTGAACAAAATAAATAAATGTCTAACATTATTATAATTATAGAATTATAACATTAACAAAATAATGTCTAAATGGGGGGGGGGGGGGAAATATTGAAGGCAGCAAAGTTTATCATTACGCAATCATGGAACAAGACATTTAGCAAATATATCCTCCATATGCATAAAAGAAGCCCTTAATTTTAAAACAGGGCAATAAATTATGAATTGATCCGTTTAGAAACCCTTAAAAATAAAATAGAAATATATGTACTTCTCAGATCAGGGAGACATCTTATACATGATAATATAAAAATGAGCTTGTGTTTACAGATGACTACCATTAGATGGCAGTAAATACTAAGGGAACGCCTCAGCAAGTAAAAAACGTCTTGAAATAAAGGAGCTGAGTCATAATGTATTCAAAATTACAACAGCCATAATTAAAGGAACATGCCACCCACATTTTTTCTTTTATGATTTAGAAAGAGAATGCAATTTTAAACATCTTTCTAATTTACTTATATTATCTAATTTGTTTTATTCTCTTGATATTCTTTGATGAAAAGCATATCTAGATATGCTCACTAGCTGCTGATTGGTTGCTGCACATAGAAGCATTGTGTGATTGGCTCACCATGTGCATTGCTTTTTCTTCAACTAAGGATATTTAAAAAATGAAGCAAAAAAATAATGGAAGTAAATTGTAATGTTCAATAATGAAGCCTAAGCCTCAAGATAGAGAAAGTGCGCTATCAAGCTAAAAGTATACACACCACATTAAAAGATATTTAAATTTATTAAATGAAATAGACCAATTACATAAAAACATATATAGAAGTTAGCGGTAGGGACGTCTCCCTTGGATAAAAAATCAGTAGTCCGTGCAAATATTTGCAAATAGCAGCTAACAATTAATAGGATGTAAATAAATGTTAAAAAACAATCATAATCTTAAATGTATGGCATAACACTGATAATAATCATAAAAGCAAGGATTATTAATAAAAACAAGCACCAAGTCCAGAAATATAATCTCAGTGCAGATGGCCGTGTGCAAATGAGCATCAATATTGTAGCATTACGGCTAGAATTCGTAACAAAGAAGATAACATAATTGGGAAACACCTGGCAGATAAACCAACTTTTATTTTTCGAAGAGCGAATAATTTTAAAATGCAGCTAGCTCCCAGTGAACTGAAAAGGAATAAAAATCCAACTCAGAAAGACTTAGAGGGTAAAATACCAGCAGGTTTTTTTCCATGTTATACGTGTAAGGCCTGTCAACACAGTTCCAAATTGAAGACTTTAAAAATAAACAGCTCAGAAATTAATTTTCGAATTAAAGATCTAATTAGGTGCAATCATAAAAATATTATTTATGCATTAAAATGTACATGTAATCTTTTTTATTTTGGTGAAACCACTAGATCCCTAAAGGACAGAATTAGGGAACACTTATTGTGTATAGAAAAAGGTAGGGATGACACTGCACTTTATAAACATTTTAAAGAAAAACATCACAGGGACACGAAAGCACTCAATTTCTGGGGGATAAAAAAAGTCAAAGGACATTGGAGAGGAGGTAACACAGAAAAATCACTCTTAATACAAGAAGCTGAATTGATTTATAAATACGACACTTTATTTCCAAAAGGCCTCAACTCAGAATTGGACCTTTCCCCATTTTTATTTGAATAAATCTGTTCAGTAGCACTTTTTATTCACATGCACAGGCACTTTACATACTTTCAATTATTTTGATAGGTTCACATTTTTTATATTGTTAATTTACTTTCATCTATATATTCATTCACTTATTTATAAGATATCTTCTTGACATAATGTAAATATATTTTTATAGCATATATGTTCGCTCAAGGGAGTGCCTAATAATATATAAGAACATTTCTCTTAGCTTTAATTATATTTAGAATGAGCAACTCACAAAACCAGTATGGTTTTTTGTTACAATACAGTCGTTATTGTTTATGTAATGCACAGACAGCTTTTTTATATTTAATGTTTTTAATATATAATTTGTTATCAACAAGCACATAAAATCCATAATGATGCACCAAGGATATACCACCTTAATTGCATAGAGGGTGCTACCTAGTAACTAAAGGAAAGAGATCTCAAAGGGAGAAGTAATGAAGATACCACCTTAACCACCTGGAGGGTGTTACCTTTACAACTGAATGCATTAACCAATTACAAATGAATGGATCACTTTAAAAGGCTCTCAGTTACCTGTCACATGCATCTTGATAAAGCCCAAGGGAGGGCGAAACGCGTCGCTTGCATATGTGACACTGTGACATTGTATCTTTGAAACACTAAGAGATATCTCAGTACAGCTTGTACTGCAACTTTAACCCGGGTTACCAGTATCTTTGTATATCCCAAGGTAAGGGATAACTTGTGCCCTACCAGTCTATTGGAACAACGGATACATCTACAGCAGTTAAATCTGCTCTTGCAGCAAGTTTTCATCAGCACACAGCAATCAGCTGTTTTCTTTCTCACGCTGCTGGAACGACAATCCATTACCTGAGAAGAGCGGAAGTTTGTGACGTCAGACGCCGACTCACATGTGCAGAGGTCTGTACACTTCTATTTTCCAGGAACGGCAGTCACTACAGCCGAGGTCCAAGCTTTGACCGCAAGATTTCCTTTCCTCGGTAACACCCTCCAAGTACCCTCTTGACTCACGGTACAGTACATTGTATCTGTTTGTGGCACCAATTTGTTACGAATTCTAGCCGTAATGCTACAATATTGATGCTCATTTGCACACGGCCATCTGCACTGAGATTATATTTCTGGACTTGGTGCTTGTTTTTATTAATAATCCTTGCTTTTATGATTATTATCAGTGTTATGCCATACATTTAAGATTATGATTGTTTTTTAACATTTATTTACATCCTATTAATTGTTAGCTGCTATTTGCAAATATTTGCACGGACTACTGATTTTTTATCCAAGGGAGACGTCCCTACCGCTAACTTCTATATATGTTTTTATGTAATTTGTCTATTTCATTTAATAAATTTAAATATCTTTTAATGTGGTGTGTATACTTTTAGCTTGATAGCGCACTTTCTCTATCTTGAGGCTTAGGCTTCATTATTGGTCATTTCCTTGTGTCTGATACAAGCAGAGATTGTATCTTTAGAGTAAGTGTTTAGCAATACCATCCTTAGCGCGCACCAATCCACTTTTTTAATTTATCTCTATAAATTGTAATGTTGTTTAAATTTCTATTCTCTATCTGAATCATGAAAGAAAGATTTTGGGTTTAGTGGCCCTTTAACACTGCGTTTAGTAGGGTCAATTGAATACAAGTTGTGCCCTTATGTTTGTAACAGACTCAGTCCCCATTCAAACAGTAAAGACAAAGATATCTGTAGTCTGGGGATCCCTACAAACAGATGAGGCGCATGTAAAGAAAGAAGGCAGGGGAAAAACATAATTTATGTAAGAACTTACCTGATAAATTCATTTCTTTCATATTAGCAAGAGTCCATGAGCTAGTGACGTATGGGATAATGACTACCCAAGATGTGGATCTTTCCACGCAAGAGTCACTAGAGAGGGAGGGATAAAATAAAGACAGCCAATTCCTGCTGAAAATAATCCACACCCAAAATAAAGTTTAATGAAAAACATAAACAGAAGATTCAAACTGAAACCGCTGCCTGAAGTACTTTTCTACCAAAAACTGCTTCAGAAGAAGAAAACACATCAAAATGGTAGAATTTAATAAAAGTATGCAAAGAGGACCAAGTTGCTGCTTTGCAAATCTGATCAACCGAAGCTTCATTCCTAAACGCCCAGGAAGTAGAAACTGACCTAGTAGAATGAGCTGTAATCCTTCGAGGCGGAATTTTACCCGACTCGACATAGGCATGATGAAATAAAGATTTCAACCAAGATGCCAAAGAAATGGCAGAAGCTTTCTGGCCTTTTCTAGAACCGGAAAAGATGACAAATAAACTAGAAGTCTTTCGGAAAGACTTAGTAGCTTCAACATAATAATACAAAGCTCTAACAGCATCCAAGAATGCAATGATTTCTCCTTAGAATTCATAGGATTAGGACACAATGAAGGAACCACAATTTCTCTACTAATGTTGTTAGAATTCACAACCTTAGGTAAAAAATTCAAAAGAAGTTTGCAGCACCGCCTTATCCTGATGAAAAATCAGAAAAGGAGACTCACAAGAAAGAGCAGATAATTCAGAGACTCTTCTGGTAGAAGAGATGGCCAAAAAAAAACAAAACTTTCCAAGAAAGTAATTTAATGACCAAAGAATACATGGGTTCAAAAGGAGGAGCTTGAAGAACCCCCAGAACCAAATTCAAACTCCAAGGAGGAGAAATTGACTTAATAACAGGTTTTATACGAACCAAAGCTTGTACAAAACAATGAATATCAGGAAGATTAGCAAACTTTCTGTGAAAAAGAACAGAAAGAGCAGAGATTTGTCCATTCAAGGAACTTGCGGACAAACCGTTATCTAAACCATCCTGAAGAAACTGTAAAATTCTCGGTATTCAAAAAGAATGCCAAGAAAAATGATGAGAAAGACACTAAGAAATATAAGTCTTCCAGACTCTATAATATATCTCTCTAGATACAGATTTACGAGCCTGTCACATAGTATTAATCACAGAGTCAGAGAAACCTCTTTGACCAAGAATCAAGCGTTCAAACTCCATACCTTAAAATTTAAGGATTTGAGATCCTGATGGAAGAAAGGACCTTGCGACAGAAAGTCTGGTCTTAACGGAAGAGTCCACAGCTGGCAAGAGGCCATCCGGACAAGATCCGCATACCAAAACCTGTGAGGCCATGCTGGAGCTACCAGCAGGACAAACGAGCATTCCTGTAGAATCTTGGAGAATACTTTTGGAAGAAGAACTAGAGGCGGAAAGATATAGGCAGGATGATACTTCCAAGGAAGTGATAATGCATCCACTGCCTCCGCCCGAGGATCCCGGGATCTGGACAGATACCAGGGAAGTTTCTTGTTTAGATGAGAAGCCATCAGATCTATTTCTGGGAGTTCCCACATTTGAACAATCTGAAGAAATACCTCTGGGTGAAGAGACCATTCGCCCGGATGCAACGTTTGGCGACTGAGATAATCCGCTTCCCAATTGTCTATACCTGGGATATGAACCGCAGAGATTAGACAGGAGCTGGATTCCGCCCAAACCAAAATTCGAGATACTTCTTTCATAGCCAGAGGACTGTGAGTCCCTCCTTGATGATTGATGTATGCCACAGTTGTGACATTGTCTATCTGAAAACAAATGAACAACTCTCTCTTCAGAAGAGGCCAAGACTGAAGAGCTCTGAAAATTGCACGGAGTTCCAAATATTGATCGGTAATCTCACCTCCTGAGATTCCCAAACCCCTTGTGCCGTCAGAGACCCCCACACAGCTCCCCAACCTGTAAGACTTGCATCTGTTGAGATTATAGTCCAGGTCGGAAGAACAAAGAAGCCCCCTGAACTAAACGATGGTGATCTTTCCACCACGTCAGAGAGTGTCGTATAATCGGTTTAAAGATATTAATTGAGATATCTTTGTGTAATCCCTGCACCATTGGTTCATCATACAGAGCTGAAGAGGTCGCATGTGAAAACGAGCAAAGGAGATCGCATCCGATGCAGCAGTCCTAAGACCTAAAATTTCCATGCATAAGGCTACCAAAGGGAATGATTGTGACTGAAGGTTTTGACAAGCTGATATCAATGTTAAACTTCTCTTGTCTGACAAGGACAGAGTCATAGACACTGAATCTATCTGGAAACCTAAAAAGGTTACCCTTGTCTGAGGAATCAATGAACTTTTTGGTAAATTGATCCTCCAACCATGATCTTGAAAAAACAACACAAGTCGATTCGTATGAGATTCTGCGAAAATGTGAAGACTGAGCAAGTACCAAGATATCGTCCAAATAAGGAAATACCAAAACCCTGTTTTCTGATTACAGACAGAAGGGCACATAGAACCTTTGAAAAAATTCTTGGAGCTGATGCTAGGCCAAACGGTAGAGCCACAAAACTGGTAATGCTTGTCTAAAAAGAGAATCTCAGAAACTAAAAGTGATCTGGATGAATCGGAATATGCAGATATGCATCCTGTAAATCTATTGTAGACATATAATGCCCTTGCTAAACAAAAGGCAGGATAGTCCTACAGTTACCATCTTGAATGTTGGTATCCTTACATAACGATTCAATATTGATAGATCCGGAACTGGTCTGAAGGAATTGACCTTCTTTGGTACAATGAAGAGATAGAATAAAACCCCAGCCCCTGTTCCAGAACTGGAACTGGCATAATTACTCCAGCCAACTCTAGATCTGAAACACATTTCAGAAATGCTGAGCCTTTGCTGTGTTTACTGGGACACGGGAAAGAAAAAAATCTCTTTGCAGGAGGCCTTAACTTGAAGCCAATTCTGTACCTTTCTGAAACAATGTTCTGAAACCAGAGATTGTGAACGAAATTGATCCAAATTTCTTGAAGAAAACGTAATCTGCCCCATACCAGCTGAGCTGGAATGAGGGCCGCACCTTCATGGGTACTTAGGAGCTGGCTTTAGGTTTCTATAAGGCTTGGATATATTCCAAACTGGAAATGGTTTCCAAACTGATACCGCTCCTGAGGATGAAGGATCAGGCTTTTTTGTTCCTTGTTGTGAGGAAAGGAACGAAAACGATTATTAGAACTACATTTACCTTAGATTTTTTATCCTTTGGTAAAAAAGTTCCCTTCCCTCCAGTAACAGTTGAGATAATAGAATCCAACTGAGAACCGAATAATTTATTACCCTGGAAAGAAAGGGAAAGCAAAGTTGACTTAGAAGACATATCAGCATTCCAAGTTTTAAGCCATAAAGCTTTTCTAGCTAAAATAGCTAGAGACATATACCTGACATCAACTCTAATGATATCAAAAGATGGTATCACAAATAAAATTATTAGCATGTTATAGAATAATAATAATGCTATAAAATTATGATCTGTTACTTGTTGCGCTAAAGCTTCTAACCAAAAAGTTGAAGCTGCAGCAACATCCGCTAAAAATATAGCAGGTCTAAGAAGATTACCTGAACATAAGTAAGCTTTTCTTAGAAAGGATTCAATTTTCCTATCTAAAGGATCCTTAAATGAAGTACTATCTGCCGAAGGAATAGTAGTACGTTTAGCAGGAGTAGAGACAGCCCCAATAACCTTAGGGATTTTGTCCCAAAAAAACTCTAATCTGTCAGATGGCACAGGATATAATTGCTTAAACGTTTTAGAAGGAGTAAATGAATTACCCAAATTATTCCATTCCCTGGAAATTACTTCAGAAATAGCATCAGGGAGAGAAAACACTTCTGGAATAACTACAGGAGATTTAAAAACCTTATTTAAACGTTTAGATTTAGTATCAAGAGGACCAGAATCCTCTATTTCTAATGCAATTAATACTTCTTAAGTAAAGAACGAATACATTCCATCTTGAACAAATACAAAGATTTATCAGCATCAACCTCTGAGACAGAAACCTCTGAACCAGAAGAACCATTATCAGTATCAGAATGATGATGTTCATTTAAAAATTCATCTGAAAAAAGATAAGTTTTAAAAGACTTTTATGTATACTAGAAGGAGAAATAACAGACATAGCCTTCTTAATGGATTTAAAAAATAAAATCTCTTATGTTATCAGGAACACTCTGAAAATTAGATGTTGACGGAACAGCAACAGGTAATGTAACAGTACTAAAGGAAATTTTATCTGCATTAATAAGTTTGTCATGACATGCAATACAAACAACAGCTGGAGAAACAGATACCAAAAGTTTATAGTAGATACACTTAGCTTGGTAGCTCCAGCACCGGGCAGCGATTTTCCTGAAGTATCTTCTGACTCAGTTGCAACGTGGAACATCTTGCAATATGTAATAGAAAAAACAACATATAAAGCAAAATTGATCAAATTCCTTAAATGACAGTTTTAGGAATGGGAAAATATGCCAGTGAACAAGCTTCTAGCAACCAGAAGCAATAAATAATGAGACTTAAATAATGTGGAGACAAAAATGACGCCCATATTTTTTAGCGCCAAAAAAGACGCCCACATTATTTGGCGCCTAAATGCTTTTGGCGCCAAAAATGACACCACATCCGGAACGCCGACACTTTTGACGCAAAAAAACGTCAAAAAATTACGCAACTTCCGGCGACACGTATGACGCCGGAAACATAAAAAAAAATTTGCGCCAAAAAAGTCTGCGCCAAGAATGACGCAATAAAATGAAGCATTTTCAGCCCCCGCGAGCCTAACAGCCCACAGGAAAAAAGTCAAATTTTTTAAGGTAAGAAAAAATGATTGATTCAAATGCATTATCCCAAGTATGAAACTGACTGTCTGAAAATAAGGAATGTTGAACATCCTGAGTCAAGGCAAATAAATGTTTGAATACATATATTTAGAACTTTATAAAAAAGTGCCTAACCATAGCTTAGAGTGTCACAGAAAATAAGCTTACTTACTTACCCCAGGACACTCATCTACATGTTGTAGAAAGCCAAACCAGTACTGAAACGAAAATCAGCAGAGGTAATGGTATATATATAAGAGTATATCGTCGATCTGAAAAGGGAGGTAAGAGATGAATCTCTACGACCGATAACAGAGAACCTATGAAATAGACCCCGTAGAAGGAGATCATTGCATTCAAATAGGCAATACTCTCCTCACATCCCTCTGACATTCACTGCACGCTGAGAGGAAAACCGGGCTCCAACCTGCTGCGGAGCGCATATCAACATAGAATCTAGAACAAACTTACTTCACCACCTCCATAGGAGGCAAAGTTTGTAAAACTGAATTGTGGGTGTGGTGAGGGGTGTATTTATAGGCATTTTAAGGTTTGGGAAACTTTGCCCCTCCTGGTAGGAATGTATATCCCATACGTCACTAGCTCATGGACTCTTGCTAATTACATGAAAGAAACACAGTCCTAACTGCTCTAACGTAGAAAACCCCCTTACAATCTCTATGTAAGAGATTCTAAATCCTACTGTCAGGCATCAACTGTTGATCGCATCCTAGAGAAATAAGCATAGCGGCACTAAAGGAACAGCGCACAATGGCGAATATATAGATAAGCACCTGACAAGATGCAGGCTCCAATCACATGGAGAGTCAATCTGCCCAACTACCCCCAAGCCCGCGAAGCAGTCTCACTGCTGCAATCAGCAGAGGGAAGGTAGTAACAGTTTAAGCTTATTATCTTAACTACTTCTAATTCCCCCCTCTAGCTCCACTCCAGTCTCTAATTTTTCTATCACTGTTGGCGGCACCACTATCTCCCCATCACCCCAAGTCCGCTGCCTCTGAGTCACGCTTGACTCAAATCTGTCCTTCATTCCCCACATCCAACTGCTCTCTTCATCCTGCCGCAACCACCTACGCAATATCTCCAAAATTCGCCTGTTTCTGAGTGCTGAAACTACCAAACAGCTCATCCACTCCCTGGTAATTTCCCGACTTGACTACTGTAACAACTTACTAACTGGCCTCCCTCTCTCCCGCCTCTCTCCCCTCCAATCCGTCCTAAATGCATCTGCCAGGCTAGTCCACCTCTCTCGACGCTCTGTTTCTGCTGCGCCTCTCTGTGAGTCCCTTCACTGGCTCCCCATTCACAACAGAGTTAAATTCAAAATTCTCACCCTGACCTACAAAGCCCTCACCAATGCTGCCCCACCCTACCTGTCCTAACTCATCAACAAATATACTCCTGCCCGCCCCTAAAATCCAACAACGACCTGCTTCTTGCGTCCTCTACCATCACCTCCTCTCATTCTAGACTACAGGACTTCTCTCGTGCGGCACCAACCCTCTGGAACGCACTTCCTCGAGATGTCAGACTTGCCCTAACCTCTCCTCCTTTAAACGTTCCCTAAAGACCTTTCTGTTCAGGGAAGCTTATCACCGGACTTATTAAAAAACTAACTTCAATTAACTAACTGTTGCCCTCTATCTCCTAACTAATATCATTCTCACCTCTGCAGTCCCCACCTCCTGTTTCCAATCCTCCTACCCATCTGATTGTAAGTTCCCACGGGAATAGGGCCCTCAATTCCCCCTGTATTTGTCTGTAAAAATTTTGTGTCATCGTATTGTTTCTCCACTGTACTGTTATCCTTGTACCCATGGGCAGCACTGTGGAATCTGTTGGCGCTTTATAAATAAAGAATAATAATAATAATAATAACTTAAAGGGACAGTCTAGGTTAAAATAAACTTTCATGATTCAGATAGGGAATGTAATTTTAAACAATTTTCCAATTTACTTTTATCACCAATTTTGCTTTGTTCTCTTGGTATTCTTAGTTGAAAGCTAAATCTAGGAGGTTCATATGCTAATTTCTTAGACCTTGAAGCCCACCTCTTTCAGATTGCATTTTAACAGTTTTTCACCACTAGAGGGTGTTAGTTCACATATTTCATATAGATAACACTGTGCTCGTGCACGTGAAGTAATCTGGGAGCAGGCACTGATTGGCTAGACTGCAAGTCTGTCAAAAGAACTGAATAAAGGGGCAGTTTGCAGAGGCTTAGATACAAGATAATCACAGAGGTTAAAAGTATATTATTCTAACTGTGTTGGTTATGCAAGACTGGGAAATGGGTAATAAAGGGATTATCTATCTTTTAAAACAATAAAAATTCTGGTGTAGACTGTCCCTTTAAGTGCACAAAAATGATGCGACGATGGCGGTCCTAGGAAAAAGAGGGCATATGACCTGACATACACGTGTATTAATAAATAAGCACATACTATGTCACAGCCATGCGTAAAAACGGCCATCCAGGGAATATAAAGTGTGAGGAGTGTAAGTATTTCCCTAATACACGGTCCTCACACACCATAAAGTCCGGCTCTTTAATAAAATTTTCCTGCAATGGAGGCTGCAAATTACCTGTCCCTGGTAAAAACAGAGACACTGTCATGCCCCCATATCTGCTCTGCCGCAATATGTCTCAAAATGAACAGACATTAAAATTTAACGACAAGAGGGATTAACCTCTTGACAGATAAGTGCCAGTAAAGCTGCCCATAAACTGTACCCTTAACCAGATAAAGGATAACTATGTCCCAAAAAAGAGGGTTAACTCTAACTCTAAAGTGCTGCTCTTCAGTACCTAGAAGGAAAAGTCACTTACCTGTGGATCCAGCTGCAGGACAAATAGCAGATACTAAGGTGTGACAGGCACTGCACTCCCTGTCATGGACCTGTAGTAAAAGAAAGAACAGAGTAACCAACCCTGGTTTTCTGCAAAGGGGTAGCAAACTTGTTAGAAGTAAAGCAAAGACTACCTCACTGCCTTCTAACTACTAAAAGCCACCACTACTCTTACTAAAGAGATTGACGTGGGCACAGCTAGACCCCAATACTTGCTTACAGGGAAAAGTACCCATAAAAGGATTAAATATCTTTAGACACCAACTTCACACATCCTCCATTGAAAAAGAGAATGATTATGGGCAAGGGAAGTTACACTTACCAGCTTTGCTGGGGTGCTCTTTGTCTCCTCCTGCTGGCCAGGAGTTGAATATCCCACTAGTAATTGGAAGGACGTTGTGGACTCTCCATGCCATAGGAAAGAAATTGGGTTTTCTTGTCCCTTTAAGATATTAGGGATCTGCATTCGGATCTTTTATGAGGATCAGAATGCGGAAGTAAGCAGTGGCTCATGCCTTTTGGATATTTTCATAGTCAAATTGATTCTTGTAAAAGATCCCCACCCGTAAGATCTTAGAGTGGGGATCCCCACACTAAGATCAGCAGAGATCTTAGTGTAAGGATATTTTACAGGAATCAATCCGGCTCTGAAAATATCCGAGGGGCACAAGCCGCTGCTTACAACCGCATTCGGTCTGAATGCACATAACTAAGTTATCCTTCAGCTACTGTCCAGCTGCAAGTTGAGAATAAAAAAAGGAAATCTGCAGTGGTGAGGCCATGCTTTGCTTTACTGTGATTTTATAAGATTTTACTGTAAACCTCCTTAAAGGGACAGTATACACCAATTTTCATATAACTGCATGTAATAGACAGTACTATAAATCATTATATGCACATATACTATTATAAAAATCCAGTATAAAACATTTTAAAAACTTACTTAAAAGCTTCCAGTTTAGCACTTTTGATTAGGTTGACTGGGACACCCGGTGAAAGTAGACACTCCCCCTCCCCCTGCATATGAAAAGACTCTACACAAACAGGAGCAAGCAGGAATCTGTATACATCAGTATTCTTCTAAAGTTAG
This sequence comes from Bombina bombina, assembly GCF_027579735.1. Taxonomy (NCBI): domain Eukaryota; kingdom Metazoa; phylum Chordata; class Amphibia; order Anura; family Bombinatoridae; genus Bombina; species Bombina bombina. The sequence continues at coordinate 573,068,245 of NC_069505.1, read as the reverse complement.
GAGTCTGAAAATCAGCACAATGTTATTTAAAAATAAACAAAATTATACATTTTTACAAAAAACTATGGGCTATATAAATGGGTCATCTACAAAACATTAATTCAAAGAAAAATCTGGTGTATAATGTCCCTTTAAACTGAGTAGAGAAATAACAGGACTGTGCTCCCTTGCAAGTCCTGTAACTAGCATCCTGATTGGCTGCTTAAAATGGGATGTAGCTACTGAGGAAATTTTGAGGTAAATATCTTCCTTTTTTACATAGAGATGTTCAGGTGATATTTTCTAGTCAGCTTTTTACAGCTATGCTGCATCACTTTCAAGTGCGTCAACATTTGGGCATCATGTCCCTTTAATAGTAATAAGTCAAAAGAACAAAAATTGTGGCACCTACAGAAGAGGGTCAGAAGAGGTGTTGTATTGCAACAGGGATGAAGTAGAAAGTAGCGTGGATAGAGAAAACATGGAAGAGGACAAAGTGAGCCCCAATATTTTAGGTTGGACAGTTCTCCCTTAACCCTTTTTTATTAACTTTTTTAAAATATATTTATTTTTTGCTTTTTTTCCAGATCCCCAAGACTTATACCGTTGGAAAGGTTAGACGATTACCTTTCCAACGGTGGGTCTTAGGGGTCTGTTGCTGCTTAGATGCCTAAGATATAGACTTCTAAGTAGCATGCCCCCATTTCCCTATATTGTCCATTGTTAATTTTAAATAAAATTGTGAGTGACGTCACCACGTGAATCATAAAGCCCTGGCGATGCCTCTCACTATTCAGGCCAGATTGCCAGAGTGAGAGTAGGTAAGAACCCCCAGATTGCCCTCAAGGTGGGTGAGTGCTAGCGACGGCTCTGACCGGTCATCAGCACCTGACTGGGACAATTTATATAGTTAGCACTCAAAGGGTTAAAGGAACATTTAAAGGGACAGTAAAGTCAATATTAAACTATCATGATTCAGATAGAACAAGTCATTTTAAACAACTTTCCAAATGTCTAATTTGCTTCACTCTCTTGGTATCATTTGTTGAAAATCATACCTAGGTAGGCTTAGAAGCATCACACTACTGGGAGCTAGATGACATTTGTTCTCCATATATGTTCAGCTAACTCACAGTAGTGCATTACTTCTCCTTAAAGTGCCATAAAATATGTTTATATGTGCATATCCTAAAAGGGCTATTTAAAGGGACACTGAACCCAATTTTTTTCTTTTGTGATTCAGATAGAGCAGCAATTTTAAGCAACTTTCTAATTTACTCCTATTATCAAATTTTCTTTATTCATTTGGTATCTTTATTTGAAAAGCAAGAATGTAAGTTTAGATGCCGGCCCATTTTTGGTGAACAACCTGGGTTGTCCTTGCTGATTGGACAGCACCAATAAACAAGTTCTGTCCATGGTCCTGAACCAAAAATTTGCTGGCTTCTTAGCTTAGATGCCTTCTTTTTCAAATAAAGATAGCAAGAGAAGGAAGAAAAAATGATAATAGAAGTAAATTAGAAAGTTGCTTAAAATAGCATGCTCTATCTGAATCATGAAAGGAAAAAAATTGGGTTCAGTGTCCCTTTAAGTAAAAAATAGTGTGCATAAAATTTTTTTTAAAAATTGCTGGCAAGTATTTTAATACAACGCCATGCTGTCTGGAGTAGTCTGATCCACACCCCCATCAGTGTTTAGCATCAGAAACACAGGCATTGTATTTCAACTGACTTCACAGCAGCTTATTTGCTGCTAGGCATGTTCCAGCAGATAATGAGTGTTAAAGTCTTGCATTCTACCAAAACAAAGGTGGATATAGATACAGCCATAGGAATTGTGTGGGGTGTTAGAGCTGTACAATTCGGAAACTTAAAGGGACACTGAACCCAAATTTTTACTTTCGTGATTATAAACAGATTAACTTTCTGGGAATACCAGATGTACATATTAATACCTTTAATAGTGGTTATATTTACCAGATTGTGTTAAGAGAAGACAACTGTAGGACTATGAATAATTGGTACTGTGGCACACAGTATATAGGTGTCAAATTATTGGCAAATTTTCTGGGAATACCAGATATACCTATTAATACCGATCGCTTTAATTGGGCTCAGCAAGTAATGGCTCAAAAAAGACCAATGTCTATACCTTTTAATTACCGAGGTCAGTAAATAACCTATTTGGAAATACCAGATATACCTATTAATACCGTTATAATAATCAACCTGAATAGATGACTAGGAAGAGACTGATGCCTATACCTTGTAATACCGTAATAGGTAAATAACCTTTCTAGAAATACTGGATATACCTATTAATACAGTTGTAGTGGTTGTCCAGGGCAGATAGTAACTCTGACGAGACCAATGTCTTTACCTTTTAATTACTGTGGTTGCAAATAATTGTTCTGGAAATACCAGATATACCTATTAATACCAGTTATAGCTGTTAATACCGCTATTATGAAAGGTCTGGATAAATGAGGGCTCAAAAGAGACCAATCTTATACCTTTTAATTACTTTAACAGATTATTAGTCTGGAAATACCAGAAAACTGTACCTTTTAAATACCGCTATCTATACCTTAGAATACTGTTATCATGGGGAAAAGGTAAGAAGGTAAGAGGTACATTAAATAAAGAGCAGATGTCAGTATGGGATGCCCCATATAAATGGTGATGTCTTCCTAAATATTCAAGGATACATATTAATACCGTTTTGTATCGTTTATAGTGCAAAAATACAAGCATAGCGCGTTTAAAAAAAGAAAAAGGGGGAGAAGGGGGACAAGAACGCCACTGACGCGTTTCGCCGGGTGGCTGTATCAAAGGGCAATCTTGTAATCTTCTTGTCAAACTTTTATACCCTTAGCTGTAATTGAGTTGGCTGATTAAGCACCTATTATAAATAATTATTATTATTTATTTCTATTAAATCACGTTAAACTTTGGGGAGTGAACAAACTCCAAATCTGTCCAATGCGCATATCGTCATTTGATTGACAGAATTCATGATCAATCCCCCAAATGCATTATGATAGGTCGCTTAATCAGCCAATCCGATTACAGCTAAGGGTATAAAAATTTGACGAGAAGCTTGCAAGATTGCCCTTTGATACAGCCACCCGGCGAAACGCGTCTTATTTCTAATGTTCAGTTACTTGCCATGTGATGTTCAATCCTTATCAATACTTGCTATTATTCTAAAATGTATAGCTGTCTTATTCCATAGTTTTAACCTCCCCCAAATTTTATTGTCCGTTTACTTAAAGGGACACTGAACCCAAATTTTTTCTTTTGTGATTCAGAAAGAGCATGAAATTTTAAACAACTTTGTAATTTACTCCTATTATCAAATGTGCCTTATTCGCTTGGTATCTTTATTTGAAATGCAAGAATGTAAGTTTAGATGCCGGCCCATTTTTGGTGAACAACCTAGGCTGTCCTTGCTGATTGGTGGATAAATTCATCCACCAATCAAAAACTGCTGTTCAGAGTGCTGAATCAAGAAAAAAGCTTAGATGCCTTCTTTTTATATAAAGATAGCAAGAGAACAAAGAAACATTGATAAAAGGAGTAAATTAGAAAGTTGCTTAAAATTGCATGAATCACATCTGAATCACAAAAGAAAGATTTTGGGTTCAGTGTCCCTTTAACATCTCACCCTGACCAGACCAGAATCTAACTTTCCAATTGGCCTTTCCAATTGTCTTTGATTAGTAATCAACTAAATTTAGTGGACTCAGCTGACTGCCCTCCCTGCATATATTTCACACTAGTTTGGGATGTGCATTGCTATAACAACATATGTTCACATTTTCAAAGTGAACATTTTATAAGTGAGGCATTAGCAATAGAATTATACAAGAATTCAACAAGGATTGGGCAAGGGGCAAGACACAAGGCAGGTACTTTTGTAATATTATGTTTTATATACCTTACTCCCTCTTGCTTTTACTAACTGCTGGTGACATCTCCCCTAATCCTGGTCCCCAACAACTGCCTAGCCGTGCACATCCATGTATACCATCCCACAGACTCAAAAAACAAAACTCTGACAACCTTCCTCACATTCCTCTTGCATCAAAAGCCACTACCCCTTTCACTTGTGCACTCTGGAACTCTCGTTCTGTTTGCAACAAACTCACTTCTATACATGACCTCTTTATCTCCCACTCCCTCAACCTTCTGGCCCTAACAGAAACCTGGCTCTCTCCCCTAGACACAGCATCCACTGATGCTCTGTCACATGGGGGTCTCCACTTCAGCCACACTCCTAGGTCTGGTAATAGACAAGGAGGTGGTGTAGGTATTATACTTTCCTCTCGCTGCACTTTTCAACAAATACATCTCATTTCTTCCCTCACATTTTCCTCATTCGAAACCCACATGATTTGCTTATTCTCTCCTCTTTCTATACGTGTTGCAGTCATATACCGTCCTCCTGGCTCCTCAACTCAATTTCTAGATCACCTGGCTGCCTGGCTACCTTATTTTCTTTCCTCAGACACCCCTGCCCTCATTCTTGGTGACTTCAACATCCCTCTTGACAATCCCACTGCCTCCTCTGCAAAACAACTTCTGCAACTCACTTCCTCTTTCGGTTTGTCACAATGGACTGATTCTCCCACTTACAAAGATGGTCACTCCCTTGACCTGATCTTTAGCTATCGATGCACTCTCTCAAACTTCACAAACTCCCCCTTTCCTCTTTCTGACCACCATCTCCTTACTTGCAACATATCATCCCTTCCTACAACTCTCCCTCCTTCTGCTCCTCACACCAAACTTCACAGAAGCATTATGTCATTAGATCAACAACAGCTTTCTAATTCCCTCAAACCTCTCCTCTCATCCTTCTCCTCCTTTTCCTGCCCTGACCAATCTATCTGCCACTATAATTCCACCCTTACATCCGTCCTTGACAATCTCGCCCCTCTTACCATAGCTCGGAAATCAAACACTCATCCTCAGCCCTGGCATTCTCCTCTGACACGATACCTACCCAGATGTTCCCGTACTGCTGAGCGGCACTGGAGAAAATCTAGGAGTTCAGCTGATTTTCAACATTACAAATCTATCTTGAACTCCTACTACTCTGCCCTTAATTTCCATAAGCAACACTACTTCTCTACTCTTTTCTCTAATCTTTCTTCAAACCCAAAACGTTTCTTTTTCACTTTCAATACTCTTCTCCGCCCTCCCCCACCTTCTAATACAACTTCTCTGTCAGCTCAAGACTTTGCCAACCACTTCAATAACAAAATCGACTCCATCAGAAATGAAATCAGCTCTCAACATAATTTCATTATCTCACCCCCTTAAATGCTCTCAATCAACAACAACCCACATAACCTTAAACTCATTCTCCCCTGTTACTGAGGAAGAGGTTTCGACACTTATACTGCGCTCTCACCTCACTACCTGTCCCCTTGGCCCTATCCCCTCACAGCTACTCCCCTCCCTCTCTGCCACCCTTACCCCTATACTCACACACACTTTCAACCTCTCCCTCAGCACCGGTATATTTCCCTCATCGCTGAAACATGCGCTGGTCACACCTATCCTAAAAAAAAACTTCCCTTGATCCTACCTCCCCATCCAACTACCGCCCTATTTCCCTCCTCCCTCTTGCATCAAAGCTTCTCGAAAAACTAGCGTATGCACGCCTATCCCAATAAACTCCCTCCTTGACCCATTGCAATCTGGATTTCATCCCCATCACTCCACAGAGACAGCAATTGTTAAGGTTACCAATGACCTACTTACAGCCAAATCAAAAGGCCACTTCTCTCTGCTTATCCTTTGACACTATTGACCTTCCTCTTTTGCTCCAAACCCTCCAATCCTTCGGCATCTGTGACACAGCCCTCTCGTGGCTCTCTTCCTACCTGTCAAACCGTACCTTTAGTGTAGTCTTCTCTGGGGCCTCCTCTGCCCCGTTACCACTTTCTGTCGGAGTACCACAAGGCTCTGCCCCCTTCTCTTCTCAATCTACACGTCATCACTAGGTTTCCTAATAAAGTCCCACGGTTAACAATATCATTTGTATGCCGATGACACCCAAATCTACTTCTCTGCACCAGACCTATCTCCTTCCTTGCTAACCCGTGTCACTAACTGGATGTCCTCTCACTACCTCAAGCTAAATCTCTCCAAAACTGAGCTCCTTATTTTCCCCCCTTCTTATAAACTCTCCACCCCCAATCTCTCTATAACTGTCGACAACTCCATCGTTACCCCTACCCCGCATGCCCGATGTCTCAGGGTCACATTTGACTCAGATCTTTCTTTCACTCCTCACATTCAGTCATTGGCTAAAGCCTGCCGCTTCCACCTTAAAAACATCTCTAAAATTAGACACTTTCTTAAACAAGACACAACTAAGATTTTAATCCACTCTCTCATTCTTTCCCTCCTCGATTACTGCAACTCTGTCCTCTCTGGTCTCCTCACCTGCCGCCTAGCTCCTTTACAATCCATAATGAATGCCTCTGCCAAACTCATCTTCCTTACACGTCACTCTTCATCTGCTGCACCTCTCTGCCAATACCTTCACTGGCTTCCTCTTGCCTCTAGGATCAAACACAAAATTCTCATTCTGACATACAAAGCCCTCAACTGCACTGCTCCCCCCTATATCTCAGACCTTGTCTCAAGATACTCTCCCTCCCGTCCCCTTCGCTCTGCTCACGACCTCCTACTCTCCTCCCCTCTTGTCACCTTATCACACTCCCGTTTACAGGACTTCTCCAGACTGGCTTCCATCTTGTGGAACTCTCTGCCTCGCTCCACAAGACTCTCTTCTAGTTTTAAAAGCTTCAGGTGCTCCCTAAAGACTCTACTGTTCAGGGATGCATACAACCTACGCTAACCTTTCTTTATACCAGTTGCTCTCCTCCATTGCTATCCCCTGAACCCCCTTAGCATGTAAGCCTAAGAGTCCAGCTGTTTGTAGATCACCTTCTTAAGAGCTGACTACAACAGTGCAACTCTTGGCAGGGCCCTCTACCCATTTGATCCCTATAATTGTTTTGTTGTACTCCGCATTTGTTTATAGCGCTGCAGAATCTGTTGACGCTCTACAAATAACCGATAATAATAATATTCCGACCCCTCTATTTCACCTAAAATAAGATATTTATATGGTCAATAATTTAATAATGGAACCCAAGGCAAAGGTATAAGCAATGATCTCTTTTGAATCACAATGAGGTGAGCACTATTTCAGTAAAAGGTATTAATAGGTATATATGACATTTTCAGTAAGGTTATTTGTCCACATTTGGGCATCTCTATACAAGAGGTACAATACTGACCCCCCCCCCCTCAATTATATAGTTGTATCTTCTGAACTACAATCTGGTAGACACTATTATAGCCAATGGTATTAATAGATATATCTGGTATCCCTGGAAAGATTATCTGCCGATAATTTGGCACTCCAGCGTATTTATAGCCATTGTAGGATATCTATACCTCAATAATTACAGTCAAACAAGAATCCCAGGCAACCTTACTCACAGAGAATATTTAAAGCCACGGATTCCATACTCTTTCATAATTAATTTTCTATACAAGCATATGCATATTTTAAAAGTGTGTAATTCTTTTTTCCTTTTAGCTAATTTAATAAACGTTACGTTTTATGTATTCCTCCTGCCTTATACCACCATATTTATTCTAATACAATATGATCACGTTATGAGTGCTATATTTGTACTCTTTTTTCAGTTCTTTACCGACGAGTCTCTAGCATATACTTCGTACAAGCACCTCCCCAGATTATGTCAACAAATTCTTTGATAATCACTTATATGGGAACGTTTGTTTAACTTAGTAGTGCCATTGGTCCCTCTATCAAAAGTCAAAACAAGATATCTCACTGAACTTTGAGAAGCTCTGGAACAAGATTGAAAATCTACATTCTTCTGTGACAGCCAGTTTAAAAGACATAAAGGGATGACATAGCTGAAATGGGAAGCCGAGTAGAGAGACAATGGAAAACAATCAAGAAACTATCTCTGATGACCTTTCTTTAGTATCACAGTCTCTCTCCTCCCAACAACAAATAATATCTGACTTAGAGGAGAAAATGGAGGATTTAGAGAACCGGACAAGAAGGGTAAACATTCGCCTTAAAGGAATTCCTGAAGCTATAGGGGCAAAAGAACTTCCCACTTACCTCAAACAACTTTTTGCCGCCATCACAGGGGAAACTGAAGGTGCTGAATTTCAAATAGAACGGGCTCATAGGGCTCTCAGACCGCGTCCTAAAGACGATTTACCCCCAAGGGATGTTATTATTAAACTGTTCTAAAAGCTGCTCGCTCAAACCCCAGGTTTACATTTCAAGGAAATATAATTCAGTTCTCTCAAGACCTTAAAGAGAAGTGGAGAAGATTCCAACTGTCTGCAAAGCTCTGGGCCTGGATGTACCGGAGCTGCCTTCATCTTCACAAGACGACACCAGCACCAACAAGTCGATACCGAGAAAATCAAATCTAAAAGCGAGCTGGACAAGGATTACTAGAAAGAAATTTAAGTCTTGAGGGTCTATGTCTGTTTTGCTTTATCAATAAGACCCTTGATCTATAAATTAATACCTCGGGTCGTATGCCTCTCTTCTCCTTCACACAGGATGATATCTAAGGTATGCATTTTCAACAGAAAATGCTTAGGTGAGAGAACTCCATTTGGTTTCTTTTTCATATCCACTTTCACCTGTGGAATTGATTTTAGTACTAGTTTTATGTTGAAATTTTTTTATTGAACAGTATTTGTTGTACATTTACATTCGTACATTATGATAATAAAATATCTTCAAACTCAAAAACAAGGTAACAGAAAAACGTAAATAAAAGGATAAAAGAAATACATAAAATATCAATAATCAATTGTGTGAGTCAATTATTAATAATGTTAGTATCTTTATGACAGTTCAGATAAAAGTGTACACATCATGGTATTATGAGTGGCGTGGGTGTAGAGACTAGGCACTGGACAGAGGATCAAGGTCCTGTGTGGGGATGTGAGTGATTTGAGGCTTCCCTTGTAGAATCCAATAAAACCATATTTTGTCTACTGCTTCTTTATTATCCAAAATCCAAGATGCTGCATCATACATAGAATACGTTGCGTTAATTTTGTTTAAAACCTCTTGCCATGTTAGTGCACCAGTTTTCCAATATTTAGCTATGCAAGATCTGGTAACCGTGCACAAGATCTTGATAAATGTGTTAATTGATCTGTTAAGATTAGGTAGTCGGACATGTAGGAGTGCCTGTGATTGCGTAAGTTGAATCTTTTCATTTAAAGTATTACTAATTAGTAAAGAGAGGTTGTCCCAAATATGTTTGATTTTGTCACATTCCCACCATAAGTGTGAGTAGGTTCCTAACATATTGCATCCTCTATAGCATAGTCTGGTTCCCGTAGGGGACATATGTGCTGTCTGTATTGGAGTCAAGTACCATCTATAGGCCGTCTTAAGTGCATTTTCCCTTTGGTCTGCGCTCAATAGTCCTTTGTCTGTTTCACTAAATATGTCAACCCACTCCTGTAAGTCTTTCTCTATTCCCAGATCTCTTTCCCAGTTTAATATTAATTGGGATTTTGTCTGTGTCTGTGCAGATTGTATAGAAGAGTACAGCTTTGAGATGGTGTATTTTGGTCTGTGCGGTGCTTTACATATAATCTCCAGCATTGTGGTATTCTGGATTGTATAGTGTTGTTGGAATTTCCTAAGGGCCGATATTATTTGCAAGTACAAAAACCAGTTTAGTATTAAATGAGTGATTTTCTCCTGTATCTGGGTAAATGTTAGAATTGCCGTTCCACTTAGAAAGTCAGCCACTCTGTAGAGCCCCTTATTACGCCATTTGTCTACAGGGAGTGCAGAATTATTAGGCAAGTTGTATTTTTGAGGATTAATTTTATTATTGAACAACAACCATGTTCTCAATGAACCCAAAAAACTCATTAATATCAAAGCTGAATAGTTTTGGAAGTAGTTTTTAGTTTGTTTTTAGTTATAGCTATTTTAGGGGGATATCTGTGTGTGCAGGTGACTATTACTGTGCATAATTATTAGGCAACTTAACAAAAAACAAATATATACCCATTTCAATTATTTATTTTTACCAGTGAAACCAATATAACATCTCAACATTCACAAATATACATTTCTGACATTCACAAACAAAACAAAAACAAATCAGTGACCAATATAGCCACCTTTCTTTGCAAGGACACTCAAAAGCCTGCCATCCATGGATTCTGTCAGTGTTTTGATCTGTTCACCATCAACATTGCGTGCAGCAGCAACCACAGCCTCCCAGACACTGTTCAGAGAGGTGTACTGTTTTCCCTCCTTGTAAATCTCACATTTGATGATGGACCACAGGTTCTCAATGGGGTTCAGATCAGGTGAACAAGGAGGCCATGTCATTAGATTTTCTTCTTTTATACCCTTTCTTGCCAGCCACGCTGTGGAGTACTTGGACGCGTGTGATGGAGCATTGTCCTGCATGAAAATCATGTTTTTCTTGAAGGATGCAGACTTCTTCCTGTACCACTGCTTGAAGAAGGTGTCTTCCAGAAACTGGCAGTAGGACTGGGAGTTGAGCTTGACTCCATCCTCAACCCGAAAAGGCCCCACAAGCTCATCTTTGATGATACCAGCCCAAACCAGTACTCCACCTCCACCTTGATGGCGTCTGAGTCGGACTGGAGCTCTCTGCCCTTTACCAATCCAGCCACGGGCCCATCCATCTGGCCCATCAAGACTCACTCTCATTTCATCAGTCCATAAAACCTTAGAAAAATCAGTCTTGAGATAATTCTTGGCCCAGTCTTGACGTTTCAGCTTGTGTGTCTTGTTCAGTGGTGGTCGTCTTTCAGCCTTTCTTACCTTGGCCATGTCTCTGAGTATTGCACACCTTGTGCTTTTGGGCACTCCAGTGATGTTGTAGCTCTGAAATATGGCCAAACTGGTGGCAAGTGGCATCTTGGCAGCTGCACGCTTGACTTTTCTCAGTTCATGGGCAGTTATTTTGCGCCTTGGTTTTTCCACACGCTTCTTGCGACCCTGTTGACTATTTTGAATGAAACGCTTGATTGTTCGATGATCACGCTTCAGAAGCTTTGCAATTTTAAGAGTGCTGCATCCCTCTGCAAGATATCTCACTATTTTTTTACTTTTCTGAGCCTGTCAAGTCCTTCTTTTGACCCATTTTGCCAAAGGAAAGGAAGTTGCCTAATAATTATGCACACCTGATATAGGGTGTTGATGTCATTAGACCACACCCCTTCTCATTACAGAGCTGCACATCACCTAATATGCTTAATTGGTAGTAGGCTTTCGAGCCTATACAGCTTGGAGTAAGACAACATGCATAAAGAGGATGATGTGGTCAAAATACTAATTTGCCTAATAATTCTGCATTCCCTGTATTGTCAGGTAAGATTCTTGCGGCAGTAGATATTTAATTGGTGTGTTTTTAGAATATGTGGGTCTTAGTCTGGTCACCTTAGCTACTTTGTTCCAGGATATAAAGGTTGAGTCTAGGGTAGGAGGTCTGATCTGTTGTGTGGTGAGTGTCTGTGTCTCCTTCCCCCACAGGACGTCTGCTGGGTAATTCCAGCCCCCCATATAAGCTTCAAGAGTTGGCCATATAGTATCAATATTGGGGTTATCTAGTAAGGTTGTTTGAGCTAATCTTGCCGCCTTATAATAGTCGACAAGATTGGGGACTCCTACTCCCCCCAATGTTCTATGTCTCGTTAAACAAGTGGCTGGAATTCTAGGAGATTTTTTCCCTCTAATAAATCTAATCAACTCTGATTGAATCTGAGCTAGCTCTGGGGTTGGGATTTTGATTGGAAGTGTTCTGAAGAGGTAGAGCAGGCGTGGTAAGATATTCATCTTGACCGCTGCTTTACGGCCATACCAGGAAAAGGAGTAATGTGCCCATTTCTGGAGATCTTGACGGATCTCTTTGAACAGTGGTGTGTAGTAGGCTTTGTATAGTTGGCTGAATTGGGTTGTTAAGTGAACACCTAGGTATTTAATAGTACGATTAGCCCATTTCATGGTGAAGTTTAGTTCAATTAGTTTTTGCGTGTGGGTTGGTAGTGTGACAGGTAGGGCTTCACACTTCTCTAGATTAATTTTGTAACCCGAGATCAATGAGAATTTGTCCAAGAGTTGGTATAAGTTAGGCAATGAGATCAGAGGTTTGGTAATTGTTAATAAAATGTCATCATCGAACAATGTCAGTTTGTATTCAGTGGATTTTATTTTAAAACCTGAAATGTCTGGGGAATTCCTAATCTGGGCTGCTAGAGGTTCTATGCAAAGGGCAAATAGGAGGGGTGATAAAGGACATCCCTGCCTAGTTCCGTTGAGGATGGGGAAGATTTTGGATTTGTAACCTGTGGCTGTGACTTGTGCTGTGGGGTTCGAGTATATCCTTTCAATCGCTGTTACAAAAGGGCCGTTGAATCCCATGGTTCGGAGCACCTGTAGTAGGTATTTCCAATCTATTCTATCAAACGCCTTCTCCGCGTCCAATGATAGGAGCAGAGAAGGCGTTTTGGTGACAAACAAGTAGTGAATGGAGTCTATTATACGTCTGATATTGTCTGGGGCTTCCCTATCCTTTATGAAACCCACCTGATCGGGGTGGATCAGGTTGGGCAGTATTGCTTTAAGACGATTAGCTAGAATTTTCGTAAATATTTTGAGATCCTGATTAATAAGTGAGATGGGGCGATAGTTCGAACAGTACTTTGAGTTTCTACCTGGTTTGGGAATCACCACTATTTTCGCCATTAAAAGTTCAGGTGGAATTGGATGGCCCTCTAGAATGTGATTGCATAAGTTAGTTAAATGGGGGAGCAGTATAGGGCTAAATAGTTTATAATATTCTCCAGCAAATCCGTCTGGACCAGGGGCTTTACCTTTTTTTAAGGTCTTTGATGGCTAATGATACCTCCTGAGGGGAAACTTGTGAGTTTAGTAACTTTCTATCATCTTCTGAAATTTTGTTTAGGTTAGCACCGGCAAGAAAGTCTATGGTTTCTGACTCAATTTGTGGTGTGTGACTAACTTTTTTACCATCATATAATTTCCCATAAAATTCTGCGAAAGTATCAACAATCTCCTGGGGGTGAGACACAGACACTCCCTGTGAATTAATTATGTTTGGTATAGCAGAAGCTCTACAACGTTAGCGTATTTTGTGTGCAAGAAATTTATCCGGCTTGTTAGCGAACACATAGTATTGCGTCTTTAACTTCAGTATCGCTCTGGCTGCAATAGAGTTTAGAATGCTATTTAGATTATCTTTTTTCTTGTTCAGTTCTTTTAGAATAGATTTGCTCTGGGTTCGTTTGTGTTGTATTTCTAGCTGTTTTATATCATTCTGAAGCTGAATTATTAAGGTGTTTTTATGGTTCAAAGAGCGAGATTTAAACTGGATTAGCAGACCTCTAAGGAACGCTTTGTGTGCTGCCCATGTGTGTATCGGGTTGTTAGTAGAATCGCTATTAAACCTCCAAAATTCGCTTAGCAGCTTGCTTATATTAGCTAGTGTGTTTGTCTCTAAGCAAGGACTGGTCAAAGGTCCACGTTCTAGATCTTTTAGGGTCAATAACCCCATTAAGTTTGATTGAAATTGGGGAGTGATCAGACCAGGTGCATGGATGAATTTCTGATGATAGCACTAGTGGGAGTAAAATCTGGCTAACTAATATGTAGTCAATTCTTGTATATGACTTGTGAGCGGCTGAATAAAATGTGGTGTCATTAGTCTCCCCGTACAGGAACTTCCAAGTGTCTGTAAGAGTATGAGGTGTAAGGGTGTCTTGAATTGATTTAATAATCCTGTTGTGTCGGAGTTGTTTATTGTTTAACTTTAGGTTTTTGTCGGAAGTAATAGTTTTCATATGGATGTTGAAATCCCCAGCCAACACTACTTTATGTTGCGACCAGTCTGTTAGTAAGTGGGAAATGTCCTTAAAGATCGTGTGCTGATTGTCGTTAGGGGCATATATATTGCAAAAGATAATATCGGAATCATCCAGCTGTCCCTTTACAATTAGATATCTGCCCTCTGGGTCTGCTAGAGTGGATTCGTGTCTAAAGTTTAAGGAAGAGTGAATGAGTATGGATACTCCTCTTTTTTTTGTTTCTGTGGTGGCGTGGTAGTGGAGCGGGAACGCTCGAGACCAGTACTTAGGAATATTTGTATGTGTTAAATGAGTCTCCTGCAGGAAAAGAACGTTAGCGTGCAGTCTAAGGTAGTGAGCCATAGCTACCCTGCGCTTAATGTCTGAATTTAATCCTCTCACATTGTGAGAAACTAAGTGTATTTTAGGCATTAGTAGTGTTTGCACGCCATGTGTTTACATCTCCCGGGATATGAGAGAATCTTACCCTTATTTGGTGTCCTGTAGTATTCCCCCCATTCCACCCAGGCCTCGCTCTCACACACCTCAATGTAATATGTGACCATAACACAGTATTGATAGAAAAAAAAAGACAATAAAAGAAAAAAACAATATGCATAATAAGTAGAAAAAAAGAAATACATTAACCAAGTCTCTCTTAGATAAAGAGACAACAAATCTCATGATGACTCGTCTTGAAGGAGCGGCATCTAGAAATATAACTAGTATTTTAAACAGTGAATTCAACAGTTAGAAATTGTGAACAGTAAACTCTAATGTAGTTGGTGAAACAGTGTGAATCATACTTTACCCAATCTTAGCCATTAGTGCTATGGAAATCGGTTTATACAATTCTGAGGTGAACCTCAAAGTTCAGTATGTGTCCCTAGTTTCAAGGTGGTACCCTAAAGTCTATCAGCAAGAGTCATCTGTTTTTCAGTCTTTTCTTATTAGAAGACTGCCATTTTGATTGTAGAGCGTCTTGTTGTGAAAGTTGAAGGTTTTTGTGTTGTTTAGCTGGTATGTTCGCTGGAATCGATGGAGGATCCAGGCCCAACAGCCCACAGATATTTGGAATTTCTTCTTCGTCTTTTACAGTTAAGGTTTTGCAATCTCTGATAATGTGTAAAGCGAACGGGAACCCCCAGCGGTATTGGATCTGGTGCCTCCTTAACATAGCTGTGAGTGGTCGTAGCTGGAATCTTCTCTGTAAGGTTCTGACGCTCAAGTCCTGAAAGAATTGGACAATTGTACCTTGAAACTTAAAAGTTGAATTTTGTCGGGATGCAGACATAATTTTCTCCTTTTCTTGAAAGATCACCATCTTCACAATGACATCTCTCGGTGGGGCATCATCTTTCGGTCTTGCTCTGAGAGCTCTGTGGGCTCTTTCAATGTTATATGTAGAATCATCTTTGTCGCCAGTAATGGCTCTGAACAGCTGTTGCAGGTATATGTGGAGTTCTTTGTTCAGGACCGTTTCTGGTATGCCTTTCATTTTAATATTATTTCGCCTGCCCCTATTTTCAAGATCTTCGATTTTGTCTTGAAGCTCATTGATAGATTGTTGTTGGGAGTTGACTGCCTCAGTTACTGAGGAGAGATCTTCTGATATAGCCTCCCTTTGTTCTTCCAGAGTTTCAATTCTGCCTCCTAATTCATTAATGTCAGACTTAATATCAGTGAGACTATCGGTAACAGAAGTATGCATAGAGTCTATCTTTTCCCACAGATGTTCAAAGTTAGCTGCTATGTCCTGTTTTGAGACTAGTAGGCGCAAATCTGCCCTTGTTGCCGGTGTTTGGTCTCCCTCAGCCCCCACAGTGCCTGTTTCCAGCTCAGAGTCACCATCTTCATCTCTTATAGTATCATTTGTAGGTTTATTAAGTTTGGTGGGTCTGAAATATGGGTTGATATTCTGCGACTTAGAAACTTTGTCTGCTTTTGTCAGTTTTTTAGCCGCCATCTCGTATAATTAAAGATTTTGGTAGATGTCTTGCTGCCTTCCACTTGTAGTGGTATCTGTGTAATTGACCTTGAAAAGTGGTACTGTGGTATGTTGTATAGAGCAGTTCCCTCTAATACTTAGTAAGCAATAGCTCTAATGTTGCGTCGCTCTGTTTTGTATCTCAATAGCTGCATGTGTGGAATATTACAGAAGTTAGAGCCTTACAATGTAGAAGTGGTACACGTGGCCTATCTTAGTTATTTCGGCTCAAATCTTCCTTTCTTTTAATTTCTGTACCGGAGCCTCACTTAGTTATTGCTTTATTTTATGTCCCCATAGTTATATATGTGGGCCGTGCTTGACACTGGAGCCCTCCAAAGCATGTATCACACACGTATTTTCTTACAATAGATTCAACTCAAATTCTCTAGCCTGCTGTTCGCTGTGAGTTACTATTGCAGTTTTCTGCCTCTTCATGTTCCCTTCTTGCTTATGACTTGCTTTATTGTTGTTGTTTTATGATAGACGTTTGTGTAAAAAAGTGGCTGCCTCAGACCGCCATTTGCCGCCAGGTTGCATGTCACCTTTATTTTGCGCTTCAAACCCTAGGCTAACCGGTTAGTGTCCACTACCCTCCGGGGGTGCTCACCTCTTATTGTGATGTCCAGTGGCCTGGGTTAACGGCTAAGTCCTATCAGAGGCATGCCTGCATCTCCGTCTCTGCAGAACCGGACGTGGCTCCGTGTGAGAGCACTTAGTTAGGCCTCATATGTCCGTCTCTGTGTTTGAGGTACTAGTTGTTCTCTGCAGCTTATCAGCTCTCCATCAGCAAGGGCTATATCTCCGACTTATAAGCTGAGGTTTTCCGTCTCAGGGCAACTGTTCAGACAGCTTAAAATCACTGTTTTATATTCTTAGCTCCTGGAGCTCAGCGATTACACCGCCATCACTGAGCACAGTCAGGCTCCGCCCTTAGTACTAGTTTTAAAGGGACACTGAACCAAATTTTTTCATTTCGTGATTCAAATAGAGCATGCAATATTAAGCAACTTTCTAATTTACTCCTAATATCAAATTTTCTTCGTTCTCTTGCTATCTTTATTTGAAAAAGAAGGCATCTAAGCGTTTTTGTTCAGACCTCTGGACAGCACTTTTTTATTGGTGGATGAATGTATCCACCAATCAGCAAGGACAACCCAGGTTGTTCACCAAAAATGAGCCAGCATCTAAACTTACATTCTTGCATTTCAAATAAAGATACCAAGAGAATGAAGAAAATGTAATAGGATTAAATTAAAAAGTTGATTAAAAGGTCATGCTCTATCTGAATCACAAAAGAAAACAATTGGGTTGAGTGTCCCTTTAAGCTCAATTCATCTCATTTATGCCCTTCCATCGGACAGATATGAACTATAGTTATGTGTATTATTAACTTGAGGTGCCTTATGCTATGGATATTTTTTTTTATTTACTACTGCCATGCAATAAAATAGTCAAGTCTACAGCTAAGCTGTATCACATTGTTTTTTTTTTATTGTGTAAAGTTATTTTTGTTCTTTTAAGTCATGAAAGGGACACTGAACCCCAATCTGTTGTTTGGTGATTCAGATAGAGCATGCAATTTTAAAGGGACAGTCTAGTCCAAAAAAAACTTTCATGATTCAGATAGGGCATGTAATTTTAAACAATTTTCCAATTTACTTTTATCACCAATTTTTCTTTGTTCTCTTGGTATTCTTAGTTGAAAGCTTAACCTAGGAGGTTCATATGCTAAATTTCTTAGACCTTGAAGGCCGCCTCTTAACAATGCATTTTAACAGGTTTTTCACCACTAGAGGGTGTTAGTTCATGTTTTTCATATAGATAACACTGTGCTCGTGCACGTGAAGTTGCCTGGGAGCCATCACTGATTGGCTAAACTGCAAGTCTGTCAAAAGAACTGAAATAAGGGGCAGTCTGCAGAGGCTTAGATACAAGATAATCACAGAGGTAAAAAATATATAAATATAACTGTGTTGGTTATGCAAAACTAGGGAATGGGTAAAAAAGGGATTATCTATCTTTTAAAACAATAACAATTCTGGTGTAGACTATCCCTTTAAGCAACTTTCTAATTTACTCCTAATATACATTTTTCTTCGTTCTCTTGCAATCTTTATTTGACAAAGAAGGCATCTAAGCTAAGGAGCCGGCCAATTTTTGGTTCAGCACCACGGACAGCACTTGTTTATTGGTGGGTGAATTTATCCACCAATCAGCAAGAACAACCCAGGTTGTTCACCAAAAATGGGCCGGCATCTAAACTTACATTCTTGCTTTTCAAATAAAGATACCAAGAGAATGAAGAAAATGTAATAGGAGTAAATTAGAAAGCTGCTTAAAATGGCATGCTCTATCTGAATCACGAAAGAAAAATTTTGGGTTCAGTGTCCCTTGAAGTACCACTTACATATATAGTTAACGAACATATACTTGTAAACAAGATGTTTCCATTTGGATTCCAGGACTGTTGCTTAAGAGTTCAGGTAGGATTTATAGATACCATACTCTCACACACACTTAACGTGAAACCTACTCAATATACTACATATTTTAATAAATACTCCATTGGGAATTATGACCATTACGAACACATGTGAGAGGTTTTCACTCAGATATAAAGGGACGCACTGCCCTCAATCAATATAAACACTTGCGTGCAAATATCATATACTTACAAGAAACTAATTTTACTAGTTAGATCATCCCAAAATACTGGAGCAAAGATTTCCCACAATACTACCACATCAATTGGGGGGGGGGGGGAGTCTCCATACTAATCCATTCCTCGTTACAATTTACGCACAGAGAGACAATTTCAGACAAAGAGGATAGATATATTTTAGTTCAGGGCCAGATACAGGGAACAGATATTCTCTTATGTAACATTTACGCTCCAAATGAGGGACAACATATTTTTTTCCGTAACATAACACGAGGCAAGGCTGCCCACTTTCCCCCCTACTCTTTGCTATCTGCATAGAGCCCCTGGCGACTTCAATCAGAAATTCACCAGACATTACAGGTGTGCAAATTGGGTCAATTAAAGTGAAGGTCAATTTTCATGTGAAAGTGCCCGGTTTCTAAAAAAAAACTATTAAAAACAGGGTCACTTTCATTCATGAAAAATGACATAGCACCGTATTTTAAAAATACTTACCTTGTTCTTGTGAAACGCCAGATCACCGTTCTGAAACAATGCCCCGCCTGCTTCTTCCTGGTTTACTTACTGGATGTCCTCTCACTACCTCAAGCTAAATCTCTCCAAAACTGAGCTCCTTATTTTCCCCCCTTCTTATAAACTCTCCACCCCCAATCTCTCTATAACTGTCGACAACTCCATCATTACCCCTACCCCGCATGCCCGATGTCTCGAGGTCACATTTGACTCAGATCTTTCTTTCACTCCTCACATTCAGTCATTGGCTAAAGCCTGCCGCTTCCACCTTAAAAACATCTCTAAAATTAGACACTTCCTTAAACAAGACACAACTAAGATTTTAATCCACACTCTCATTCTTTCCCGCCTCGATTACTGCAACTCTGTCCTCTCTGGTCTCCTCACCTGCCGCCTAGCTCCTTTACAATCCATAATGAATGCCTCTGCCAGACTTATCTTCCTTACACGTCACTCTTCATCTGCTGCACCTCTCTGCCAATCCCTTTACTGGCTTCCTCTTGCCTCTAGGATCAAACACAAAATTCTCATTCTGACATACAAAGCCCTCAACTGCACTGCTCCCCCCTATATCTCAGACCTTGTCTCAAGATACTCTCCCTCCCGTCCCCTTCGCTCTGCTCACGACCTCCTACTCTCCTCCCCTCTTGTCACCTTATCACACTCCTGTTTACAGGACTTCTCCAGACTGGCTTCCATCTTGTGGAACTCTCTGCCTCACTCCACAAGACTCTCTTCTAGTTTTAAAAGCTTCAGGTGCTCCCTAAAGACTCTACTGTTCAGGGATGCATACAACCTACGCTAACCTTTTATTATACCAGTTGCTCTCCTCCATTGCTATCCCCTGAACCCCCTTAGCATGTAAGCCTAAGAGTCCAGCTGTTTGTAGATCACCTTCTTAAGCGCTGACTACAACAGTGCAACTCTTGGCAGGGCCCTCTACCCATTTGATCCCTATAATTGTTTTGTTGTACTCCGCATTTGTTTATAGCGTTGCGGAATCTGTTGACGCTCTACAAATAACCGATAATAATATTCCGACCCCTCTATTTCACCTAAAATAAGATATTTATATGGTCAATAATTTAATAATGGAACCCAAGGCAAAGGTATAAGCAATGATCTCTTTTGAATCACAATGAGGTGAGCACTATTTCAGTAAAAGGTATTAATGGGTATATATGACATTTTCAGTAAGGTTATTTGTCCACATTTGGGCATCTCTATACAAGAGGTACAATACTGACCACCCCTCAAT
The DNA here is from genome assembly GCF_027579735.1 of Bombina bombina. NCBI lineage: Eukaryota > Metazoa > Chordata > Amphibia > Anura > Bombinatoridae > Bombina > Bombina bombina. Next base: position 573,047,888 of record NC_069505.1, on the reverse strand, counting down.
TATATAGTTGTATCTTCTGAACTACAATCTGGTAGACACTATTATAGCCAATGGTATTAATAGATATATCTGGTATCTCTGGAAAGATTATCTGCCAATAATTTGGCACTCCAGCGTATTTATAGCCATTGTAGGATATCTATACCTCAATAATTACAGTCAAACAAGAATCCCAGGCAACCTTACTCACAGAGAATATTTAAAGCCACGGATTCCATACTCTTTCATAATTAATTTTCTATACAAGCATATGCATATTTTAAAAGTGTGTAATTCTTTTTTCCTTTTAGCTAATTTAATAAACGTTACGTTTTATGTATTCCTCCTGCCTTATACCACCATATTTATTCTAATACAATATGATCACGTTATGAGTGCTATATTTGTACTCTTTTTTCAGTTCTTTACCGACGAGTCTCTAGCATATACTTCGTACAAGCACCTCCCCAGATTATGTCAACAAATTCTTTGATAATCACTTATATGGGAACGTTTGTTTAACTTAGTAGTGCCATTGGTCCCTCTATCAAAAGTCAAAACAAGATATCTCACTGAACTTTGAGAAGCTCTGGAACAAGATTGAAAATCTACATTCTTCTGTGACAGCCAGTTTAAAAGACATAAAGGGATGACATAGCTGAAATGGGAAGCCGAGTAGAGAGACAATGGAAAACAATCAAAAAACTATCTCTGATGACCTTTCTTTAGTATCAGTCTCTCTCCTCCCAACAACAAATAATATCTGACTTAGAGGAGAAAATGGAGGATTTAGAGAACCGGACAAGAAGGGTAAACATTCGCCTTAAAGGAATTCCTGAAGCTATAGGGGCAAAAGAACTTCCCACTTACCTCAAACAACTTTTTGCCGCCATCACAGGGGAAACTGAAGGTGCTGAATTTCAAATAGAACGGGCTCATAGGGCTCTCAGACCGCGTCCTAAAGACGATTTACCCCCAAGGGATGTTATTATTAAACTGTTATAAAAGCTGCTCGCTCAAACCCCACGTTTACATTTCAAGGAAATATAATTGTTCTTTCAAGACCTGTCATAAGACACTGCAGCGTCGAAGTTCTCTCCGACCTCTCACCTCCCTCTTAAGGAAAAACCAAATTGTCTATAGATGGGAACTTTCCTTCTGCTCTACAAATAATAAAAGATAGCAGAACCATCACTTAAAGAGAAGTGGAGAAGATTCCAACTGTCTGCAAAGCTCTGGGCCTGGATGTACCGGAGCTGCCTTTATCTTCACAAGACAACACCAGCACTAACAAGTCGATACTGAGAAAATCAAAACTAAAAGCGAGCTGGACAAGGATTACTAGGAAGAAATTTAAGTCTTGAGGGTCTATGTCTGTTTTGCTTTATCAATAAGACCCTTGATCTATAAATTAATACCTCGGGTCGTATGCCTCTCTTCTCCTTCACACAGGATGATATCTATGGTATGCATTTTCAACAGAAGATGCTTAGGTGAGAGAACTCCATTTGGTTTCTTTTTCATATCCACTTTCACCTGTGGAATTGATTTTAGTACTAGTTTTAAAGGAACCCAATTTTTTCATTTCGTGATTCAAATAGAGCATGCAATATTAAGCAACTTTCTAATTTACTCCTAATATCAATTTTTCTTCGTTCTCTTTCTATCTTTAATTGAAAAAGGCATCTAAGCTTTTTTTGTTCAGAACTCTGGACAGCACTTTTTTATTTTATTTACTTTCCCCCCTACTCTTTGCTATCTGCATAGAGCCCCTGGCGACTTCAATCAGAAATTCACCAGACATTACAGGTGTGCAAATTGGGTCAATTAAAGTGAAGGTCAATTTTCATGTGAAAGTCCCCGGTTTCTAAAAAAAAAAACTATTAAAAACAGGGTCACTTTCATTCATGAAAATTGACATAGCACCGTATTTTAAAAAATACTTACCTTGTTCTTGTGAAACTCCAGATCACCGTTCTGAAACAATGCCCCGCCTGCTTCTTCCTGGTTTACTTATCCAGAAATGACGAAACCGGCTTCCTCCAATCACAGCATTCACTCAGGCAATGATTACCCCAGGGGGGAAGCCGTGATTGGAGGATGTCTGAATCGTCATTGCTGACGTATGAAGAGACTTGCGACGGGCTAGTAAAGCACTGGAGCAACTTTAAGAAGAAAAGGTAATATTTAAAGAAAACGGCTGAAATGTCAATTTTCATGAATGAAAGTGCCCTTGTTTTTAATAGTATTTTTTTAAAAACCGGGCACTTTCACATGAAAATTGACCTTCACTTTAACCACAAAATAACATTATTTGCGGATGATATCCTACTTACTTATTACTAGGCCACTGATTTCTTTACCCAACGTATATGACATCATAAATATTTTTTCTTCAATCTCAAGCTATAAAATAAACTTAGATACATGTGAAGCCCTCCCAATAGCCATGCCAAAACACACTATCAAACTCATTGAGGTTAATTTTGATATTAAATGGGCAAAAGTTGGCATCCAATATCTGAGAATAAAGTTAACTCCACAGCTCTATCAAACAAATTTCTTTCCCTTATATAAAACAATTAGATCAGATATTCTCAGATGGCAGAAACTCAAATTATCTTGGTATGGAAAGCTCTCCATTATTAAAATGAACATTCTGACAAGAATTCTATATTTATTTAGAGCACTACCAATTAAAGTTCCAAAACAGGATTTAGATTCAATCCAATCAGTACTCCATGGCTTTCTTAGAGGCAAAAAAAATGCTAGAATCCCATTTCACACTAACTCGTCATATTACCAAGCCTCTAGAATTGCCCAAATTACCATGTTTGGTAGGAAAAACAAAGATGTGATATGGCCTACTTTAAAAGCCTATATGGAAGATCTTGGTTCTCCAGAAGACGTACTGTGGAATAAAGTTGAGGGACTGGTAGGACATGACATACGCTTCTCAATTACTAAACTTTTCATACAACAATGGAAATCTTTTACTGGAAAGACGGCCCTCATGCCTATCCAATCCTTGTTAACTCCACTGAAATACTTAATACATAAGGACTATAGACCCCTAATACAAAAATGGGAAAATAAAGGACTGTACAGGGGGGCAGACATACTTATTCACAACACCCCCATGACCTACAACCAACTTAAACAAAAAAAATAGACCCTCTACCGGTACATTGGTTCCTCTACTTAAAAATTATTGCAATTCGTAAATTCATTGCAAACATGGGATCATTTGCGCTGAGCAGACTTGAACAAATACGTATCCAACAAATCAGACCCAAACATATGATTTCAAATATATATGTTGCCATACAATCTACTACTGACAGAGCTAAACAACCCTTGCGGATATGAAAGAATTGTATCAAAACCTTGTTTAGGTGGTACCTCCCTCCTATGAAAACAGTACATATAATAAAAGGGGGTACTAGAAATTGCTCTAGAGGCTGCAACACAGTGGAAACCAACTTACATTTGTGGTGGGATTGTCCCAATGTCCATAAAATATGGAGAGACACTTTCAAACTGTTGAGTATTATATTAGATGAACATATCTCACTTAACATTTCACAGGCCTTACTGAATGAAAGGTTTACTATGTTTGACTCCCATATAAATACCTTCATAAGAATTATCTGTACCACTGTGAGAATAAATATAGCGAAGTACTGGAAGTCTGAAGTCCCTTCATGCGGGGAAATCAAACAAAATTGAATATATATATTCTATGTACGAAACAGCAGCACATATCCAGAATACCACAGACTCTTTCTGCAAGGTGTGGTACTACTGGTTACTCCATAAAGACAGGTTGCAAACTCAATTAACAGTGAGTGGGGAATCTGATAATTCAACTTATGTTTTAACTCCTATTTGGTGGTCATAATCCTTAAGTCCTGAGGTTTAATATTAATACATCTTCATATTTCAACTAAGTGTAATAAAACTTTTTTAGATGGAAAATGATACAGGTCATGACAATTTGTTGTTTCTATTAATAGTTATTTTTATTGGTTTTGTGCCTTGTTGAATTCTATGTTGAACTTTCTTCATGTTCTCGCTACTCTGGATGAACCTTTGTCAAGGAAGTTTGAGAAGACCAGCCAATGAGCAAGATCTAACGTAAGTCCAGGTTTGGATGTTCTTGCAGAACTTACCAATGGTCTATATATGCTTGAGGGGTTGCATCTGTGAAATAGTGAACACTCACTTTGATCCGAACATTGTTCAAACAGGCTGCTTTGGCTAAACTTACTGTAGAACGAAATGCAATTTGTAATGTTAAAATGTTTAATAAAAAATGATTTCAAATCTAAATAAAAGATACCAAGAGAACAAAAGCAAGTTTTATAATCAAAGTAAACTGGAAAGTTATCTCCGAATTATGAAAACATTTTCATGTCCATTTAAATATCCACATATATAAGAGCTATAATATGCCCCAGGCTCGTACACGGTTGGAAATACCACCATTTTTTATAAGATCAACTCATTGCCGTGGTAAAGTCATGACATAGTCAATCCCATTTGCACCTCTTTAAAAAGACTAACCAATTAAAATTCCCCTTGTAAGAACCACACAGCCAACAACTCGATATAATTTTATTTAACCACAGCTGTAAAAGTACACTATAATGGGAATAAAACCAAAAGAAGGGGGGCTTGGGGAAATTTTACACTGATATAGTGTACTTGCACTCTAACAAGGTACGGAGTTTGTAAAGGTCTCTGGGGGATGACATTCCATCAGCAGACCCAGATTGGGTTTCAGCGCAAGGTTTTTACTGGACTTTTGAAATTGCTTGCTGCTTGTAGCTGAAGCTGGTATGCCATGGGGTGAATCTTGAAACCGTATAACCTTAGGGAGAAAAGAAACACTTGTAAGAACAGATATATAATCACTTGCGTACCTTTCCCATCATTCTTGCCCCACCCCCTACCATTATGGTCTGCTATACCTATCACAACACTTCTTCTCAAGGTCTCTATTTGCACACACGACATTACCATGTTCCCCTTACCCATGGCTGCCTCTCTCTCTGGCTTATTACACTATAAACATCATGGCTACCTTGTCTCTCTCATATCAATCTTTTCTCTAGCAAAACATCCTCTCCATAATGGCCCCTCTGTATGCCCCCTTATCATGCCATCTCAATAATTGCAGCTGTATCTTCCACATTTCACACTCTCTATCATTGCCACATTATCTACCTTCCAATTTCACTCCCTACCAATTGTCTGATGTCTTCCAAAATCACACACCCCCATCATGGTCAACTTAATCTCCTCCTCTAACATCATGCCCTTCCCATCACAGTTGCTGCCTGTCTTTCCTCAATATGTTCTGACCGATTGCTGTCATTTTACAGTCTTTCCTATTACACCGTTTCCAACCAGGACACAATCTGCTCACCCCCCCCCCACCCACCCGTATTGGATGCCTCAGTCTTACCTACCCTAACACACATTTCACCATAACTGTCAACTGTCTATCCTCACAATTTTACCACCCCCAAAGGAATCTTCCAGTTTTCCACCAGGGCTCAAAATCAAGACCACCTTCAACTCTCCTATGACAATCTCTTCTCCCACCATCAGCAAATCACTGCTCTCCACTGCCGTCTCCCTGTCACGTCCTTGACATCCATCTAGCATCGTCCCCTAATCATAACCATCTAAATGTATTTTGTTCTCCACCCTCTCTCCATAATAACCACCCCTGACTTGTTCATCGTTTATTAACATCCCTCTATCACACCTTGCACATTAATCTAATCTCCTCCACTCCCATCATAGTAACCTATGTTCTACATGCTTTCTCTCCATACTATACAAGTTCACTTCATCACCAAGATACACCTCTATGCTTCCAATTTATTTAATTATCCATGCACCTTTCATTCATCCCATAATTTTATGCAGTGAACATTGCTACTCACCTAGGAACAAACTGATTGGCTGGTCTCTTGGGCCGATACTCAGGGTGAACCATGAACAACATGTGAGGGAATCCAGTACCAAAGTATGCTCCGTCTGTGTGGTGGTGGCGTGAGGACTTAGGTGTGTAAACGTCCATACATTTTGGGCAATAGAGTTTAACCATAGCTTCACCAGGAATATCAGAGAGACCTAGGTGATGGGGGAAGGTTGATTTAAGAGATAAAGGTGTATGCAACATTAGAAGCACTTTAAAATATAAACGTGAGGTTAGGGTGGAAAATAATTATTATTAAGCAGGGGTCAGACTGGTGCGCAGGGATTATTGAGCTGTAGTTCCAACGGGGAAGACAAATATAGAAAAACAGAAAAATTGAAGAAACAGAGAATCCACCACAACAGACTAAGGACAGGGAGGCACACAAAAGGCTCAAAGGCTCTTACCAATAGGCAGCATTGGCTGATTCTCACAGTAAACGCGTGGACAGTAGCCAAAATCTCCCTGCTGATATTTCTCCAGCTGCAAAGAAAGAAACATAGTGTGTAATCTCAACAGTGTTCACCTCTACAATATAATGGGAATATCTGCAAATATCAGTCTTTCCAGGTTAGCAGCCTCAGATATGTAAGCAAATTTGACAATAATATGAACTAATATGACTAAACAAATTATCTGTTACTGTTAAAAATTCAACAAATTAATTTTTATAAACTTAGAATTCCTTATTAATTTACGTATCAGTCTTCTCCTTAGGACCTATTTAATGGGCACACCACATAGCTGCTTCTACTGACCACCTGCCTAAAATTCTAGCTAATATTTAAGTAATGGTAAACCCTTCCTCCTTATAAAAACAGATCTGGAATGATATTTTAAATGGAGTTTATTTTATCAGTTGTAATGAAGATGCGGTATAAGTTACTTTTTAATCTAGATATGAAATTTAAATAAACCTTCTTGCTTACATTTTTTTTGTAACCAGATCTTAAAAGTACAGAAATGATCAGTATAGGTGGGATACAACAAGCTAAATCTGCTATTTCAAATGAGAAAATAAAAAGGTGAAGGAGCCATTTGTAAACAATTTAATTTACTCAAATAGGTAAAACAGGTCATTGGGAACACATTAAAAGTGAGAAATTACACTGCACTGTCCTTTTAAAGGGACATTATACTGTAAAATAATTCTCCACTTTAATGTGTTTCCAATCATCTATTTTGCCTGTTGAAATCACAACCTGTCAAGGTATCTGAGTATTAATAATATGGCTGTGTACACCAAATATTTCATTTAATTGGTAAAACTCCAAAATGTCACAGTGTGTAATTTAGCCCACACTTCTTTTGATTACACAGGATGAATCATAGGCCTGTATCCCATTCCTCAAAGGAATGGTTTTCAAAGTAATCTTAGAAAGGCCACTTCAAAAGAAACACTTCCTGCTATGGTGTGAAGCTAAATCCCTATCAGATTGTCACTGACCCTTTCTTCTGGCTCTAAAACATTTAGCCATAATATATATTTTTTAAATACTGTATTACATGTCTACATAGGGATCTGGGGAAATGCAATTCAAATTGTAATAAATTAAATGAATAACTACATTAGTATATATAAAATACTGACCCATTGAATTCAAGATAAACACATTTTTCTCTGTTTTCCAGAAATCTAGTGAAAACTACAGGAGGAACTGATGTGGAGATGAGATCTCTAAATAAGTATCTATATAATAAATGTATAAATGATAGACTAATTTCAAAATAATATCTGTCCCTTGTTTTTCAGAAAAGATGTTCCATGAATAGTAGTCATAAACAGACATATGTGGATATTTTCTATTTTAACATAGAAATTGATAAAATAATGTTTGGTACATTTTTTGTTATGCTAAATGAAATATAGATACTGAAAAGAGTTTTATTAATGCAAAAAGTTATAGTATGATAAATAATCACTTTATAAGAATGTATTAAATTGTTAACAATGTTTGATATGCATTTCTGGGTGTCTGCTGCCACCTATAGATCAGAGACGGAATTACAGCTCAGAGAGGCACCTCAGAGGTGACCAATGAGATGTTCAGCTCCGAAGGGCCTCCCATATTGTTTCATCAATGATTAAGATATATAATATATAAGAAATTAAGATATATAATATATAAGATATTAATATAAGCTGAATGCAAAAGGAGAAAAGGGGCTGACTTTTGCTGGAGGACTAGTAACTGAATAATTGGCTGCGTTGGAATACAGTTACTTTAAGCAAATTGTGCTACCTTTTCTTATCCACATTGCAAATATCCTTATTTTCATATGAGGTGAAACAAGTTTTGAAGCTGAACTATTGATTTGGTCATTTTGGGTGAAGTATACGCGATTGATATATATATAATATTGAAATCAAAAGGTATTTAGTAACTATAACTAAACTGCAGTTAATAGATTTAAAGAGCATATTTGTATTTTAAAACTTGTATTTCATAGCCTGTGTATTTTAAAACTAATCCTTAGTGCTAAGTAATTTATCTTTGCAAATATATATATATTTTTATTAGAATTGGTCTTAATTGTAAGTAATTAAGGATTTATTTCAGCTTAGATAATTTGGCATTGGAATTGGTTGCTTGCACAAATAATATATATACAATTTCTGATGTTTTAAATTGGAATGATATAAGATAAATTGTGGCTATATAGCGGATTGTACTGCCTGAATGTTAGTGACTCAGATTCTGGTATCTCATTGTGGTATTTTAAATGCAACTCTGATTTGAGAGACTATTGTGAATAAGGCAACGTTTATGATCTTTGCATAGCATATTATAATAGTTTAAACGTGTATAGAATTGATTCAGGTCTAGCTTTCTACAAATATATTTCAATGTGTCTATAAATTTTAACTAATATAAAGTATTTAGGAATTTACATTAATTTTATTGTTTCGTATATGCATTTTATTGGGGTTTTATTTTAAAGAATAATTACTAAATATATTGTATTATAATCCGGCCATATACTGACAAACCTATACTGAAAATATTGATACTGCAGTACCAGCTATAGAAAAGCTATATAAACCAAGAGGCAGGAGCTAAAATCAACCTCTCAGTGGACACCAGCCTTAAGTTATGTTCCTTAAAACACACAGACACTACCAGTCAACAGTTTTAGAACATTTACATTTTTTTCAGTTTTTGTTGAAATTTATACACTTCAAGCCCAGTAAATAATGTGATGTTACAAAGGTAAGCGGTAAACTGCCAGAGGATAAAGTAGTAGGTTTAGGATACCAAAAACTGAAAAATAATGTATGTAGATGTTTATAACCCTAAAGTGTGTCTGCATTTCCTTCAGAGAAATTGCAAAAAAAGCCAAGGTGAAAGCGAGTAGTTTCCTACACCATCAAAAGGCACTTAGAAAATGGAGGATACTTTGTTGTGGCTTTGGGTCTGTCAGACTTCTTCCTGTCCAGAGTCAGATAACAAGTTTCTGAGAATCAACACCTTGCGTGATATGCGGCTCAAGCACAGCTTAACACTGGTCAAAGTAAGAGTCTCACTTTCAACTGTGAAGAGAACACTTCAAGATGCAGATTTGACAGGTCAAGTAACAGTCAAGTAATAGTCCGAAAGTCATTGCTAAGATAGCAAAATAAGAAAAAAAAAGGCTTCCCTGGGCCATTAAGAAAAGATGATGAAACAAAATGTAATTGAAATTTTTGGTTTATCATGCTGGGGGGTTTAGTAGCTAAACTCCTCTTATCACACTGTAGCTGCTGAGTAGGCCCCAAAGACTGGTGTCCACATGCAAATGAAGCTCCTGATTGGCTCACAGGTCCTGCTCAGGACCCGCAATCCTTTTCATAATTTATTTTTTTTAACCCCTTTAAGCACATAGTAAAGCAAGACACACTAATAGAAAAATGAACATTTAAACTAAGCAATAGAACATTACTACATAAAAATGTGACAGAAATTGTGACTAAAATCTCCTTTCCAAAAAGTAACAATACAAACTGTACTGCTTAAATAAGCTTTTTTTTATGAATCCACTTATATCCCATGTTTAACCCTATAGCACATCCTTGCTACTGTGTTATGCCAACAAAAGGATACATGGGGTGTCAGTGCCTGTAGAAGGTCCCTCTGATTGGCTTATCTAGAAGTATATTTTATTGGGGATAACATAAGAGCATGCTGGTCACTATGTGCCTACTGGTTTAACCATTTAGTAGGTGATTAGGACAAATAGAAATTAAAAGTGACTAACAAAGTAGTTTATTTTTTGTAGAATGGACATAAACCCAAGCACTTCCTAACAGTTTTAATAGTTTAACATGTTTAAAAAAAAAAATATATATATATATATATATATATATATATATATATATATTAATTGTATGGTTTCAATATCACAAAACAAAAAGGTGGGATTATCATCACTTTCTGTAAACAGAACATCTTACAATTTAACGCTACTTCATTTCACTTCAAATGCTAAATATGTGAACAAACGGAAAACTACACCATGTTATCGGGAACCACTTCATTTAGCAACAGGTGGCTCATAAAACTGATAAGTGGGGTGCTATCATAATTTGTGTTAAAGCACACAAAACAATTAGGCACATACAAGAACATTTTTATCCAAAACTATTTAACATGTTTCGATAAAGCGATTTTAAATTATACCGAGGCTAACTAAGAAAGAGTGTGTTTATGCAGAAGTTGCCCCCTAAAGGCAGCTTGCTCACTGGTTGATAAAGACAAAAAGAAGCTTTTATACCAAAAAAGTTTGTTTGTTTTTTTAAATTAGAAAAAAATAAAAAAGTCAAAATTAAACTTGCATGAATCAGAAAATGTAAAAAATATTAGACGCTTCTTTTAATTCATATATAATGCACAAAGGGATCTAACCCTTTAGATCTTTAAGGTAGATGAGTTTAGGAATATACAAAAAAGGTCAAAAACTACACATCAACAAGCCATACTCAAAGTAGCTTGAAATGACACCTGTGAATGTGTGCACGTACTGTGAGGGCCTATGCAATAGTATTCAATACCACACACCTTCTCAGAAAGTAAGCAGTGAGTTGTAGGACACAAATTAAGTCTTCAGAAGCAATTCACATCACTGCCAGCTCTCTAAGGTGTGCCGTTTGATTACAGATCCATGGGCCCCTTACAGCATATGTGCGTATGCTGTAGAAAAACAGTAATAACGTTTTTGCTAATGGAAGTATACTGCAAAAATGCTTACTTTCAAATTGAAATAAACTGCATTTTAACCTTTTTATCCCTTCAATACAAAAGCAATAAACCACGCTTAGTGCAGTCTCACCATCTGTGCAATGCCTCTGTTGGTCAGAATATAGCGTGCGTGGATCAGTCCGTATAACATTTCTGCTGCCTGCTCAATGAGGTCGCTCTGATTAGGGTTATCCTCCAACTCTTCATCTGCAAGAGAATAGTAACGATAATTGTGGGTTAGGGAATTTAAAACAAGATGTGGACAAAGGTGAGGGGGTACTCATTGCCCCCTAGGATAGTACTATACACCCATATAAACTTAGAGGATCGCTAAAAAGTGGAATTGAATAACTGACAAATGCACAAGACAATGCAACAGCACTTTGTTTACATTTGAAATAAGCAGTACAACATTTTCTATCAAAATTTCAAGTTCATCCAATTTTCCCTCCTCCCCGTATCATGTGAGAGCCATCAGTCAATCACAAAATGCATACACGGAACTCTTGCACATGCTCAGTAGGAGGTGTAGCTCAAAGTGTGCATATAAAAAGAACGTGCATGTTTTGATAGAGGAAGTATATGTTATCTGAACCACAAAAGTTTAATTTTGAGTTTAGTGGCCCTTTAGGAAGGGTATCAGCATAATTTCATAACCCTTCCACCATTTTCAGGTTTTAAAGGGAGATATATATATATATATTATACAGTATATATAACAACACCATCTGGAACCTCAATAGTAAACATTAGGGTTGCACCGATACCGATACTAGTATCAGTGCCGATTTCAAGTATTTGCATGAGTACTTGTACAAATGCACCGATACCTCCAATTCCTACCCATACACCATCTTGTGGCGTTTTTCATACTGCATGTTCCCATTTCATTTTAAGCTGGAGTGGAGACTTAACTAAAAATTGTTCACTTCTGTTCTGCCAATAGAAATTGCTCTTATTTGTATTATTGTACGTCAGAGCCGTGCTCCAAAAGCTGCTACTTTACAGCTGGAAGCCTACCTGGGTACTGGGAAGTTAATAAACAGATTTAATGGCCCAAAAAACAGAATTTATGCTTACCTGATAAATTACTTTCTCCAACTGTGTTTCCGGTCCACGGCGTCATCCTTACTTGTGGGATATTCTCTTCCCCAACAGGAAATGGCAAAGAGCCCAGCAAAGCTGGTCACATGATCCCTCCTAGGCTCCGCCTACCCCAGTCATTCGACCGACGTAAAGGAGGAATATGCATAGGAGAAATCATATGATACCGTGGTGACTGTAGTTAGAGAAAATAATTCATCAGACCTGATTAAAAAAACCAGGGCGGGCCGTGGACCGGACACACCTTTGGAGAAAGTAATTTATCAGGTAAGCATAAATTCTGTTTTCTCCAACATAGGTGTGTCCGGTCCACGGCGTCATCCTTACTTGTGGGAACCAATACCAAAGCTTTAGGACACGGATGAAGGGAGGGAGCAAATCAGGTCACCTAAATGGAAGGCACCACGGCTTGCAAAAACTTTCTCCCAAAAATAGCCTCCGAAGAAGCAAAAGTATCAAATTTGTAAAATTTGGCAAAAGTGTGCAGTGAAGACCAAGTCGCTGCCTTACATATCTGGTCAACAGAAGCCTCGTTCTTGAAGGCCCATGTGGAAGCCACAGCCCTAGTGGAGTGAGCTGTGATTCTTTCAGGAGGCTGCCGTCCGGCAGTCTCATAAGCCAATCGGATGATGCTTTTAAGCCAAAAAGAGAGAGAGGTAGAAGTTGCTTTTTGACCTCTCCTTTTACCGGAATAAACAACAAACAAAGATGATGTTTGTCTGAAATCCTTTGTAGCCTCTAAATAGAATTTTAGAGCACGAACTACATCCAAATTGTGTAACAAACGTTCCTTCTTTGAAACTGGATTCGGACACAAAGAAGGCACAACTATCTCCTGGTTAATATTTTTGTTAGAAACAACTTTCGGAAGAAAACCAGGTTTAGTACGCAAAACCACCCTATCTGCATGGAACACCAGATAAGGAGGAGAACACTGCAGAGCAGATAACTCTGAAACTCTTCTAGCAGAAGAAATTGCAACCAAAAACAAAACTTTCCAAGATAGTAACTTAATATCTACGGAATGTAAGGGTTCAAACGGAACCCCTTGAAGAACTGAAAGAACTAAATTGAGACTCCAAGGAGGAGTCAAAGGTTTGTAAACAGGCTTGATTCTAACCAGAGCCTGAACAAAAGCTTGAACATCTGGCACAGCCGCCAGCTTTTTGTGAAGTAAGACAGATAAAGCAGAAATCTGTCCCTTCAAAGAACTTGCAGATAATCCTTTCTCCAAACCCTCTTGTAGAAAGGATAGAATCTTAGGAATTTTTATCGTGTTCCATGGGAATCCTTTAGATTCACACCAACAGATATATTTTTTCCATATTTTATGGTAAATTTTCCTAGTTACAGGCTTTCTAGCCTGAATAAGAGTATCAATGACAGAATCTGAAAAACCACGCTTTGATAAAATCAAGCGTTCAATCTCCAAGCAGTCAGTTGGAGTGAAGCCAGATTCGGATGTTCGAATGGACCTTGAACAAGAAGGTCCTGTCTCAAAGGTAGCTTCCATGGTGGAGCCGATGACATATTCACCAGGTCTGCATACCAAGTCCTGCGTGGCCACGCAGGAGCTATCAAGTTCACCGAAGCCCTCTCCTGATTGATCCTGGCTACCAGCCTGGGAATGAGAGGAAACGGTGGGAATACATAGGCTAGGTTGAAGGTCCAAGGTGCTACTAGTGCATCTACTAGAGTCGCCTTGGGATCCCTGGATCTGGACCCGTAGCAAGGAACCTTGAAGTTCTGACGAGACGCCATCAGATCCATGTCTGGAATGCCCCATAATTGAGTTATTTGGGCAAAGATTTCCGGATGGAGTTCCCACTCCCCCGGATGGAAAGTCTGACGACTCAGAAAATCCGCTTCCCAATTTTCCACTCCTGGGATGTGGATTGCAGACAAGTGGCAGGAGTGATTCTCCGCCCATTGAATTATTTTGTTCACTTCTTCCATCGCCAGGGAACTCCTTGTTCCCCCCTGATGGTTGATATATGCAACAGTCGTCATGTTGTCTGATTGAAACCTTATGAATTTGGCCTTTGCTAGTTGAGGCCAAGCTTTGAGAGCATTGAATATCGCTCTCAGTTCCAGAATGTTTATCGGGAGAAGAGATTCTTCCCGAAACCATAGACCCTGTGCTTTCAGGGGTTCCCAGACCGCGCCCCAGCCCACCAGACTGGCGTCGGTCGTGACAATGACCCACTCTGGTCTGCGGAAGCTCATTCCCTGTGACAGGTTGTTCAGGGTCAGCCACCAACGGAGTGAATCTCTGGTTCCCTGATCTACTTGGATCGTCGGAGACAAGTCTGTATAATCCCCATTCCACTGTCTGAGCATGCACAGTTGTAATGGTCTTAGATGAATTTGTGCAAAAGGAACTATGTCCATTGCCGCAACCATCAAACCTATTACTTCCATGCACTGCGCTATGGAAGGAAGAAGAACAGAATGAAGTACTTGACAAGAGCTTAGAAGTTTTGATTTTCTGGCCTCTGTCAGAAAAATCTTCATTTCTAAGGAGTCTATTATTGTTCCCAAGAAGGGAACTCTTGTTGACGGGGACAGAGAACTTTTTTCTATGTTCACCTTCCACCCGTGAGATCTGAGAAAGGCTAGGACAATGTCCGTATGAGCCTTTGCTTTTGACAGAGACGACGCTTGAATCAGTATGTCGTCCAAGTAAGGTACTACTGCAATGCCCCTTGGTCTTAGCACCGCTAGAAGGGACCCTAGTACCTTTGTGAAAATCCTTGGAGCAGTGGCTAATCCGAATGGAAGTGCCACAAACTGGTAATGCTTGTCCAGAAAGGCAAACCTTAGGAACCGATGATGTTCCTTGTGGATAGGAATATGTAGATACGCATCCTTTAAATCCACCGTGGTCATGAATTGACCTTCCTGGATGGTAGGAAGAATTGTTCGAATGGTTTCCATTTTGAACGATAGAACCCTGAGAAATTTGTTTAGAATCTTGAGATCTAAAATTGGTCTGAATGTTCCCTCTTTTTTGGGAACTATGAACAGATTGGAGTAAAACCCCATCCCTTGTTCTCCTAATGGAACAGGATGAATCACTCCCATTCTTAACAGGTCTTCTACACAATGTAAGAATGCCTGTCTTTTTATTTGGTCTGAAGACAATTGAGACCTGTGGAACCTTCCCCTTGGGGGTAGTTCCTTGAATTCCAGGAGATAACCTTGAGAAACTATTTCTAGCGCCCAAGGATCCTGAACATCTCTTGCCCAAGCCTGAGCAAAGAGAGAGAGTCTGCCCCCCACCAGATCCGGTCCCGGATCGGTGGCCAACACTTCATGCTGTTTTAGTAGCAGTGGCAGGTTTCTTGGCCTGCTTACCCTTGTTCCAGCCTTGCATTGGTCTCCAGGCTGGTTTGGTTTGAGAACTATTACCCTCTTGCTTAGAGGGTGTAGAATTTGAGGCTGGTCCGTTTCTGCGAAAGGGACGAAAATTTGGCTTATTTTTAGCCTTAAAAGACCTATCCTGAGGAAGGGCGTGGCCCTTTCCCCCAGTGATGTCTGAAATAATCTCTTTCAAGTCAGGGCCAAATAGCGTTTTACCTTTGAAAGGGATTTTAAGCAATTTGTTCTTGGAGGACACATCCGCTGACCAAGACTTTAGCCAAAGCGCTCTGCGCGCCACAATTGCAAAACCTGAATTTTTCGCCGCTAATCTAGCTAATTGCAAAGTGGCGTCTAAGATAAAAGAGTTAGCCAACTTAAGTGCTTGAACTCTGTCCATAACCTCCTCATATGAAGAGTCTTTATTGAGCGACTTTTCTAGTTCTTCTAACCAGAAACACGCTGCTGTAGTGACAGGAACAATGCATGAAATTGGTTGTAGAAGGAAACCTTGCTGAACAAACATCTTTTTAAGCAAACCCTCTAATTTTTTATCCATAGGATCTTTGAAAGCACAACTATCTTCTATAGGGATAGTAGTGCATTTGTTTAGAGTAGAAACCGCCCCCTCGACCTTGGGGACTGTCTGCCATAAGTCCTTTCTGGGGTCGACCATAGGAAATAACTTTTTAAATATAGGGGGAGGAACAAAAGGTATGCCGGGCCTTTCCCATTCCTTATTTACAATGTCCGCCACCCGCTTGGGTATAGGAAAAGCATCGGGGGGCACCGGGACCTCTAGGAACTTGTCCATCTTACATAATTTCTCTGGAATGACCAAATTGTCACAATCATCCAGAGTAGATAACACCTCCTTAAGCAGAGCGCGGAGATGTTCCAATTTAAATTTAAAAATAATAACAGGTTCAGCTTGTTGAGAAATTTTTCCTGAATCTGAAATTTCTCCCTCAGACAAAACCTCCCTGCTGGCCCCTTCAGATTGGCGTGAGGGTACGTCAGAACCATTATCATCAGCGTCCTCATGCTCTTCAGTATCTAAAACAGAGCAATCGCGCTTTCTCTGATAAGTAGGCATTTTGGACAAAATGTTTTTAATAGAATTATCCATTACAGCCGTTAATTGTTGCATAGTAAGAAGGATTGGCGCACTAGATGTACTAGGGGCCTCTTGTGTGGGCAAGACTGGTGTAGACACAGAAGGGGATGATGCAGTACCATGCTTACTCCCCTCGCTTGAGGAATCATTTTGGGCAACATCATTATCAGTGGCATCATTGTCCCTACTTTGTCTGGACACTAAGTCACATTCATCACATATATTTAAATGGGGAGGAACCTTGGCTTCCAAACATACAGAACATCGTCTATCTGATGGTTCAGACATGTTAACAGGCATAAACTTGATAACAAAGCACAAAAAACGTTTTAAAATAAAACCGTTACTGTCACTTTAAATTTTAAACTGAACACACTTTATTACTGAATATGCGAAAAAGTATGAAGGAATTGTTCAAAATTCACCAAAATTTCACCAGTGTCTTAAAGCCTTAAAAGTATTGCACACCAAATTTGAAAGCTTTAACTCTTAAAATAACGGAACCGGAGCCGTTTTTACATTTAACCCCTATACAGTCCCTGGTATCAGCTTTGCTGAGACCCAACCAAGCCCAGAGGGGAATACGATACCAAATGACGCCTTCTATAAGCTTTTTCAGTGGTTCTTAGCTCCTCACACATGCATCTGCATGCCTTGCTTTCCAAAAACAACTGCGCATTAGTGGCGCGAAAATGAGGCTCTGCCTATGACTAGAAAAGGCCCCCAGTGAAAAAGGTGTCCAATACAGTGCCTGCCGTTTTTTTAATACATCCCCAAGATTAAAAGAACTATTTATAGTTAACATCCATTAAATATACTTATAATGTAATCGTTTTAGCCCAGAAAAATGTCTACCAGTCTTTAAAGCCCTTGTGAAGCCCTTTATTCTTATACTAAACTAAGAAAATGGCTTACCGGTTCCCATAGGGAAAATGACAGCTTCCAGCATTACCAAGTCTTGTTAGAAATGTGTCATACCTCAAGCAGCAAAAGTCTGCTCACTGTTTCCCCCAACTGAAGTTAATTCATCTCAACAGTCCTGTGTGGAAACAGCCATCGATTTTAGTAACGGTTGCTAAAATCATTTTCCTCTTACAAACAGAAATCTTCATCTCTTTTCTGCTTCAGAGTAAATAGTACATACCAGCACTATTTTAAAATAACAAACTCTTGATTGAAGAATAAACCTACATTTAAACACTAAAAAAACTCTTAGCCATCTCCGTGGAGATGTTGCCTGTGCAACGGCAAAGAGAATGACTGGGGTAGGCGGAGCCTAGGAGGGATCATGTGACCAGCTTTGCTGGGCTCTTTGCCATTTCCTGTTGGGGAAGAGAATATCCCACAAGTAAGGATGACGCCGTGGACCGGACACACCTATGTTGGAGAAATATATATCTTTCTGACCCATGCAGTAGTGTGAAAGTGAAAGACTGTTCAGTTTAGCGTCAATCGTCCTTACTGATAAAGGAACTTAAGAACTTGCCACTAACTTTTGAAAAAAGGAAATTTATGCTTACCCGATAAATGTATTTCTTTTACGATATGACGAGTCCACGGATTTCATCCTTACTTATGGGATATTGCCTCCTGGTCAGCAGGAGGAGGCAAAGCAGAGCTGCATATATAACTCCTCCCTTCCCTCCCACTCCAGTCATTCGACCAAAGTTAGGAAGAGAAAGGAAAAGCCAAGGAGCAGAGGTGACTGAAGTTTAACAAAAATAAATACCTGTCCTAGAAAAAAAAAAGACAGGGTGGGCCGTGGACTTGTCATATCGTAAAAGAAAAAAATTATCAGGTAAGCATAAAATTTCCTTTTCTTTTACAAGATATGATAAGTCCACTGATTTCATCCTTTCTTATGGGAAGCTATAGGACACGGATGAAAGGGAGGGACAACACAGGAACCTAAACGGAAGGCACCACTGCTTGAAGAACCTTTCTCCAAAAAACAGCCTCGGACAAGGCAAAAGTATAAAATTTTTAAAATTTGGAAAAAGTGTGAAGAGACAACCAAGTTGCAGCCTTGCAAATCTGTTCAACAGAAGCATCATTTTTTAATGTCCATGAGGAAGCCACAGCCCTAGTAGAGTGAGCCATAATACGTTCTGGAGGCTGCTGTCCAGCAGTCTGATATACAACACGGATGATACTCCTCAGCCAAAAGGAAAGAGGTCGCCGCAGCTTTCTGACCCCTACGTCTTCCAGAAAGAACAAACAATGAAGACGAAACTCTTTAGTCGCCTGCAAATAAAACTTCAGAGCACGGACCACGTCCAAGTTATGTAACAGACACTCATTATTAGAAGAATTGGGACAAGGAAGGAACAATTTCCTGATTAATATTCTTATTAGAGACAACCTTAGGAAAGAAACCAGGTTTGGTACGTAACACCACCTTATCAGAATGGAAAATAAGATAAGGAGAATCCCATTGTAAAGCTGAAATCTCAGAAACTCTGCGAGCAGAAGAAATAGCAACCAAAAATAAAACTTTCCAAGATAATAACTTAATATCTATGGAATGCATAGGTTCAAATGGAACTCCTTGAAGAACATTAAGAACTAAATTCAAACTCCAAAGAGGAGCAATTGGTCTAAACACAGGCTTGATTCTAGTCAGAGCCTGACAAAAAGATTGAATATCTGCCAGACGTTTGTGTAGCAAGATAGATAAAGCAGAAATCTGTCCCTTTAAGGAACTTGCTGATAACCCTTTCTCCAATCCTTCTTGGAGAAAGGACAAAATCCTAGGAATCCTAATCTTACTCCATGAGTAGCCCTTGGATTCGCACCAATAAAGATATTTACGCCATATCTTATGGTAAATCTTTCTAGTAACAGGCTTCCGTGCCTGGATCAAGGTATCAATGACCGAATCAAAGAACCCTCGCTTAGATAAAATCAAGCTTCAATCTCCAAGCAGTCAGCTGCAGAGAAATTAGATTTGGATGATGGAAGGGCCCCTGAATGAGAAGGTCCTGCCTCAATGGAAGCTTCCACGGCGGCAGAGAGGACATGTCCACCAGATCGGCATACCAAGTCTTGCGAGGCCACGCCAGAGTGATTAGAATCACTGAAGCCCTCTCCTGTTTGATCCGTGCAATCACCCGGGGAAGGAGAGCAAACGGTGGAAACATAAGCTAGGTTGAGCGAACAAGGCACTGCCAAGGCATCCATCAGTTCGGCCTGAGGGTCCCTGGACCTAGATCCGTATCTCGGGAGCTTGGCATCCTGACGAGACGCCATCAGATCTAATTCCGGTCTGCCCCACCTGAGAATCAGGGTGGAAAAGACCTCTGGATGGAGTTCCCATTACCCCGTATGAAACGTTTGTCTGCTCAAAAAATCCGCCTCCCAGTTGTCCACTCCTGGGATGTAGATTGCTGACAGATAAGAGTGAGCCTCCGCCCACCAAATTATCTTGGATACTTCTGTCATCGCTAAGGAACTCCTTGTTCCTCCCTGATGATTGATGTAAGCCACAGTCGTGATGTTGTCCGACTGAAATCGGATAAATTTGGCCGACGCCAACTGAGGCCAAGCTTGAAGCGCATTGAATATTGCTCTCAATTCCAGAATACTGATGGGAAGTAGAGACTCCGACCGAGTCCACACACCCTGAGCCTTCAGAGAATTCCAGACTGCACCCCATCCTAGTAGACTGGCGTCCGTTCTCACTATCACCCATGAAGGTCTGCGGAAACACGTCCCTTGTCTCCTGATCCAGATCTATCTGAGGAGACAAATCTGCATAATCTCCATTCCACTGTCTGAGCATGCTCAGTTGTAGAGGTCTGAGATGAAACCGAGCAAACTGAATGATGTCCATTGCCGCCACCATTAAACCAATTACCTCCTTGCACTGAGCCACTGAAGGCCGAGGATTGGACTGAAGGGTTTGGCATGTATTCAGAATCTTTAACTTTCTGACTTCCGTCAAGAAAATTTTCATGGATACGGAATCTATCAGAGTTCCTAGAAAGGGAACCCTTGTCTGTGGAATTAGTGAACTCTTTTCTAGATTCACCTTCCACCCATGAGTCCTTAGAAAGGACAGAACCATGTCGGTATGAGACTGTCAGATGGTAAGACGACGCCTGGATTAGAATATCGTCCAGATAAGGCGCCACTGCAATGCCCCGCGGTCTGAGAACCGCTAGCAAAGACCCTAGAACCTTTGTGATGATCCTGGGTGCCGTGGCCAACCCGGCACTGAAAATGTTTGTCCAGGAAGGCAAACCTTAGAAGCTGGTGATGATCCTTGTGGATAGGAATATGAAGATATGCATACTTTAAGTCCATGGTAGTCATATATTGACCCTCCTGGATCAATGGAAGAATTGTCCGAATAGTCTCCATCTTGAAGGATGGAACTTTGAGAAATTTGTTTAGACTCTTGAGGTCTAAAATGGGTGGGAACATTCCCTCTTTTTTGGGAACCATGAAAAGATTTGAGTAAAACCAATGCCCCTGTATTGGAACGGGACGAATTACTCCCATAGTAGAGAGGTCTTTTACACAATGTAAGAAGGCCTCTCTTTATCTGGTCTACAGACAATCGTGAAAGAAGAAACCTCCCCCTTGGCAGAGAATTTTTGAATTCCAGTCGATACCCTTTGGACACGATTTCCAGTGTCCAGGTATCCTGAACGTCTCTTACCCAAGCCTGGACAAAGAGAGAAAGTCTGCCCCCTACTAGATCCGGTCCCGGATCGGGGCCGCCCCCTCATGCTGTCTTGGGAGCAGCAGCCGGCTTCTTGGGTTGTTTAAGAATACCACAATAATTTATTAATAATAATCCACATTATTTATTGAAACCAGTTAAAATAACATTCCAAAATCAGAAGGACAAAATACAAGAACTCCTTACGCGTTTCGTACCTGTTGGCACTTAGTCATAGGTTCTTTGGATGTTTACCCTTGTTCCAAGCCTGGTTGGGTCTCAAGATGGACTTGGCTTGTGCAAAGTTCCCTTCCTGTTTAGCAGAAGAAGAAGAAGAGGGGACTCCCTTGAAATTCCGAAAGGAACGAAAATTATTCAGTTTACCCCTTTGTTTAGCTGCTTTATCCTGAGGTATGAGATGACCCTTACCTCCCGTAATGTCAGAAATGATTTCTTTTAAGTCAGGCCCGAATAGGGTCTTTCCTTTGAAAGGAATAGCCAAAAGCTTTGATTTAGAGGATACATCAGCAGACCAAGATTTTAACCATAAAGCTCTATGCGCTAAAATGGCAAATGCTGCATTCTTAGCCGCCAACTTTGCGATCTGAAAAGGCGGCATCTGTAATAAAAGAATTAGCCAGCTTAAGGGCCTTAATTCTATCTAGAATTACTCTAAAAGGAGTCTCAGTCTTAAGAGACTCCTCTAAGGCGTCAAACCAAAAGGCAGCCGCAGTTGTAACTGGTTGTAATAGAAACCCCTGGTGAATAAATAGCTTTTTTAGAAGACCCTCCCATTTTTTATCCATAGGATCTTTGAAAGCACAACTGTCCTCAATAGGAATAGTTGTACGCTTAGCCAGGGTAGATTTAGCTCTCTCCACCTTAGGGACTGTTTGCCAAGAATCCCGAACAGTGTCAGCTATAGGATACATTTTCTTAAAATTAGGAGAAGGTGAGAACGGGATACCCGGTCTTTCCCATTCCCGCGTAATAATTTCCGAAATTCTCTTAGGAACCGGAAACACATCAGAATAAGCAAGAACCTCTAAGTATTTGTCCATCTTACACAATTTCTCTGGTGGTACCACTAGAGTGTCACAGTCATCCAGAGTCGCTAAAACCTCCCGAAGTAACAGGCAGAGGTGTTCAAGCTTAAATCTGAAGGACATGAAGTTCCCTATCCCTGGGAGGGTACATCGGAGATAGCCATCAAGGCGTCAGAAGTTTCAGGGACCACATGGGTCTCTGTCCTGCTGCGTTTGCCCTGTAACACTGGCAACTTAAATAAGACTTCTGTGAGAGTGGATGACATAACCGCAGCCATATCCTGCAAAGTGAAAGAAGTAGACGCCGTTGAGGAACATGGCGTCGTTTGCGTGGGCGTTAAAGGCTGTGACGCTTGGGGAGAAAGTAGCGGCATACCCTGAAACTCATTGGTCTGAGAACATTCTCCAGACATATCTTTATTAGTAAATATTTTCTCTTTACATTGTAAGGCTCTTTCTATATAAGAGACACATAGGGTAACAGGGGGTTCCACAATGGCATCCAAACACATAGGACAGGTAGTTTGTTCGAGGTCATCCATAATGATAACTTAAACAAAATACCAACTTGTTCAAATCACAGAAAGAATCTGTTGTACTGCGTCTTTAAAACAGACACTTTAATAATAAAATATTGTATAAAGGATTTAACTGCAACACTGGCAATCCGGGATAAAGTTTAAAACCAAGGCAGAGTGACTCTCTCTGCACAATGTTATAAGTGTTCTACTGATTAAGACAGAGGACAATTTCACATTTGCACAATATGGCAATTTCACATTTGCTTATAAGGTTTACCGATTTACTTTTGCAAACTGCGGCTCCTACCTGCCTCCTGATTAAAGAAAAACACTGACACACTGAACACCTAAGTCGCTTGTAAATTCCCACAAGCGGACCTTCGTGGGCGTAGCCGTCAAACTCAAAAGTCCGCCAAGAACCGTGACAATAAAATTACACATACATCCCCAGCGTCAGCCCGCCCGTAATGACAGTATACACAAGCACTTCCCAGCTCTTCTAGATCCCTTATGTGTACTAGAGTGTCTGGTAATAGCATATACCCCTTATAAACAATATCCAGTATCTCCAAGTTAATCCGGTCTGCACCCTTAGAATATCTGGCCAACATAAAATATATCACTATGTATACACACCCCAGTGCTATTAGATTATGCAAACTGCCCTAATGTCTGGGGAAAGCATAAAAGGAGATCTCTCCCAGTATATTAAGTCAGTACAGTTAGTCTGAGTATAAGTATGTCCCAGAATAAAAACTGCACTTACCTCTGTGCTGAAGGTACAGCACGATAACTTCACAGTATCAAGAGGACCAATCTTCCTAATAAGGTCCTGTGAAATAGCAGGGTCATGGTTACAAGCTCCCCAGACCATAGACAGAAAATGCAGCACAAATATGGGAGGCACAGTGGATACAGAAATCCCCCAGTTCCCATAGTCTATAAGACTATTCAGAAGCTGCTCTGTAATAAAAACAGCACACATCGGTACCGTTTGAAAATAAAAAACTCTTGATTGAAGAATCTAAACTAACACCTCACTTTACCTCTTCCTATTACTAACACAGGCAAAGAGAATGACTGGTGTGGGAGGGAAGGGAGGAGCTATATATGCAGCTCTGCTGTGGAGCTCTTTGCCTCCTCCTGCTGACCAGGAGGCGATATCCCATGAAATCCGTGGACTCGTCATATCTTGTAAAAGAAATTATTCTAATTGCTAGATTGCCTGTCCATCCAGGGATGGACTGGGAATAAAAAGCAGCCCTGGAAAAATATGAAGAGCAGCTCTATTTTCCGTTGAGTCAGTGGAATACAAATGCCCCATTTTTCTCAAAGGTTATTACTGGGATACTCCTTCCCCAATATTATTTTCAGAATTAAATTACTTTGTATTAAGCACAAATGTCAGATTGATAAATTATATAGGCACCCTACAACCCAATTGCATCCAGTAATCGCCCCTTTAAATTGTAGTTTTCCAGCCCCAGCTGATGCAGCTGTTATTTATTGTTGTTATTAATATATTTTATTGTAATATTTTTTATTTTTAAACATGTTGTGAACTTTGTGACAACCAGCACATAAAACTGTTTTATTATTTCAAAATGTCTTGAGATACAGTTCATAATTATAAAGAAGAATCTTAAATCATTAGTCTGTATTGTGCTTGGTAAACTGTCATGACATAAATAAAGTATCAGTAATTGGTATCTGAGTATTTGAAAAAAAAAAGTATCGGTACTTGTACTTGGTCTTTAAAAAAAATGACATTGGTGCAACCCTAATAAACACAAATCACACAGGAAGGGACAACAGGAAGTTGCAAATGCAGAGAGTGGGTCATTTCCTCTGCAGAACAACATATGCAGGTCATGTTTTTATGTTTTATAACATAATTTATGTAAGAACTTACCTGATAAATTCATTTCTTTCATATTAGCAAGAGTCCATGAGCTAGTGACGTATGGGATATACATTCCTACCAGGAGGGGCAAAGTTTCCCAAACCTTAAAATGCCTATAAATACACCCCTCACCACACCCACAATTCAGTTTAACGAATAGCCAAGAAGTGGGGTGATAAGAAAAAAGTGCGAAAGCATATAAAATAAGGAATTGGAATAATTGTGCTTTATACAAAAAAATCAAAACCACCACAAAAAAGGGCGGGCCTCATGGACTCTTGCTAATATGAAAGAAATTAATTTATCAGGTAAGTTCTTACATAAATTATGTTTTCTTTCATGTAATTAGCAAGAGTCCATGAGCTAGTGACGTATGGGATAATGATTACCCAAGATGTGGATCTTTCCACACAAGAGTCACTAGAGAGGGAGGGATAAAATAAAGACAGCCAATTCCTGCTGAAAATAATCCACACCCAGAATAAAATTTAATGAAAAAACATAAGCAGAAGATTCAAACTGAAACCACTGCCTGAAGTACGTTTCTACCAAAAACTGCTTCAGAAGAAGAAAACACATCAAAATGGTAGAATTTAGTAAAAGTATGCAAAGAGGACCAAGTTGCTGTTTTGCAAATCTGATCAACCGAAGCTTCATTCTTAAACGCCCAGGAAGTAGAAACTGACCTAGTAGAATGAGCTGTAATCCTTTGAGGCGGAGTGTTACCCGACTCAACATAGGCATGATGAAATAAAGATTTCAACCAAGATGCCAAAGAAATGGCAGAAGCTTTCTGGTCTTTTCTAGAACCGGAAAAGATGACAAATAGACTAGAAGTCTTTCGGAAAGACTTAGTAGCTTCAACATACTATTACAAAGCTCTAACAGCATCCAAAGAATGCAATAATTTCTCCTTAGAATTCATAGGATTAGGACATAATGAAGGAACCACAATTTCTCTACTAATGTTGTTAGAATTCACAACCTTAGGTAAAAAATTCAAAAGAAGTTCGCAGCACCGCCTTATCCTGATGCAAAATCAGAAAAGGAGACTCACAAAAAATAGTAGATAATTCAGAGACTCTTCTGGCAGAAGAGATGGCCAAAAGAAACAAAACTTTCCAAGAAAGTTATATAACGACCAAAGAATGCATGGGTTCAAAAGGAGGAGCTTGAAGAGCCCCCAGAACCAAATTCAAACTCCAAGGAGGAGAAATTGACTTAATGACAAGTTTTATACGAACCAAAGGTTGTACAAAACAATGAATATCAGGAAGATTAGCAATCCTTCTGTGAAAAAGAACAGAAAGAGCAGAGATTTGTCTTACAAGAAACTTGCGGACAAACCTTTATCTAAACCATCCTGAAGAAATATAAGTCTTCCAGACTCTATAATATATCTCTCTAGATACAGATTTACGAACCTGTCACATAGTATCAATCACAGAGTCAGAGAAACCTCTTTGACCAACAATCAAGCGTTCAAACTCCACACCTTAAAACTAAGGTTTTGAGATCCTGATGGAAAAAAGAACCTTGAGACAGAAAGACTGGTCTTAACGGAAGAGTCCACAGCCGGCAAGAGGCCATCCGGACAAGATCCGCATACCAAAACCTGTGAGGCCATGCTGGAGCTACCAGCAGGACAAACGAGCATTCCTTAGAACATTGGAGAATACCCTTGGAAGAAGAACTAGAGGCGGAAAGATATAGGCAGGATGACACTTGTAAGGAAGAGATAATGCATCCACTGCCTCCGCCCGAGGATCCCGGGATCCGGACAGATACCAGGGAAGTTTCTTGTTTAGATGAGAAGCCATCAGATCTATTTCTGGAAGTTCCCACATTTGAACAATCTGAGGAAATACCTCTGGGTGAAGACCATTCGCCCAGGTGCAACGTTTGGCGACTGAGATAATCCGCTTTCCAATTGTCCATACCTGGGATATGAACCGCAGAGATTAGACAGGAGCTGGATTCCGCCCAAACCAAAATTCGAGATACTTCTTTCATAGCCAGAGGACTGTGAGTCCCTCCTTGACGATTGATGTATGCAACAGTTGTGACATTGTTTATCTGAAAACAAATGAACAACTCTCTCTTCAGAAGAGGCCAAAACTGAAGAGCTCTGAAAATTGCACGGAGTTCCAAAATATTGATCGGAAATCTCACCTCCTGAGATTCCCAAACCCCTTGTGCCGTCAGATACCCCCACACAGCTCCCCAACCTGTAAGACTTGTATCTGTTAAGATTATAGTCCAGGTCGGAAGAACAAGAAGCCCCCTGAACTAAACGATGGTGATCTGTCCACCAAGTCAGAGAGTGTCGTATAATCGGTTTAAAGATATTAATTGAGATATCTTTGAGTAATCCCTGCACCATTGGTTCAGCATACAGAGCTGAAGAGGTCGCATGTGAAAATGAGCAAAGGAGATCGCATCTGATGCGGCAGTCCTAAGACCTAAAATTTCCATGCATAAGGCTACCAAAGGGAATGATTGTGACTGAAGGTTTTGACAAGCTGATATCAATGTTAAACTTCTCTTGTCTGACAAGGACAGAGTCATAGACACTGAATCTATCTAGAAACCTAAAAAGGTTACCCTTGTCTGAGGAATCAATGAACTGATTGGTAAATTGATCCTCCAACCATGAACTTGAAGAAACAACACAAGTCGATTCGTATGAGATTCTTCGAAAATGAGAAGACTGAGCAAGTACCCAGATATCGTCCAATAAGGAAATACCAAAACCCTGTTCTCTGATTACAGAAAGCAGGGCACCGAGAACCAAAAAATTCTTGGAACTGAGGCTAGGCCAAACGGTAGAGCCACAAAACTGGTAATGCTTGTCTAAAAAGAGAATCTCAGACACTAAAAGTGATCTGGATGAATCGGAATATGCAGATACACATCCTGTAAATCTATTGTAGACAAATAATGCCCTTGCTAAACAGAAGGCAGGATAGTCCTACAGTAACCATCTTGAATGTTGGTATCTTTACATAACGATTCAATATTGATAGATCCGGAACTGGTCTGAAGGAATTGACCTTCTTTGGTACAATGAAGAGATAAAATAAAACCCCAGCCCCTGTTCCAGAACTGGAACTGGCATAATTACTCCAGCCAACTCTAGATCTGAAACACATTTCAGAAATGCTGAGCCTTTGCTGTGTTAACTGGGACACGGGAAAGAAAAAAATCTCTTAGCAGGAGGCCTTAACTGAAGCCAATTCTGTACCTTTCTGAAACAATGTTCTGAAACCAGAGATTGAGAACGGAATTGATCCAAATAACTTTGAAGAAAATGTAATCTGCCCCATACCAGCTGAGCTGGAATAAGGTCCGCACCTTCATGGGTACTTAGGAGCTGGCTATAGGTTTTCTATAAGGCTTGGATATACTCCAAACTGGAAATAGTTTCCAAACTGATACCTTTCCTGAGGATGAAGGATCAGGCTTTTGTTCCTTATGAGGAAAGGAACGAAAATGATTATTAGACCTAAATTTACCTTAGATTTTTTATCCTTTGGTAAAAAAGTTCCCTTCCTTCCAGAAACAGTTGAGATAATAATTTATTACCCTGGAAAGAAAAGTTGACTTAGAAGACATATCAGCATTCCAAGTTTAATCCATAAAGCTTTTCTAGCTAAAATAGCTAGAGACATATACCTGACATCAACTCTAATGATATCAAAAGATGGTATCACCAATAAAATTATTAGCATGTTATAGAATAATAATAATGCTATAAAATTATGATCTGTTACTTGTTGCGCTAAAGCTTCTAACCAAAAAGTTGAGGCTGCAGCAACATCCGCTAAAAATATAGCAGGTCTAAGAAGATTACCTGAACATAAGTAAGCTTTTCTTAGAAAGGATTCAATTTTCCTATCTAAAGGATCCTTAAATGAAGTACTATCTGCCGTAGGAATAGTAGCACATTTAGCAGGAGTAGAGACAGCCCCATAACCTTAGGGATTTTGTCCCCAAAAAAACTCTAATCTGTCAGATGGCACAGGATATAATTGCTTAAACGTTTAGAAGGAGTAAAAGAATTACCCAAATTATTCCATTCCCTGGAAATTACTTCAGAAATAGCATCAGGGAGATTAAACACTTCTGGAATAACTACAGGAGATTTAAAAACCTTATTCAAACGTTTAGATTTAGTATCAAGAGGACCAGAATCCTCTATTTCTAATGCAATTAATACTTCTTTAAATAAAGAACGAATAAATTCCATCTTGAACAAATACAAAGATTTATCAGCATCAACCTCTGAGACAGAAACCTCTGAACCAGAAGAACCATTATCAGTATCAGAATGATGATGTTCATTTAAAAATTCATCTGAAAAAAGAGAAGTTTTAAAAGACTTTTATGTAAACTAGAAGGAGAAATAACAGACATAGCCTTCTTAATGGATTTAAAAAATAAAATCTCTTATGTTTATCAGGAACACTCTGAAAATTAGATGTTGACGGAACAGCAACAGGTAATGTAACAGTACTAAAGGAAATTTTATCTGCATTAATAAGTTTGTCATGACATGCAATACAAACAACAGCTGGAGAAACAGATACCAAAAAATATAGCAGATACACTTAGCTTGGTAGCTCCAGCACTAGACAGCGATTTTCCTGTAGTATCTTCTGACTCAGATGCAACGTGAGACATCTTGCAAACTTAAATGACAGTTTCAGGAATGGGAAAAAATGCCAAAGAACAAGCTTCTAGCAACCAGAAGCAAAGAAAAAATAAGACTTAAATAATGTGGAGACAAAAGCGACGCCCTTATTTTTTAGCGCCAAATAAGACGCCCACATTATTTGGCGCCTAAATGCTTTTGGCGCCAAAAATGACGCCACATCCGGAACGCCGACATTTTTGGCGCAAAATAACATCAAAAAATGACGCAACTTCCGGCGACACGTATGACGCCGGAAACGGAAAAGAATTTTTTGCGCCAAAAAAGTCCGCGCCAAGAATGACGCAATAAAATGAAGCATTTTCAGCCCCCGCGAGCCTAACAGCCCACAGGGAAAAAAGAATCAAATTGAAGGTAAGAAAAAATGAATAATTCAAATGCATTATCCCAAATATGAAACTGACTGTCTGAAAAATAAGGAAACTTGAACATTCTGAGTCAAGGCAAATAAATGTTTGAATACATATATTTAGAACTTTATAAACAAAGTGCCCAACCATAGCTTAGAGTGTCACAGAAAATAAGATTTACTTACCCCGGGACACTCATCTACATGTTTGTAGAAAGCCAAACCAGTACTGAAACGAGAATCAGCAGAGGTAATGGTATATATAAGAGTATATCGTCGATCTGAAAAGGGAGGTAAGAGATGAATCTCTACGACCGATAACAGAGAACCTATGAAATAGACCCCGTAGAAGGAGATCACTGCATTCAAATAGGCAATACTCTCCTCACATCCCTCTGACATTCACTGCACGCTGAGAGGAAAACCGGGCTCCAACCTGCTGCGGAGCTCATATCAACGTAGAATCTAGCACAAACTTACTTCACCACCTCCATCGGAGGCAAAGTTTGTAAAACTGAATTGTGGGTGTGGTGAGGGGTGTATTTATAGGCATTTTAAGGTTTGGGAAACTTTGCCCCTCCTGGTAGGAATGTATATCCCATACGTCACTAGCTCATGGACTCTTGCTAATTACATGAAAGAAATTCTATTACTATATAATAACCAATGGAATGGGTGTGCAAAATTCCTTTCTTGACCCATCTCTTTATAGATCTTTTCACTAATTTCCAATGCGCCTAAGCAGATTTTAAAGGAAAATTAAAACACTTAATCCTAAATAACATAATTTATGTAAGAACTTACCTGATAAATTCATTTCTTTCATATTAGCAAGAGTCCATGAGCTAGTGACGTATGGGATATACATTCCTACCAGGAGGGGCAAAGTTTCCCAAACCTCAAAATGCCTACAAATACACCCCTCACCACACCCACAAATCAGTTTAACGAATAGCCAAGAAGTATAAGAAAAAAGTGCGAAAGCATATAAAATAAGGAATTGGAATAATTGTGCTTTATACAAAAAAATCATAACCACCACAAAAAAGGGTGGGCCTCATGGACTCTTGCTAATATGAAAGAAATGAATTTATCAGGTAAGTTCTTACATAAATTATGTTTTCTTTCATGTAATTAGCAAGAGTCCATGAGCTAGTGACGTATGGGATAATGAATACCCAAGATGTGGATCTTTCCACGCAAGAGTCACTAGAGAGGGAGGGATAAAATAAAGACAGCCAATTCCTGCTGAAAATAATCCACACCCAAAATAAAGTTTAAGGAAAAACATAAACAGAAGATTCAAACTGAAACCGCTGCCTGAAGTACAAAAACTGCTTCAGAAGAAGAAAATACATCAAAATGGTAGAATTTAGTAAAAGTATGCAAAGAGGACCAAGTTGCTGCTTTGCAAATCTGATCAACCGAAGCTTCATTCCTAAACGCCCAGGAAGTAGAAACTGACCTAGTAGAATGAGCTGTAATCCTTTGAGGCGGAGTTTTACCCGACTCGACATAGGCATGATGAATTAAAGATTTCAACCAAGATGCTAAAGAAATGGCAGAAGCTTTCTGGCCTTTTCTAGAACCGGAAAAGATAACAAATAGACTAGAAGTCTTTCGGAAAGACTTAGTAGCTTCAACATAATATTTCAAAGCTCTAACAACATCCAAAGAATGCAACGATTTCTCCTTAGAATTCTTAGGATTAGGACATAATGAGGGAACCACAATTTCTCTACTAATGTTGTTGGAATTCACAACCTTAGGTAAAAATCCAAAAGAAGTTCGCAACACCGCCTTATCCTGATGAAAAAATCAGAAAAGGAGACTCACAAGAAAGAGCAGATAATTCAGAGACTCTTCTGGCAGAAAAGATCGCCAAAAGGAACAAAACTTTCCAAGAAAGTAATTTAATGTCCAATGAATGCATGGGTTCAAAAAGGAGGAGCTTGAAGAGCCCCAGAACCAAATTCAAACTCCGAGGAGAAATTGACTTAATGACAGGTTTTATACGAACCAAAGCTTGTACAAAAAAATGAATATCAGGAAGATTAGCAATCTTTCTGTGAAAAAGAACAGAAAGAGCAGAGATTTGTCCTTTCAAAGAACTTGCGGACAAACCTTTATCTAAACCATCCTGAAGAAACTGTAAAAGTATCGAAACTCTAAAAGAATGCCAAGAAAAATTATGAGAAAGACACCAAGAAATATAAGTCTTCCAGACTCTATAATATATCTCTCTAGATACAGATTTACGAGCCTGTAACATAGTATTAATCACAGAGTCAGAGAAACCTCTTTGACCAAGAATCAAGCGTTCAATCTCCATACCTTTAAATTTAAGGATTTGAGATCCTGATGGAAAAAAGGACCTTGCGACAGAAGGTCTGGTCTTAACGGCAAAAGGCCATCCGGACAAGATCCGCATACCAAAACCTGTGAGGCCATGCCGGAGCTACCAGCAGAACAAACGAGCATTCCTTCAGAATCTTGGAGATTACTCTTGGAAGAAGAACTAGAGGCGGAAAGATATAGGCAGGATGATACTTCCAAGGAAGTGATAATGCATCCACTGCCTCCGCCTGAGGATCCCGGGATCTGGACAGATACCTGGGAAGTTTCTTGTTTAGATGAGACGCCATCAGATCTATTTCTGGAAGTTCCCACATTTGAACAATCTGAAGAAATATCTCTGGGTGAAGAGACCATTCGCCCGGATGCAACGTTTGGCGACTGAGATAATCCGCTTCCCAATTGTCTATACCTGGGATATGAACCGCAGAGATTAGACAGGAGCTGGATTCCGCCCAAACCAGAATTCGAGATACTTCTTTCATAGCCAGAGGACTGTGAGTCCCTCCTTGATGATTGATGTATGCCACAGTTGTGACATTGTCTGTCTGAAAACAAATGAACGATTCTCTCTTCAGAAGAGGCCAAGACTGAAGAGCTCTAAAAATTGCACGGAGTTCCAAAATATTGATCGGTAATCTCACCTCCTGAGATTCCCAAACTCCTTGTGCCGTCAGAGATCCCCACACAGCTCCCCAACCTGTAAGACTTGCATCTGTTGAAATTACAGTCCAGGTCGGAAGAACAAAAGAAGCCCCCTGAATTAAAAGATGGTGATCTGTCCACCACGTTAGAGAGTGTCGTACAATCGGTTTTAAAGATATTGAGATATCTTTGTGTAATCCCTGCACCATTGATTCAACATACAGAGCTGAAGAGGTTGCATGTGAAAACGAGCAAAGGGGATCGCGCCCGATGCAGCAGTCATAAGACCTAGAATTTCCATGCATAAGGCTACTGAAGGGAATGATTGTGACTGAAGGTTTCGACAAGCTGAAATCAATTTTAAACGTCTCTTGTCCGTCAAAGACAGAGTCATGGACACTGAATCTATCTGGAAACCCAGAAAGGTTACCCTTGTCTGAGGAATCAAAGAACTTTTTAGTGAATTGATCCTCCAACCATGATCTTTAAGAAACAACACAAGTCGATTCATATGAGATTCTGCTAAATGTGAAGACTGAGCAAGTACCAACATATCGTCCAAATAAGGAAATACCACAATACCCTGTTCTCTGATTACAGACAGAAGGGCATTGAGAACCTTTGTAAAAATTCTTGGAGCTGTAGCTAGGCCAAACGGCAGAGCCACAAACTGGTAATGCTTGTCCAGGAAAGAGAATCTCAGGAACTGATAATGATCTGGATGAATCGGAATATGCAGATATGCATCCTGTAAATCTATTTGTGGACATATAATGCCCTTGCTGAACAAAAGGCAAGATAGTCCTTACAGTTACCATTTTGAACGTTGGTATCCTTACATAACGATTCAATATTTTTAGATCCAGAACTAGTCTGAAGGAATTCTCCTTCTTTGGTACAATGAAGAGATTCGAATAAAACCCCAGCCCCTGTTCCAGAACTGGAACTGGCATAATTACTCCAGCCAACTCTAGATCTGAAACACATTTCAGAAATGCTTGAGCTTTCACTGGATTTACTGGGACACGGGAAAGAAAAAATCTCTTTGCAGGAGGTCTTATCTTGAAACCAATTCTGTACCCTTTTGAAACAATGTTCTGAATCCAAAGATTGTGAACAGAATTGATCCAAATTTCTTTGAAAAAACGTAACCTGCCCCCTACCAGCTGAGCTGGAATGAGGGCCGCACCTTCATGTGGACTTAGAAGCCGGCTTTGCTTTTCTAGAAGGCTTGGATTTATTCCAGACTGGAGATGGTTTCCAAACTGAAACTGCTCCTGAGGATGAAGGATCAGGCTTTTGTTCTTTGTTGAAATGAAAGGAACGAAAACGATTATTAGCCCTGTTTTTACCCTTAGATTTTTTTATCCTGTGGTAAAAAAGTTCCTTTCCCACCAGTAACAGTTGAGATAATAGAATCCAACTGAGAACCAAATAATTTGTTACCCTGGAAAGAAATGGAAAGTATAGTCGATTTAGAAGACATATCAGCATTCCAAGTTTTAAGCCATAAAGCTCTTCTAGCTAAAATAGCTAGAGACATAAACCTGACATAAACTCTGATATCAAAAATGGCATCACAGATAAAATTATTAGCATGTTGAAGAAGAATAATAATATTATGAGAATCATGATCTGTTACTTGTTGCGCTAAAGTTTCCAACCAAAAAGTTGAAGCTGCAGCAACATCAGCCAATGATATAGCAGGTCTAAGAAGATTACCTGAACACAGATAAGCTTTTCTTAGAAAGGATTAAATTTTCCTATCTAAAGGATCCTTAAACGAAGTACCATCTGACGTAGGAATAGTAGTACGTTTAGCAAGGGTAGAAATAGCCCCATCAACTTTAGGGA
Source organism: Bombina bombina (assembly GCF_027579735.1). NCBI lineage: Eukaryota > Metazoa > Chordata > Amphibia > Anura > Bombinatoridae > Bombina > Bombina bombina. The sequence continues at coordinate 573,013,067 of NC_069505.1, read as the reverse complement.
TTTTGTCCCAAAATTCTAATCTGTCAGACGGCACAGGATATAATTGCTTAAAACGTTTAGAAGGAGTAAATGAATTACCCAAATTATTCCATTCTCTGGAAATTACTTCAGAAATAGCACCAGGAACAAGAAAAACTTCTGGAATAACCACAGGAGATTTAAAGACCTTATCTAAATGTTTAGATTTAGTATCAAGAGGACCAGAATCCTCAATTTCTAAAGCAATTAGTACTTCTTTAAGTAAAGAACGAATAAATTCCATTTTAAATAAATATGAAGATTTATCAGCATCAACCTCTGAGACAGAATCCTCTGAACCAGAAGAGTCATTAGAATCAGAATGATGTTCATTTAAAAATTCATCTGTATAAAGAGAAGTTTTAAAAGATTTTTTATGTTTACTAGAAGGAGGAATAACAGACATAGCCTTCTTGATGGATTCAGAAACAAAATCTCTTATGTTATCAGGTACACTCTGAACATTAGATGTTGATGGAACTGCAACAGGTAATGGTACATTACTAAAGGAAATATCTGCATTAACAAGTTTGTCATGACAATTAATACAAGCAACAGCTGGAGGAACAGCTACCAAAAGTTTACAGCAGATACACTTAGCTTTGGTAGTTCCAGCACCAGACAGCGATTTTCCTGAAGTATCTTCTGACTCAGATGCAACGCGAGACATCTTGCAATATGTAAGAGAAAAAACAACATATAAAGCAAAATTGATCAAATTCCTTAAATGACAGTTTCAGGAATGGGAAAAAATGCCAAGGAACAAGCTTCTAGCAACCAGAAGCAAAAGAAAAAACATAATTTATGCTTACCTGATAAATTCCTTTCTCCTGCAGTGTAGTCAGTCCACGGGTCATCCATTACTTATGGGATTATATCGCCTCCCTAACAGGAAGTGCAAGAGGATCACCCAAGTAGAGCTGCTATATAGCTCCTCCCCTCTACGTCATACCCAGTCATTCGACCGAAACCAAACGAGAAAGGAGAAACTATAGGGTGCAGTGGTGACTGGAGTTTAAGATGAAAAATTTTAGACCTGCCGTAAACAACAGGGCGGGCCGTGGACTGACTACACTACAGGAGAAAGGAATTTATCAGGTAAGCATAAATTATGTTTTCTCCTGTTAAGTGTAGTCAGTCCACGGGTCATCCATTACTTATGGGATACCAATACCAAAGCTAAAAGTACACGGATGACGGGAGGGAAAGGCAGGATCTTTACACAGAAGGAACCACTGCCTGTAGAACCTTTCTCCCAAAAACAGCCTCCGAAGAAGCAAAAGTGTCAAATTTGTAAAATTTTGAAAAAGTATGAAGTGAAGACCAAGTTGCAGCCTTGCAAATCTGTTCAACAGAGGCCTCATTCTTAAAGGCCCAAGTGGAAGCCACAGCTCTAGTAGAGTGAGCTGTAATCCTTTCAGGAGGCTGCTGTCCAGCAGTCTCATATGCTAAACGTATTATGCTACGAAGCCAAAAAGAGAGAGAGGTAGCCGAAGCTTTTTGACCTCTCCTTTGTCCAGAATAAACGACAAACAGGGAAGAAGTTTGACGAAAATCCTTAGTTGCCTGCAAATAAAATTTCAGGGCAGGGACGACGTCTAGATTGTGCAGAAGTCGTTCCTTCTTTGAAGAAGGGTTAGGGCACAATGATGGAACAACAATCTCTTGATATTCCTGTTAGTGACTACCTTAGGTAAGAACCCAGGTTTAGTACGCAGAACTACCTTGTCTGAATGAAAAATCAGATAAGGAGAATCACAATGTAAGGCCGATAACTCAGAGACTCTTCGAGCCGAGGAAATAGCCATTAAAAACAGAACTTTCCAAGATAACAGCTTGATATCAATGGAATGAAGGGGTTCAAACGGAACACCTTGCAGAACGTTAAGAACTAAGTTTAAGCTCCACGGCGGAGCAACAGTCTTAAACACAGGCTTAATCCTAGCCAAAGCCTGACAAAAAGCCTGAACGTCTGGAACTTCTGACAGACGTTTGTGTAAAAGGATAGACAGAGCTGAGATCTGTCCCTTTAACGAACTAGCAGATAAACCCTTTTCTAAACCTTCTTGTAGAAAAGACAATATCCTAGGAATCCTAACCTTACTCCATGAGTAACTCTTGGATTCGCACCAATGTAAGTATTTACGCCATATTTTATGGTAAATTTTCCTGGTAACAGGTTTCCTAGCCTGTATTAAAGGTATCAATCACTGACTCCGAGAATCCCCGCTTTGATAGAATCAAGCGTTCAATCTTCATGCAGTCAGCCTCAGAGAAATTAGATTTGGATGTTTGAAAGGACCCTGAATCAGAAGGTCCTGTCTCAGAGGCAGAGACCAAGGTGGACAGGACGACATGTCCACTAGATCTGCATACCAGGTCCTGCGTGGCCACGCAGGCGCTATTAGAATTATCGATGCTCTCTCCTGTTTGATCCTGGCAATCAATCGAGGAAGCATCGGGAAGGGTGGAAACACATAAGCCATGTTGAAAACCCAAGGTGCTGTCAGAGCATCTATCAGTACCGCTCCCGGGTCCCTGGACCTGGATCCGTAACAAGGAAGCTTGGCGTTCTGGCGAGACGCCATGAGATCCAGATCTGGTTTGCCCCAATGCTGAAGCAGTTGGGCAAACACCTCGGGATGAAGTTCCCACTCCCCCGGATGAAAAGTCTGGCGACTTAGGAAATCCGCCTCCCAGTTCTCCACGCCTGGGATGTGGATCGCTGACAGGTGGCAAGAGTGAGACTCTGCCCAGCGAATTATCTTTGAGACTTCCATTATCGCTAGGGAACTCCTTGTCCCTCCCTGATGGTTGATGTAAGCCACAGTCGTGATGTTGTCCGACTGAAACCTGATGAACCTCAGAGTTGCTAACTGAGGCCAAGCCAGAAGGGCATTGAAAACTGGTCTTAATTCCAGAATGTTTATTGGAAGGAGTCTTTCCTCCTGAGTCCATGATCCCTGAGCCTTCAGGGAATTCCAGACAGCGCCCCAACCTAGCAGGCTGGCGTCTGTTGTTACAATCGTCCAATCTGGCCTGCTGAAGGGCATCCCCCTGGACAGATGTGGCCGAGAAAGCCACCATAGAAGAGAATCTCTTGTCTCTTGATCCAGATTTAGCATAGGGGACAAATCTGAGTAATCCCCATTCCACTGACTTAGCATGCACAATTGCAGCGGTCTGAGATGCAGGCGTGCAAAAGGTACAATGTCCATTGCCGCTACCATTAAGCCGATTACCTCCATGCATTGAGCCACTGACGGGTGTTGAATGGAATGAAGGACACGGCAAGCATTTAGAAGTTTTGATAACCTGTCCTCTGTCAGGTAAATTTTCATTTCTACAGAATCTATAAGAGTCCCCAAGAAGGGAACTCTTGTGAGTGGCAATAGAGAACTCTTTTCTACGTTCACCTTCCACCCATGCGACCTTAGAAATGCCAGAACTAACTCTGTATGAGACTTGGCAGTTTGGAAACTTGACGCTTGTATCAGAATGTCGTCTAGGTACGGAGCTACCGCTATTCCTCGCGGTCTTAGTACCGCCAGAAGAGAGCCCAGAACCTTTGTAAAGATTCTTGGAGCTGTAGCTAACCCGAAGGGAAGAGCTACAAACTGGTAATGCCTGTTTAGGAAGGCAAACCTTAGATACCGGTAATGATCCTTGTGAATTGGTATGTGAAGGTAGGCATCCTTTAAATCCACTGTGGTCATGTACTGACCCTCTTGGATCATAGGTAAGATGGTCCGAATAGTTTCCATTTTGAACGATGGAACTCTTAGGAATTTGTTTAGGATCTTTAAGTCCAAGATTGGTCTGAAGGTTCCCTCTTTTTTGGGAACCACAAACAGATTTGAGTAAAACCCTTGTCCGTGTTCCGACCGCGGAACTGGGTGGATCACTCCCATTAGTAAAAGGTCTTGTACACAGCGTAGAAACGCCTCTTTCTTTATCTGGTTTGCTGACAACCTTGAAAGATGAAATCTCCCTTTTGGAGGAGAAGCTTTGAAGTCCAGAAGATATCCCTGAGATATGATCTCTAACGCCCAGGGATCCTGGACATCTCTTGCCCAAGCCTGGGCGAAGAGAGAAAGTCTGCCCCCCACTAGATCCGTTTCCGGATTGGGGGCCCTCACTTCATGCTGTCTTAGGGGCAGCAGCAGGTTTTCTGGCCTGCTTGCCCTTGTTCCAGGACTGGTTAGGTTTCCAGCCCTGTCTGTAGCGAGACACAGTTCCTTCCTGTCTTGGAGCGGAGGAAGTTGATGCTGCTCCTGCCTTGAAGTTACGAAAGGCACGAAAATTAGACTGTTTAGCCCTTGGTTTGGCCCTGTCTTGAGGCAGGGCATGGCCCTTACCTCCAGTAATGTCAGCGATAATTTCTTTCAAACCGGGCCCGAATAATGTCTGCCCTTTGAAAGGTATGTTAAGCAATTTAGATTTAGAAGTCACATCGGCTGACCAGGATTTAAGCCACAGCGCTCTACGCGCTTGAATGGCGAATCCGGAGTTCTTAGCCGTAAGCTTAGTTAAGTGTACTACGGCATCAGAAATAAATGAATTAGCTAGCTAAAGGACTTTAAGCTTGTCTATAATCTCATCCAATGGAGCTGAGCTAATGGTCTCTTCCAGAGACTCAAACCAGAACGCCGCCGCAGCCGTGACAGGCGCAATGCATGCAAGGGGTTGTAATATAAAACCTTGTTGAACAAACATTTTCTTAAGGTAACCCTCTAACTTTTTATCCATTGGATCTGAAAAAGCACAGCTATCCTCCACCGGGATAGTGGTGCGCTTAGCCAGAGTAGAAACTGCTCCCTCCACCTTAGGGACCGTCTGCCATAAGTCCCGTGTGGTGGCGTCTATTGGAAACATTTTTCTAAATATAGGAGGGGGGGGAAAGGGCACACCGGGCCTATCCCACTCCTTGGTAATAATCTCTGTAAGCCTCTTAGGTATAGGAAAAACGTCAGTACACACCGGTACCGCATAGTATCTATCCAGCCTACATAATTTCTCTGGAATTGCAACCGTGTTACAATCATTCAGAGCCGCTAATACCTCCCCTAGTAATACACGGAGGTTCTCAAGCTTAAATTTAAAATTTGAAATGTCTGAGTCCAGTTTACTTGGATCAGATCCGTCACCCACAGAATGAAGCTCTCCGTCCTCATGTTCTGCAAATTGTGACGCAGAATCAGACATGGCTCTATTATTATCAACGCACTCTGTTCTTACCCCAGAGTGATCGCGTTTACCCCTAAATTCTGGCAATTTAGATAGTACTTCAGTCATAACATTAGCCATGTCTTGCAAAGTGATTTGTAAGGGCCGCCCTGATGTACTTGGCGCCACAATATCACGCACCTCCTGAGCGGGAGGCGAAGGTACTGACACGTGAGGAGAGTTAGTCAGCATAACTTCCCCCTCGTTGTCTGGTGAAATTTTCTTTACATGTACAGATTGGCTTTTATTTAAAGTAGCATCAATGCAATTAGTACACAAATTTCTATTGGGCTCCACATTGGCCTTTAAACATATTGAACAAAGAGATTCATCTGTGTCAGACATGTTTAAACAAACTAGCAATGAGACTAGCAAGCTTGGAAAATATTTTTCAAATAAATTTACAAGCAATATAAAAAACGTTACTGTGCCTTTAAGAAGCACAAAAAACTGTCACAGTTGAAATAACAATGAAACAAATTAGTTATAGCAACCAAATTTTTACAGTAAATACATTAAGTTAGCAAAGGATTGCACCCACCAGCAAATGGATGATTAACCCCTTAGTACCCAAAAACGGATAACAATTTAATATAAACGTTTTTATCACAGTCAAAACACTCTCACAGGTCTGCTGTGAGTGATTACCTCCCTCAAAACTAGTTTTGGAGACCCCTGGGCTCTGTAGAGACGTCCTGGATCATGGAGGAAGAAATAGGAAGACTGTGACTGAATTTTTACTGCGCAATAAAGCGCTAAAATAGGCCCCTCCCACTCATAATACAACAGTGGGGAAGCTCAGTAAACTGATTTTATTCAGAAACAAACGACAGCCATGTGGTAAAAATCATGCCCATAAAGTTTTATCACCAAGTACCTCAGAAAAAAACGATTAACATGCCAGTAAACGTTTTAAAAATAAAATTATGAAATGTTATTAATAAGCCTGCTGCTAGTCGCTTTCACTGCAGTGGAGGCTCAAATATAACTTAAATGTATACAGTATTTTCTTAGTGAAGTTCCATTCCCCAGAAATACCTCAGTGTAAACATACATACATATCAGCCTGATACCAGTCCCTACTACTGCATTTAAGGCTGCACTTACATTACATCGGTATTAGCAGTATTTTCTCAGTCAATTCCATTCCTTAGAAAATAATATACTGCAACATACCTCCTTGCAGGTGAACCCTGCCTGCTGTCCCCTGTTCTGAAGTTACCTCACTCCTCAGAATGGCCGAGAACAGCAAGTGGATCTTAGTTACGACCGCTAAGATCATACACAAACTCAGGTAGATTCTTCTTCTAATGCTGCCTGAGAAAAAACAACACACTCCGGTGCTGTTTAAAATAACAAACTTTTGATTGAAGAAATAAAAACTAAGTTTAACAACCACAGTCCTCTCACACGTCCTATCTATTAGTTAGGTGCAAGAGAATGACTGGGTATGACGTAGAGGGGAGGAGCTATATAGCAGCTCTGCTTGGGTGATCCTCTTGCACTTCCTGTTAGGGAGGAGATATAATCCCATAAGTAATGGATGACCCGTGGACTGACTACACTTAACAGGAGAAATGAGACTTAAATAATGTGGAGACAAAAGCGACGCCCATATTTTTTTAGCGCTAAATAAGACGCCCACATTATTTGGCGCCTAAATGCTTTTGGCGCCAAAAATGACGCCACGTCCGGAACGCCGACATTTTTGGCGCAAAAGAACGTCAAAAATGACGCAACTTCCGGCGACACGTATGACGCCGGAAACAGAAAAGATTTTTTGCGCCAAAAAAGTCTGCGCCAAGAATGACGCAATAAAATGAAGCATTTTCAGCCCCCGCGAGCCTAACAGCCCACAGGGAAAAAAATTTTAAGGTAAGAAAAATGATTGATTCAAATGCATTATCCCAAATATGAAACTGACTGTCTGAAAATAAGGAAATGTTGAACATCCTGAGTCAAGGCAAATAAATGTTTGAATACATATATTTAGAACTTTATTAAAAAAGTGCCCAACCATAGCTAAGAGTGTCACAGAAAATAAGACTTACTTACCCCAGGACACTCATCTACATGTTTGTAGAAAGCCAAACCAGTACTGAAACGAAAATCAGCAGAGGTAATGGTATATATATAAGAGTATATCGTCGATCTGAAAAGGGAGGTAAGAGATGAATCTCTACGACCGATAACAGAGAACCTATGAAATAGACCCCGTAGAAGGAGATCATTGCATTCAAATAGGCAATACTCTCCTCACATCCCTCTGACATTCACTGCACGCTGAGAGGAAAACCGGGCTCCAACCTGTTGCGGAGCGCATATCAACGTAGAATCTAGCACAAACTTACTTCACCACCTCCATAGGAGGCAAAGTTTGTAAAACTGATTTGTGGGTGTGGTGAGGGGTGTATTTGTAGGCATTTTGAGGTTTGGGAAACTTTGCCCCTCCTGGTAGGAATGTATATCCCATACGTCACTAGCTCATGGACTCTTGCTAATTACATGAAAGAAAAAATGATTTAGTCAAATCAAGGGTTAGCCTGATAATGATATAATATACAGAGCTATTTTAAAAAGTTAAATATTAAAGCAATGGACACTGCCATGTTGTCACCTAGGTTTCCTTTGAGTGAGCAACCAATATCTGTGTGGAATATGGTTACGTCTGGATTCTGCACTCTCACTTCTAAAAGGAATTGGAAGTCTTCAATATTCAGAATTAAATGAGAGGAAAAGAGGTGAAGATAAATACCCTTTGCAATATATTTTCATTATTATACAAACATGTTATATTACGTGAAGGAGTTTAAAGGGACATTAAACACTTTGAGATGGTAATATAAAATGATAAATTGTATATATAAAACAGCTCTGCAATATACTTTTATTATTTACTTTGTCCTCTTTGTCTGTAATTCCATTCTGAAATTGTGAGCTTTTCAGTTCCTCTTAGAAATGGAAGTGCAGAACACTGTTAAATCCAGCACAACCATTGGCTGCACACTCTAGTGACCTATGTATAACTGTCCCTAATTGGCCACAGCAGAGAAGGTAACCTAAGTTACAACATGGCAGCTCCCAGTGTTTTATAGACACTAAAACTTTACACTTATTTTGTCACTTTTTAAACAACTAATGAAACTATAAAAATTACATCTACATGTTAGTCATGGACTAATCTTTTGTTTGAATGCATCATTCTATCTAGCATGTATTTAGTGTTTAATGTCCCTTTAATGTCCCTTTTATTATAAAAAAATAACTTTCTTCTTTGGTATCTGGTAATATATTACCATATATTGCTCCACTTGTGTACACACTACCAAGTAAAATGTAAAGTTTTTACACTATTTGAAAATGTTTGTGTTCCTTTAAGAGGTGGATACCAAAGAAGGCTGCTACAGTGCAAAGCATCCAAAGGGTTAAACTGATATGAAACCCAAACATTTTCTTTTGTAATTCAGACAGAGCATAACATTTAAAAAAAAAAAAAATAATTCCAATTTACTTTTATTATAAAATTTGCTTTGTTCCCATGATATTCTGTGTTGGATACCTAGGTAGGTACCTGAAGCACTACATGGCAGGAAATAGTGATCTTGCAAATACATAACATTCCTACAAAACTGCTGCCATATAGTGCTCTAGAAATGGGTCGGCTCCTAAGCATATGTCCCTGATTTTCAACAAAAGATACCAAAAGAAAAAAATAAATGATAATAGAAGTAAATTAGAAAGTTGTTTAAAAATCTCATGCTCTGACGGAATCATGAAAGAAATTGTGGGTATCATACCTCTAACTGGAGTTTGCTTCTACAAAAGCAAGGTCACCCATGACACTGATATGCGGGCAACATTATGTACCTCATCGCTAGATCCCCAGTGACAGCGCATCTGCAACATTATGGACGTGTTGAAATGTAGTACTGAAACCAGTTTACCCCCACCTGTGTTCACACTAACATTCTGCTTGTCCCATTTACATAATAATAATAATAATAATAATAATAATAATAATAATAATAATATCATCAGGTATTTGCAGAGCGCCAACTGATTCCGCAGTGCTATAAACATAGGCGGTATACAAGGTAACATTTATAGGGGGTCATATGGGTAGAGGTCCCTGCCAAGAGTTGCACTGTTGTAATTGGCGATCTTGCGGGTGATCTACAAACAGCTGGGCTCATAGGCTAAGGGGTTCGAGGGGACAACAGTGGAGTAAGGAAAGGTAAGTGTAGGTTGTATGCATCCCTGAACAGTAGAGTCTTTAGGGAGCGCTTTAAGCTTTCAAAACTAGGGGAGAGTCTTGTGGAGCAAGGCAGAGAGTTCCACAAGATGGGAGCCAGTCTAAAGAAGTCTTGTAAACGGGAATGTGAGGAGGTAACAAGAGAGGAGGAGAGTAGGAGATCATGAGTAGAGCGAAAAGGACATGAGGGGGAGTATCTGGAGACAAGGTCTGAGATATAGGGGGGGGAGCAGTGCAGTTAAGACTTTGCATTTCAGAGTGAGAATTTAGTATTTAAGCCTGGAGGCAAGAGGAAGCCAGTGAAGGGATTGGCAGAGAGGTGCAGCAGATGAAGAGCAACGTGTAAGGAAGATGAGCCTGGCAGAGGCATTCATTATGGATTGTAAAAGGAGCTAGGCGGCAGCTAGGGAGACCAGAGAGGATGGAGTTGCAGTAATTGAGGCGGGAAAGGATGACAGAGTGGATTAAAATCTTGTGTAAGGAAATGTCTAATTTTAGAGATGTTTTTAAAGGTGAAAGCGGCAGACTTTAGCCAAGGACTGAATGTGAGGAGTGAAAGAAAGATCTGAGCCAAGTGTTACTCCAAGACATTGAGCATGTGGGGAAGGGGTAACAATAGAGTTAAACAGAGAAGTTGGGGGTGGAGATTTTTGAAGAAGGGGGGGGGGAAATAAGGAGCTCAGTTTTGGAGAGATTTAGCTTAAGGTAGTGAGAGGACATCCAAGATGAGATATGAGAAAGACAGTGACAAGGGTTTGCAAGGAAGAAGATAGGTCTGGGTGTCATCGGCATACAAATGGTATTGAAACCCATGGGACTTTATTAAGGAACCTAAAGATGTGTAAATTGAGAAAAGGGGACCAAGGACAGAGCCTTGCGGTGCCCCAACAGAAAGTGGTAACGGGGCAGAGGATGCCCCAGAGAAGGCTGCACTAAAGGTACGGTTAGACAGATAGGAAGAGAAACATGAGAGAGCTGTGTCGCAAATGCCGAAGGATTGGAGGGTTTGGAGCAAAAGAGGGTGGTCGACAGTATCAAGGGCTGCAGACAGATCAGGGAGGATAAGCAGAGAGAAGTGGCCTTTGGATTTTGCTGTAAGTAGGTCGTTGCCAGATTGCAATGGGTCAAGGAGGTAGTTTAATGTAGGAAATGGGATCGACGTACATATACTAGCTTTTCGAGAAGATTTGAGGCAAGAGGGAATAGGTAAATAAGGTGGTAGTTGGATGGGGAGGTTGGGTCGAGAGAAGGTTTTTTAAAGATAGGTGTGACCAGTGCGTGTTTAAGAGAGGAGGGAAATATACCAGTGCTGAGGGAGAGGTTGAAGATGTGTGTGAGTATATGGGTTAGGGTAGAAAAGGAGAGGGGAGTAGCTGTGAGGGGATGGGGTCGAGGGGATAGGTAGTGAGGTGAGAGGACGGTATAAGTGCTGAAACTTCATCCTCTGTAACAGGGGTAAAAGATACATTTATGGCTATGTGGGTTTTGGATGATAGTGAGGTTTTGAGGGGGTTTCAGACTGGTAGTATGTTGATAGCCGATTTCATTTCTGATGGAGTCTATTTTGTTATTGAAGTAGCTGGCAAAATCTTGAGCTGAGAGAGAAGTTGTAGTAGGAGGTGGAGGTGGGCAGAGGAGTATTGAACATGGAGAAACACCTTATTTTCAAAAACCTGACTAACAACATTCCCTCTTAGCAGTATCTTATACACATCATTGGCTCTACCACACAAGCTTGTTCCTTGCCTACACACTTTTCCTCAAGTAAAAGATTGTCCTCACCCAGTATATGTATTATTTGTACCATAAACTGTATATTGCCGGAACACAGTGATGCATCACATTTACTACAAGAATCTTCACAAAGGCCACTCATATCCCAACCTTACTAAATTATAGGTTCTATATGATCCCATTCTCTTGCATTTTGTTCTTCAGTTTTAGATACGGTTTCCCATACAATATCTCATCTGTGACTCCACCACAACTTTTTTTTTTTTTTTTTACTAACGCAGCACTTTTATACTCCAGCAGGTCGATCTTGAAAAACAGAGTAAGACAATATAGGTAGAAAGGGCAGCATTTCTCAACATCGGTCCTCAAGTACCCCCAACAGGCCAGGTTTTTATTATAGCTGAAGCAGAGCATAGGTGAAATAATCAGCTGATCAGTAACCATGGTTACTACTAACCTGCTCTCACTTAACCAGCTAATTTCCCCTGTGCTCTAGTTCAGCTATAATGAAAATCTGACCTGTAGGGGACACTTGAGGATCGCGGTTGAGAAACACTGGTATAGAGGACAAAGATAAGGCAGGCGAATTATACACGTCGCTCATACCTGGTTCTAAGTCCAAAATCATGTCCAGAGCCTGTCGGTAATGAGGGACCTGTTCGTTGAGTCCTGTCAAGTTAAATTTGTCTTGGATGTAATCTTCATCAACCTACATTTAAAGAAAAAAAAAAAATGTGAACCAGTATAGATGAGCTGTAACAGACATCATTTGAGCAGAATTTAACTGAGGTATAGTTTAGATTGTCAGCCTGGTTAAATAGACATGGTATGATGAAGAGTACAAAAAGGGAGATGTTGCAAGCCCACCCTAGAGATAAAGGCAAAGCCTGGCACTTTACGGGCATATGGGTCTGGATTGTATAATGTTAGACAAGTTAGCAACAGAAACAAAACTCCACTTCCGGGTAAGCAAAATACTTGAAGTTTATTCAGCAGCAAGTGACAACATTGTTAGTATAACATGGTAGTAGCCAACATACCGCTGGCCTGATGCGTTTCATCAGACTAACACCCAAAATAGTGTAGATAACTACTGTATGCATGGTAAGTTTATGCGACTTTGTAAAGTTTATTAAAAACAAAAAAACAAAAAAAGTATGTTTAATGTGTTACTGCTGGCAAAGAAGAATGCACCAGCTGGCACAACATATGGGGTCAGAGTGCTGAACATAGTAGATAAAGCCTGGTAAAGTAGACGTTAAAGGGAAGAATGCAACACAAAACCAACATAAGACTAGGGCAAGGTTGGTGGTACATTTACCAGTAAAAGACAAATAGTATAGCAAGTCTATAGGGACAACATTCTCAGTAAAAGGGGAGGCCAGCTGCCAACCATAAGTGAAGAAGTGACATACAATTAGGTCTGAAGCACACCTGATGAGAAGGGTTGGGGAGAGGTGCAGCTGTCAGCTCTGCACCTCTCTCCTTCCAAACAGCAGGGCAAACACACTTAATCAGGAAGGACCATTTCCTAGGTGCCACTAGCAACGTGGCACCTGGGTTTGTCAAGTCCCATGCAGTCATACAGTAGCTCAAACATTACAAAAAAGTTATTGCTTAACATGGTACCTCCAACAGCATTACAATACATGACGCATCTACGGACAAGCTTGCAAGCACTGGTATTTTTATTATGAAGTACAGACATCAGCAAGAGAAGGAACAACAAAACCCATCGGAATCATTTAAGCGAGTCCTAATTCGATAGGTATATTTACCCGGAGCCAAAGTTGCCCTTTATATTTCTATAGGCAAAGCAGAGCTATGCACAAGGAAGTGACAGATTACAATATGTTCACACGTATAAAAGACTAGGGGGAAGCAAGATAAAGGACATCTATTGACCTATACGCCTGACAAGCAAAGAAAGGGAACCCGACAAAAAGTTAAAGGGACATGGAACCCAAAAGTTGTCTCATGATTCAGATAGAACTTACAACTGTAAACAACTTTTCAAAGTGCTTTGGTTATAGTTGCTTCATTCTCTTGGTATCCTTTGTTAAAGGAGCAGCAATATGCTACTGGGAGCTATCTGACCACACTGGGTAAACCAATGACATGACACATATGTGCAACCCCCTTTAAGCAGCTAAGTCCCAGTAAGGCATTTCAGCTCCTGAGTCTAGCTAGGTATGGTTTTCAACAAAAGATACCAAGAGAATGAAGCACATTAGATAACAGAAGCAAAACAAAATTGCACGCTCTGTCTGAATCATAAAAGTTTAATTTAGAGTTTACGGTCCTTTTAAAGCAGTACAGCATGTTTGGTGAATGTAAAGAACTGCTCACACAGGCACAAATGTGGGAAAGTGCAGTTTTTATGCCACCTAATTGGTAAATCAGTACAAAGCAATTAAAGTGAATGTAAATTTTGATGCTGAAGTGCCCGGTTTTTAAAATTTGATTAAAAACAGGGGCACTTTAATTCATCAAAATTTACATTTCACTCATGTTGTAAAAAAATACTTAGCTTTTAATCTTGACAGCCGCTCCAGCTTCCTCCGCCAGTCGCAAAGCCTCTTCCTGGTTCTAAAATGAGGAATCCGGCTTCCTCCAATCACAGCGTTGAATCAGACACCGATTCCCCCGGGGGGAACCATGATTGGAGGATGACCGAGCCATCATTTCTGATGTCAGAAATGGCTTGGGACGACCGGGGGAAGCTGGAGCAGCTATCAAGTTTAAAATGTAAGTATTTCTTCACAACAAGTGAAATGTAAATTTTTATGAATTAAAGTGCCCCTGTTTTTAATCAAATTTTTAAAAACCGGGCACTTTAGCATCAAAATTTACATTCACTTTAAATGGTCTTCGCTACGCTGATGTGAGTAAGGAGATGCGAAGAATGTTTGGTATATCTAAAAGACTGACATCTTTTCCCAGAATAGTAGTAACAAATAAAAATAGAATTGCACCTCAACTCCATAATAAACAATGTAAAGACATTTGAACATTTACTTTCAGAAGATTTAACATTTTGTGTACAGGGACATTAAAAAGGAAGCATCCCCTAATGAAGAGTGTAAAAAACAGGGGTCGACAAATCTGTTTAAAATTCAGGAGCCAGCCAGTGGTGGGGGTGTGTGTGTGTATATTAGGGTTGCACCGATACTAGTATCGGTACCGATACCAAGTATTTGCATGAGTACTTACACTCATGCAAATGCACCGATACCTGCACTTCCTACCCATACTCTATCTTGTGGAGATTTTTCAAACTGCATGTTCCCATTTCATTTTAAGCTGTAGTGGAGACTCCACTAAAAATGGTTATCTTCTGTTCTTCCAATACAAATTGCTGTTGTATTGTATTATTGTAAGAGAGATCACTGTACCTTGTTCAGACAAACCCCTGAAGTACTGGGTAGTTAATAAACTGAGATTTCCAGCTCTGGCTAAAATGGTCCAAAATGATCTTTCTGCCCCATGCAGTAGTGCTGAAAGTGAGACTGTTCAGCTTAGCATTAAACATTACTGATAGCAGAAACAGACGTATAGCTGAACATACCGAGATGCTTCTGTTCCTTAAAAAGAACTTGCTACTAACTTTTCAAAAAATATTATAATTGCTAGATTGCCTGTTATACTGCTAGTTCTTCGCTTGCACAATTATGCTCAGAACATACTGTACTCTGAGGAACATCCTTAGCTTATATAATTGCAGGAAGAGTGTTCATAGAAAAAATTAAGTTAAATCATATGAACACACATCTTACAATAATAGAACTAGATTTAGATTACATTTGATATGTAAGCTTTACCAATGCTCTGTTCACATTTCCAACGCAATAGACTTTAATGGAGTTGCACATGCAATGAGCATTGGTAAAGCTTACCAGTCAAATGTAATCTAGCCCGTAGTGTTGTTCCCTATGTTTAAACAGTGCACTGGTATATTTTTTTACTGCATTGCACTTTTGGTTGGTTGTGATATTACATTTGTTATTTATTGTTGTTATGAATATATTTGAATGTAATATTTTTATTTATAAACGTGTTCTGTGAAATTTCTTCGAGTTTTTACAACTTTGTGACAACAAGCAAATAAAACTGTTTTATTATTTAATAATATATCTTTTGAGTTACAGTTCTTCATAATTATAAAGAAGCTATCTTAAATCATTAGTCTGTATTGTGCTTGGGACACTGTCACATGACATTAAAAAAGTATCGGTAATTGGTATCGGCGAGTATTTTTTAAAGAGTATCGGTCTTAAAAAAATGGTGTGTGTGTATGTATATATATATAAAAACAAAGTTTTCTGTAATGTAACGGTTTAAGGGATTTCTTCCCCTTCATGCTGCAGAAATCCCTGAAAACGTTACATTACAGAAAGCTTTGTTTTTCACCTTTAAAAAGTCCTGTGAGTGCATTTGTTCTGCAAGGAGTATTTATTTCATCTCTGCACCCAGGTAGATGTCCCTAGGAGGGTGACACAGTACATTGGACGAATATATATATATATATATATATATATATATATATATATATATATATATATATATATATATATATATATATATATATATAATAACCCAAAAATGTAGGAGCCAGGAGTAAAATTCTAGTAGCCAGTGGCTCCCAGGTTTGTCGAGCCCTGGTGTAAAATATAGCAGAAAAGGACACAATCAAACGGACATGATTTAGAAAGAGTAATTTTTAAAACCTTAACATTTACCTAGATGTGAAATATAGCACAAGAGCAGGTGGGGCATTGAATTATACTATACCCAAGAATAGCCAAGCTCTAAACGTACTGGAAGGTAATTATAGTCGGTAAATAACGCTTCTATCAGAACAAGATGGAGTACTGTCAGAGCAAAGCGTTTACTGGCATGACAAATTACAGAAATTGCTACACATCTACCGGCACTGACACTAGAAAGTTGGTGAGACGGAACAACATACCAGCACTTGAGAGTAAAAGTAAAAACACGTGCACAGGCACAAAAAGTGAAAGAGGAGCATAGTATTTCTACCATCAGGTGGGAATGAGTGAAGTATTTTTATAACTTTCTACTGGTACAAAACAGACCTACAACAGAGATTGTATGATCTCTATTGCTAAAATGATGTGCAGGTAGAAAATATTATGTTTAGTAAAATTTGGCTTTTATTTAACTTATTTTATAAAAAAAACATGGGCACTCCAGATATTAGGACACAAAATGAAACGTTTCATGTCTGTTTAGCAGATCTTCAAATGTCTCTCAAAAAAAAAAAAAAAAGTCTCCTCTAATGTTTGGCTCTTTCTAAACATAACAAAAGCTAAGTTTTACAAAGTTCATTTTTTACCAAAGACTTGTAATTGCTAAAGTATTTGGTTAAAACTTGACATGTGAAAAGTGCAGCAAAACACCTCAAGTTGAAGGGCCACTCTGCCCGCATGGTACATATACGGTGTAGCGGCAACGGTTTACTAAACTCTTCCCGCCATTAGGACATTCCATGCCATCCTAACTGCGATGGGGTTTATCGCTGTTAAGACGGCATGGAATGTTCTAGCGATTTGGCTGTACTGAAGTCAACGGCGCTTCCTCAATGGGATCGCAGCCTGGAATGAGTGCCTAGCGTCATAGGCACTCCCCCCTGACCCAATCCCATCATTGAAAACTCGCGATTGCATGCACGATCGTGTAATTTAAATTTCTTTACATTTAAACTTTGTTCCGATGTAGACAAATTCAGCCTGTCAGGAAACGGTTAAAAGGACTTGCTCAATGAGCTATTTACTTCATATAAGTTTCTCAACAACAAACAGAATTGTTACACCTAAGTGTACTGAGAACAATAACTGAACAAGCAACCCTAAGGGATCCTTTCCATTATACACTGCAGTTATTAAGTTTAAAGGGACATGAAACCCACATTTTGTCTTTCATGATTTAGAAAGAGCATGCAGTTTTAAACAACTTTCTAATTTACTTCTACTATCTAATTTGCTTCATTCTCTTGATATCCTTTGCTGAAAAGCATATCTAGATAGGCTCAGTAACTGCTTATTGGTTGCTGCACATAGATGCTTTGTGCGATTGGCTCACCCATGTGCATTGCTGTTTCTTCCACAAAGAATATCTAAATAATGAAGCAAATTAGATAATAGAAGTAAATTGGAATGTTGTTTAAAATTGTATTCTCTGCCTGAATTATGAAAGACATTTTTGGGGGTTTAGTGTCCCTTTAATACACTTGAAATCAGCATTATGAGTACCTGGGTCAGTTGGCCGTGTCTTTAAACACTGAACATTAGAAATAACACAGGAAAGAGGTAGACACTGTCAGGATGACATTTTTGTCTCATATTTAAAAAGTTGGTGGCGAACACCTCCAAGGACATGCTGCTCACCTCACAGAAGAACTCGTTGCCCCTCAAGCCGCAAAACCAGCTGATCCATGATACTTCCTCCGAGCTGCTCATCTTCCTATCTGTGATGTAAACAAAATAGCTGTCATACTTGGAGAGAAAAAAAAAGGAAGTTGTTTTCTGGTACCAAGGGTCCAAAGTTATAAGGGTTAGGAATGTAAGTGTCAATAAGAGACTTTGGCACCCAGATAAGACATGTACCAACAGAATTTAAAAGGAGAATATATATATATCCTTCAAAATAGCATTAGAAATATTTAGAGTTGGAGAAAAAGGGGGGGGGGACAGACCAAATTTAAAATGACTGTATAAATGTACCTATAAGAATATAATGCCCTGACTGGCTACTAAAATAAAACTCAGTGTGACTCATAAAATGTACACACATCCCCTTTAAGATATATATATACTAATGTGTGTGTATACAGGAGTGGAAAATATCACTATAGTGCACTATTTGGGTTTATATCTATCTGATCAGATTTCACTAAGGAATATTAAAATTGGCTGATTGTCTCACTGGCAGTTTCTGCTTGGGGCCAGCAGTATTTTAACCCCTTTGTGGTGTGTTAGACACAAAGTTGCAGGGTCATAGTGGTAAAATTACATGCTGTCATTTTCCACTAAAGGGTTTAAACAGCTGGGGTAAATAAATATATGTTGGGGGCAACAATTAAATTGTAGTTAAAAAGAGTAAAGTTATGGGATGGGGGGGGCGGGACAGAGAACATAGTACAATTTAACCCATTGCTAACGTCCCTGGAAACAACCTCTTACCCAAACACACTGACGTGCTAGGTAGAAAGGTAACATGAGGTGTCACTGAGGGTTACACAAGGATACAGGGGCCATTCATGGGTAGATAAACAATTTATAGTATGGTAACCAAGGCTGACCACAGGTAAATAAATACTACACTGTGTAAAGTATGAGACATTGAGGCTCCTATGGTGCAGTAGCAAAAGGCCAATTAGGAAAAGCTGATAGGGCACTAAAGGGAAAATGTTATGAATATAGTGTATATGGGTTGCCGCGGGTAACTCTTTGCGCCCCTGTTCTCAGACCTGATGAGTCCGGTCGGTTTCTGAAAATATGGCGGCCTTCCCACCCCGATCAAGTACCGCCACCGTATTACACACAAGAGGCCCGGCGTCTGATAGTCACTGCGCAGGCGCAATGCGGGAAAGGAAAAGGCGGAGTCAAATGAAACGCTATAGCCGCAAGTTGTGCTGGGAAATGTAGTCCTAAAACTACGGGTAGCAATGAGAGACAAATTCTTACTGCAGTAAATAAACATTTATGTAACATAATTACAATTAATGGCTAGTTATGCATATTATTTAATTAGCTCCAAAAACCAAACTTATATTTAATTATTTACAAACTCTACAAAATGTTGTTTACAAAAATAATTGTGACTTTTTAAAAAAATAAAATTTGTAAACCAGACATGGCACCATTTATTAGTAAAAAAAAATACTGTTGCAACTAACATATTTCCTTAAAATAATTGAAACTGTTCTACATGAAGCTACCAGATATTAACCAGATGAAAACCCCAAAATACCCATAGCTTGAGGTAAATTAACCCATTTTTCTTTCATGACTCAGAAACAACTAATTCTATTGTCATTTTTTTCCCTAATTCTCTTGGTATCTTTTGTTAAAAAGCAGGGGTGTATGCATAAGGAGCCCATTTGTGGAGCACTATATGGTAGCAGTTTTGTAAGAATGTTATCCCTTTGCAAGAGCACTATTTCCTCTCATGTAGTGCTCCAGGTGGCTACCTAGGTATCTCTTCACCACACAATATCATGGGAACAAAGCAAATTTGATCATAGAAGTAAATTGGACATTTTTTCCACCCGTCGCAAAGCCTCTTCCTGGGTCTAAAATGAGGAATCCAGCTTCCTCCAATCACGGCGTTGAATCAGACACTGATTCCCCCGGGGGGGAAGCCGTGATTGGAGGATGACCTATCCATCATTTCTGACGTCAGAAATGGCTTGCAATGACCGGGGGAAGCTGGAGCTGCTGTGAAGGTTAAAAGGTACGTTTTTTTTCACAACAGGAGTGAAATGTAAATTTTGATGAATTAAATTGTCCCTGTTTTTAATCGAATTTTTAAAAACCGGGCACTTTAGCATCAAAATTGACATTCACTTTAAGGACACAATCATATGACAGCACTAATAAATATATTTTGCTGCTGTGTTATTTGGACTTAAAAATAAATAACTAGTATACTGAGATTGTACAGTGTTTAACACCAGCTTTGGCACTAACAAGCAGCAAAATTTGCTTATTTTGGATTTTAAAAAAATAATTCTAAAACAGCCTTTTGTAAAACATTTTATATTGAAAATCTACAGATATCACAGACGCACCAGTGTCCTCAGAAAGATCAATGTAGCCTTTCTACTGCCATAATAAAAACTGAGCCCTATAATAGATCTTTTATATCACTTCTCATAAAGTATCAGCCAATACCATCCTGTCTCCTAGTCTAGACCGCACTATGGATGATCTATTGGCTGAAGTTGACAAACCAATGATAGCTAGTCAGTTGCTGACCAACCAAAATACAGTAGATATGTCTTCATGTGATAAAATGATTGGATCCCAGGACATACTTGAAAATCCCAGGACATACTTGAAAACGAGAGAAATCTCAATGTATCCTTCCTGGTAAAATATTTTATAAATAAATAAATAAATAAATGTGGATCATAGTAGCTCTTTTTTAACATATACTTGCTCTTAAAAAAAGGCAATGATTATTGCTAAAACGCGTTGAGCATTTCAACAGTGTAAAGCTGTTTTCACTCTGATATTTAAAAAATATATTTTTATCTCACTTAAATGGTGAGTTTTTAATCTTTGATGCTGTTTGTCTATGGATGGAAGATTAAATAAAGGTTTGATCACTATTATATATCTTTTGAGTACTTTCCATTTATTATCTGCCCCTTGTTGTTAAAATATCACACCATTGTGCCTTTCTCTGCTTCTTTGATATTCTCATTGA
The DNA here is from genome assembly GCF_027579735.1 of Bombina bombina. Lineage (NCBI taxonomy): Eukaryota > Metazoa > Chordata > Amphibia > Anura > Bombinatoridae > Bombina > Bombina bombina. The sequence goes on along the minus strand of NC_069505.1, from coordinate 572,992,384 downwards.
TCATACAGCCTGTGTAAAAAGAGGGCCAATTCATCCTACCATATTATACTGCTTCTATTTAATTTTTCATTATAGAGGTAGCTTTTATCCCTATTTTTTGGTAAAATGAGGGGGCTTACCTAGACTTATTTAACCAGAATTGATGATTGGTGTGTCAGTCTAACAAATCAATATGTAATATGATGTGAGCCATGTAAGCAGTTTTTAAATGGGGAACATTCATACCTATTTTTACTCTCTTATATTCTTTATTCTAAAGTTGCATACTAACTTTTTTTATTTCACTTTGTTCCTTATTTATTTTGTTAATGTAATGTTGATGTTTGACCTGAACAGTTATAATTACAATTGTTATTATGTACCGTATATCTTCTAATCTCCTGAAAAAAAAAAGAGTTAAAGTGATTGTAAACTTTGGCTATTGAATCCTACACGATCTATAATTCTTCATAAAAAGAGGGAAACTAAGTCATAAAAATATTTAAAGACACCTCATTCATAAAATAATTACCATTTAGTGATCGTAAACATTGCGCCGTTCCTCTGCCCACATCTCATACTTTAATTTTGTGTTTGATGACGTATCCGGCTTCAGTCAATCGTTGTGTACCCCACTAGCTGGAAACAAAGGGGGCACGCAACGATTAGCTGATGCCAAATTCTTCATCAAAGAGAAAAATCAAAAGACAAAAAAATATTTTTACGAATGAAAGTGACCCACTTTGTATGAATAATTATAAATAGTGTGGATTCAATAGCCAATGACTTGGGACATTATATTAGATCACACTCCATCTGTGCAGCGCTTGTCAGTTATATACCCATAGTATAAAAGACAAGACACATAACCTTGAAGCTTTTCTCAGCCATATATATCAGACTTCAGATCAGGCCCAGGGTCATCCAGTCTCTCTCAGTTATATACCTACCTCAGAGAATGTGTGCAGCTGGGCAAGGGTGTACATATGTGCAAGGTGTGTGAATGTGTGTTTATATATATATATATATATATATATATATATTTAGGTATGTGTACCGAGCGCTAAAGTTTATAAAAAGGCCTTAAGCTTACTAACAGATTAGCCTCCTAGCAGGCTAAATAGTAGGTAACAGAATAGGGGGCGATAGTAAGCGCTGAATAGCTTAAAAGGCTGGAAACTAAATTCTGGCGAATAATTTATTCCATATACATTCAAATTAAAATCACAGATAAAATGTTAAAACACAATGTTCATATATAAATACAGTAAAATTCTGTTCATGGATCCATGAAATATTCCAGGAGTTTTGTACCTGGCTACTTTAGTTATACAAAACCTTGAATGTAGCTATCTCCAAAGTTCTTATGTGTGTTTAGGATAGATTAATAAGTCGGTTACCTGACTTTGGCGTTCTAGATATGGTTCTATTGTCAGTGGATGAAAAAAATGTGTGGGCTGTGGTTCAGATCAAACCAATGTGATGTGTAACAATAAACAATATATCAACTTTCAAATAAACATTAAAATCTCAGCACATGATGGTGTAAAAACATTCGTTCAAACTTCAATACAAAATTCAAAAAATAATGCAATAATCAAAGGCGTGTGAGATCCGTTACCGGACCAAGTGGAGGAGGGGCTGTGAAAGAACGTGACGTTGATGCAAGAAGTAGGTGTTTAACCCCAGAGAAATGTGAATCCACACTAGCGCTAGTGAAAAAAAATTCAAAAAGAAAAAAATATATAAAATATATATATAAAAATAAAGAAATATAGAAAAATATATATATAGTTCAATGTAGATCAATATTGAACAGATGAAAATAATGTGTATCTTCAAAAATAAATGAATAATCCCCTTGAAAAATAAAACAAAATTATCCGCAATCCAAAAGTGTAAAATTACGTAAAACAAATATAAATTTTGATGGGCAAAAGTCTTAATTGGCAGAGATTCTATATAGGTGCTCCTAAACACAGAGCCGCTTCAGCACCCTAGGTGCCAGATCCGGAGGTGGTAGTTACCAACTGGTAAGTGATATTGTTAGTGTCTATGATGGAAGTCCATATAGTATATATAGAAATGTTGTTCATAAAGTCAATATCACAAAAATTTAAAAATATAAAAAGATGAAAAGCCTGAAAGAGAAAAAAAAAGAAACAATAGTGCAACACTGTATATAAGGGACAATAGTGGTATAAGAATCAAGCTCACCAGTATGTCTGTCAACGCGTTTCGGCCACGATTTGGCCTTTCTCAAGACTATACTGAATTTGTGTGGACTGGGAGCTTATAAAGCCTAGATGTGGGATTGTTTGCCCACAAACAATCCCACATCTAGGCTTTATAAGCTCCCAGTCCACACAAATTCAGTATAGTCTTGAGAAAGGCCAAATCGTGGCCGAAATGCGTTGACAGACATACTGGTGAGCTTGATTCTTATACCACTATTGTCCCTTATATACAGTGTTGCACTATTGTTTCTTTTTTTTTCTCTTTCAGGCTTTTCATCTTTTTATATTTTTACATTTTTGTGATATTGACTTTATGAACAACATTTCTATATATACTATATGGACTTCCATCATAGACACTAACAATATAACTTACCAGTTGGTAACTACCACCTCCGGATCTGGCACCTAGGGTGCTGAAGCGGCTCTGTGTTTAGGAGCACCTATATAGAATCTCTGCCAATTAAGACTTTTGCCCATCAAAATTTATATTTGTTTTACGTAATTTTACACTTTTGGATTGCGGATAATTTTGTTTTATTTTTCAAGGGGATTATTCATTTATTTTTGAAGATACACATTATTTTCATCTGTTCAAGATTGATCTACATTGAACTATATATATATTTTTCTATATTTCTTTATTTTTATATATATTTTTTATATATTTTTTTCTTTTTGAATTTTTTTTCACTAGCGCTAGTGTGGATTCACATTTCTCTGGGGTTAAACACCTACTTCTTGCATCAACGTCACGTTCTTTCACAGACCCTCCTCCACTTGGTCCGGTAACGGATCTCACACGCCTTTGATTATTGCATTATTTTTTGAATTTTGTATTGAAGTTTGAACGAATGTTTTTACACCATCATGTGCTGAGATTTTAATGTTTATTTGAAAGTTGATATATTGTTTATTGTTACACATCACATTGGTTTGATCTGAACCACAGCCCACATATATATATATATATATATATATATATATATATATATATATATATATATATATATATATATATATACACATATACATACACACATGCATGCATGCAAGTGAATGAACACAGTTAGGGTCAGCCTCTAAATAGATTTACCTTCCCTTATCGAGATGGCTGGATGTCTGACGATAAGGGGTTGAATTTCTGGTATGAAATCTATTGTGTTTTCTAATAGTCAGGATAATACTGTGTATCTCTAATGATTCTTCTTTTTTAAAACTACTAAAGTCAACGATACATAAAGGGAATGTTGGAATGTGTACTTTAATCAAAATCTGTGCACGTCTATAAAGAAAAAAAGGTTCTTTGTGTTTCTGTAGCCTGGGAGCTAGTTATAATTTACGTTCAGGTATACAAATGTGTATTAAAGGGGCATTGCACTTTAAAATCTTCTCTCCTTTAATATGTTTCCAATTATCAGTTTTACCAGCTGGAGTGTATTCAATTGTTTAGATAATCCTTTGCTTTATTTTAATATTTGAAATGGTCGATTTTGTCTGTTTAACCCAGCACTTAAAATGGAAAAATAAATGTTTATATATATGCTCTGTAGAAAAACTTTTCAAACAAGAGATACATCTTAAAAAGAGAGATATTTGTGTATCTGAAATAGCTGGTTTTACTCATTGAATACCCCAGCCTCAATTAGCATTTTAAATACCTAATTATTATATTCTGTGTACAAAAAAAGATAACATAGGAAGGTCTGCTGTTTCTGCAGGACCAGTCCATTTAAAAGGGCATATTTTTAATTAGCAAACAATTTTAAAAAAATACACAGCTTTTGGTAAGTAGCTTTTGTTTCACTTGCTTCTAAACTGGTAATATTACTTAATGATTATATATTATAAAGAGGTTACAGTTGTAAAGATGTGAGTAATGTATGCCTGTAAGGAAGGAGTATGTTGTGAACATACATACAAATCCACGTAAACAGACTTTTTATTGATCTTCATAATGTTGCTAGGTAACCGATACCGCAAGTCAGCCAATCAAATAGCGCCTCTTCAGATTTCTTTACCTTTCTATCAACTCATTGGCTGCCTTGCGGATTTCGTACCGCCTCCTTGGTATTTTGCGCCGCCATTTTGACCACGCCTACATCCTGAAGCCGGGCGCCATTTTGTGGTCGTGTGTATGCAGCGACCAGCGAGCTGAGGTAAATATTACTGAGGGTTTATGTGACTACGGAAGTCACCTCACAATAAGCGGTGTGTCTTATGGCTTCTATGCGACGTAGGCATCATATGTGACTGTCTGATGACCGAGCATAAGCGGAGCCACTAAATATGCATACATTTTGTAAAGACATTTTGTGCTATTTCTAGCTCACACCTTTATATTCATTCTACTAGCTTCACCGTATATAAGTTATACTCTATTGCAACCCCCTGTGTATAGGACAATGACATGATTCTGCAGTTGTTGGAAATTACAAATAAATAGCTTATGTTGCTATGCTTTTCTTTAAAACCAGGACATCTCACTTCTTCATTTGTAGGCATTTTGTTTTACTGCTTTATTATTAGTAGTACATTTTGGTTTTAACATTGTGTGTGTTATATCTATATATATATATCCTAATTTAAAGGTATAGTATACACCAAATTTCATATAACTGCATGTAATAGACACTACTATAAAGAATAATATGCACAGATACTGATCTAAAACAAATCCAGTATAAACTATTTTTAAAAACTTACTTAAAAGCTCATAGTTTAGCACTGTTGATGAGGTTAGGCTGGGACACCCACTGAATGGGGCTGGGTAAACAAAAATAGCAGACAATCCCCCCTTCCCTGCATATGAAAAGACAGATAATATAAACAGGAGCCTGCAGGAATCTATACACTCATGTATACTTCTGGCACTGTGGGGCTTGGCTAGGAGTCATTTTTATAAAAACACTATCAGATGGGCTATATAAATGGATCATCTACAAAACATTTATGCAAAGAAAAATCTAGTGTACAATGTCCCTTTAACAAGCAGTGATTTTATTTAGAGATGTTTCAGGGTGCTCACTTATCTTTGTCTATGACTATATCTTTAACGTCTATCTGTAAAAATCCCCAAATGAAGAATTCCGTAATCCAAATTTATTAGGAAATCCAAACTTTTGAATTAATAATTTTAAAAAAAGATAATAACAAATTACTCCCCCCCCCCCCAGCTTGCAAATCAGAATCTTTTCTGCCTGTGTCTTTTTGGTTTGAGTTTTGTGTTCTAAAATGCAAATAATAGTTTGTATTTATTTATATAAAACAATATACATACTGAAAATTTCAATTAGTATGGAATGGGCTAGTAACCTATTTCCTTGACTAGTAAACTAGTGACTTTTATTCAGAGTGGAGAAATGACAGACAGTCACAATTGGCTGATGTTTATTTCTCTTAATTCACGGGCCCACGTAGCTACTCACTATCAGATGGTAAGCCTCATTATACAAGAACATTCGTCCGATGGCAGATACGCTCCAGAGTGTTCTGTTATAATCAGTGCTTTGGGCGTCGCAACCGTCTCTGGGAACCTAACCATGGGTCCCACCCCCCACAATGTGCTATTAACACATTTCCCTCCCCATACATATCTTATTACCTTTCCTATAAATATAATGATAAGTTAATATATTATAAAAAATAAGATGTAAATTAATGTTATATTTTTTTGAAAAAAATATATAAGCTAATTTAATTGTTTTATTATTGTGCTTTTTGTAATATTTTAAATAAAGATTCACTATACGTCATGACATTAGAGTGGGGCTTTAATGGGTCCATGCGGAGTGGAGCATGAGTAGAATCGGACACATTTGGCTGTGGCTGGACTGTTATCCGACGGACATTTTTCAGATTTGTATCTATCGCACAAATGTCCGTTGGATAACAGTTTAATGTACAACCTCAATTCCGAAAAAATTGGGACAGTATGGAAAATGCAAAAAAGCAAACAAAAAAAGTCATTTGAAAATTCAACTCGCCCTGTACTATATTGAAAAGTTTGAAAACACATTATTAACACATTATTTGATGTTTTACTTTGTGAATTTAAAGTGAAAGTCAATCCTAGCATTGTACAAATGCTAGGATTGACTATTGAAACAAATAAAGGGCACTTTCATTCACAGAGTATAAGATACTTCATGGGCGCGAAGCAGCTTATAATTAAGGTCATCGATAAAGCTTACATCTTTTAAAAACAAATTAAGGAGCTTTCTACATGAAGTATCTTATACTTCATGAATGAAAGTCCCCTTTATTTGTTTCAATAGTCAATCCTAGCATTTGTACAATGCTAGGATTGACTTTCACTTTAATGTATTTTTGAAAATATACACTTATTTCAAATCTGATGACTGCAACATGTTCTAAAAATGTTGGGACAGGGGGAATTTAAGACTAATAGCGATGTGACAAGTTGAAATAAGGTGATGTGAAACAGGTGAGGCAATCGTGGCCTAGTCCTTCATGAACAAGGATGGGTTGAGGCTCACCAATCTGCCAAGAAATGCGTCAGCGAATTATCCAATACTTTGAGAACAACATTCCCCATAGACAAATCAGTAGGATTTTGGGCATTTCACCATCTACAGTGCAGAATATAATTAAACGATTCAAGGAATCAAGGTCAAATATCGGTGCGTAAAGGGCAAGGCCGAAAACCACTTCTGAATGCACATGATTTTTGATCACTCAGACGTCACTAGAGCTGCAACAACTAATCGTCATAATCGATAATAATCGATTATGAAAATAGTTGTCAACGAATCTCATAATCGATTAATCGGTTTGCAATTAGTTGGTCTGTGCACAACACCAGATGCTTCACTCCAATGAACTCCATATATGATTGTGTTTTATGGTTTTCACTTTTTCAGGACAGTTTACGTTTACAACTACCCCTGGCTTATGTGCAACCCAGATATAATAGTCATCATTTGGATTGTTTATATTAAATCTGGTGATTTGGAACTATGCTTTGCATGATATAGTGCTGAGCTTGTTATTTACACCTTGCCCCTAGATTGATGGGAGTTATTTAAACTGATGTGCACTATTATCTGTTTGCACAATTATTAGCGTATTGCTTGCTATTGCTGATTATATGTACTGTATAAATAAATGTGTAAGCCTTTGTCCTGTTATTGATATACAGACCTTAGCACTTTTGATTTTGTTTTTTATTTTTTTAATACATTGTGATAATATGTACCAGATTCAACCTTTAAAAGTATATATTCGTTATTTTTAGAGCGGACTAGATATTTCCCCTAACCTTATAGCTGGTTATTTACCATTGCATATAGATATTCAAGATATTTTTATGTTAGAATGAAGTCAAGGGTTACTTTATTCAGAGGCCCCTTGCCAAGGTAGAAAACACTTTGGTGAAGAGCTAACAAAGATAAATATCCCACTTTGGTGAAATTGGCAAAACCCTACTTATACACCTCAACAGCCTTTTCTCTGCTGCAGGAAATATAGCTGCAAACAGAGAACCAGCCTTAGCCAGAAGCATGTGGACATGTTGAGATTTTTGCTTTTCAATGCAAAGTTTCTGAAAGAGTGAATAACAGAATGTTATTAACAGTGATAGTTTTACTTTCTAGTTCTACCTCTTTTCAAACAGTTTGTGGATTGTTTTTGTTTAATTATAAAACTGTGCTCTGCTGCTTAAAAATTGAAGAAACGGTTGTGTTAATGTAAAGTTTTAGTCTGAAGTTTATATTTGTAACACTCATTATTTGGATTTTATTTAAAACATAGGAAACTATTATTGATTCTCCTTTTATCCGATTAGTCGATTAATCAAAAAAATTATCGGCCGATTAATCGATTATGAAAATAATCGTTAGTTGCAGCCCTAGACGTCACTGTCTCAAAAACCATCATGAGTCTGTAATGGATATCCTGGCATAGGCTCGGGAATACTTTGGTAAACCTTTCTCAGTCAACACCATTCATCGTAAATCTGTGAGGACATCATTAATGCAGAAAGATATGTATACATTTTAGGGCAACATATGCTGCCATCCAGGTGTTGTCTTTTCCAGGGACGTCCCTGCATTTTCCAGCAGGACAACGCCAAACCACATTCTGCCTGGATTACGAACACATGCTTGCGTAGCAGAGAGTGTGGGTGCTAGCATGGTCTGGCTGCAGTCCTGACCTGTCTGATTGAGAATTTGTGGCACATTATGAAGTGCACAATAAGTCAATGAAGGCCCCGTACAGTTGTGCAGCTGAAGACATGCATAATGGATGAATGGGGGGAAATTCTACTTGCTAAACTTAACCAACTGGTGTCTTCAGTGCCCAAATGCTTAATAAGTGTTATTAAAAGAAAAGGTGATGCTACACAGTGGTAAACAGTCGACTGTCCCAACTTTTTTGGAGTGTGTTGCAGTCATCAGATTTGAAATGAAGTGTATATTTTCAAAAATACATTCAATTCAGAAAGTAAACATCAATGTGTTAATGTATTTTCAATATAGTACAGAATAAATTGAATTTTCAAGTGACTCTTTTTGTTAGTTTTTTTTTTCCATACTGTTCAAACTTTTTCAGGTGTTGAGGTTGTAGTTATACAAATACATATAAAAAATGCTGTAGAGACATATATATATATATATATTTGTGCAATCTGAGTATGTAAGTTTTTTTGCTTTTTTTTAGAAATTGCGAGAAAGGCGACTGGCACCATTTTGTTATTTGGTCGGTTTACAGCATTACAGTGCACTCTGTCTCAGGGTCATAGTCTAGTAAATTTTACTACAATAATTGTCACTATTTTACAGGTACTGTACTAGTGTTAAACTACATTGAGCCACCAATCAGCACCAAAAATGGGCCAACTCCTATGCTACATTCCTGCTTTTTCAAATAAAGATAGCAAGAGAATGTAGAAAAATTTATAATAGGAGTAAATTAGAAAGTTGCTTAAAATGGCATGCTCTATCTGAATCATGAAAAAAGAAAAATTAAATTTTGTGTCCCTTTATCAACTGCAAAAATTTCTAAACCGCACAACTTTAAAAACTAAAAATTCTATTATTATCACTGATATTACCTGCTAACATCATTTATAAATATACATAATTTAATGTAGTGAAGGGGCTTGAATCCAATCAGCTTTTGAGTTAGTTCCTTGCACAAAACTAGGATGAGTAAAAAGCATTGGTCTGTGATAGAAGACATCTTTTAAATGGACATGAAACCCACATTTTTTTCTTTCATGATTCAGATTGAGAATGCAATTTTAAACAGTTTTATAATTGACTTCTATTATCTAATTTGCTTCATTATCTTGATATCCTTTGCTAAAAAGCATATCTAGATAGGCTCAGTAGCTGCTGATTGGTGACTAAACATTGCTATTTCTTTAACAAATAATATCTAACGAATGAAGCAAATTGGATAATAGAAGTACATTTGAATGTTTTATTTAAAATTGCATTCTCTATCTTAACCGTGAAAGAAAAAATTTGGGTTTAATGTCCCTTTAATGATTTATATACTGTATTCCAAAATAGTGGATAGTAAAACACAAAAATTTTACTTCTGGCTCTGCTTTGAGAAACATGTATCTCTGCTTAATACCCATCCTCCTTTTCCCAGACTCCTCATAGTTCCCCATGGCCCCTAAAAAAATGTTGCTGGTTTGTGAGTTTGGTTTATTTTTGTCTGTATGGTTATTTAAATGTTGTCTTTCATGCATTTACCTTTATCTGCAATGATAAAAGTTAGTGCTGTTTCAGCACACATGTTTTGACACATACCTTCTGGTTCAGCCCAAATCACCTTCATGCTTACACTTGATGTTTCATTTTTCTTTTTGAGGTAGAACTGGTATGTGGAGAGGCCGCTATCTTCTAAAGAAGACGGGATACAGTAAATGACGCATCTGGATACAGTAAATTGCTCTGGGACCATTTGGACAGCTTTGTTGAATGGTTAATTATAGCAAAATACTGAGATTTTTTTTTTGAGCTTTGAATCATATGATATAAAGATGGAAACTGTTGTCATTACAACCAAAAAAAGAAAGGTTGATGCTGAATGTCGGGCCTTCAAACCTTCTTGGACAAATGATTTTTTTGTAGTTGCAGATAAAGGAGTAGTTTTGTGTCTGATATGTAATGAGACATTAGCTGTTTTCAAGGAATATAATATAAAAAGACATTATTCTACAAAACACTCAAGCACATTTGACAGTCTCACGGGTCAGGATAGAATTGATCGAGTGAATTTGCTGAAACAAAGTGTTGGAAAATTAATAAAAAGTCCAGTAAAAGCTGAGAAAGATGACTCTGATTCACCAACTAAGATCAGTTTTTTGATTGCCGAAGCAATAGCAAAGAGCGGCAAACTGTTTTCCGATGGGGAATTTGTGAAAGAATGCTTGGGAATATTTGCATCTGTGGCCTGCCCTGAAAAAAGATCAATGGTTGAGAAAATCAGCCTTTCACACCAGACTATTGCTAGAAGAGTAGATGACTTATCATGTAACATACAAACCTCTCTAGTCAATAGACTCCATGAGTGTGAATTTTACAGTTTAGCTCTAGATGAAAGTACAGATGTAAGTGATACAGCTCGTCTGGTGATCTTTGTAAGAGGAGTCAGCAAAGCGTTTGAAATTGTTGAGGAAATGCTTGATATTTGTCCATTGAAAAGCATGAGGACAGGACAAGACATTTTTGAAGACATAAAAGGTGTCTTGGGAAAATTTAAACTTCCAGAGGACAAACTTAGTGGTATAGTAACTGATGGGTCATATGAAATGACTTGTGATTTCAATGGATTTGTGAATTTAATGTTTGAATCATTGCCTAATGAAATCCTTGTACATCATTGTATCATTCACCAGGAGCAACTTTGTACAAATACCCTTGAGATGAAAAACATGATGGAAAAAGTTGTCTCTACTGTCAAATTCATAAGGTCCAAGGGGCAACATCACCCACCATTCCAGTCTTTTCTTACTGAAATAGGATCAGATCATGATGATGTGATTTACTTCAGCCAAGTTCCCTGGCTCAGTAGACCAGACACACTAGTCAAATTCTGGTCACTGCTTGGCGAAATAAAATCCTTCATGGCCAACAAAGGAAAAGATGTAAGCTTTATCGATGACCTTGAATGGTTGAACGACTTGGCATTCTTTGTTGATATGACCAAATATCTTGCAGAATTGAACATGAAATTACAAGAACAAGACCAGCTTGTTAATAAACTGTATGAACATGTTCAAGCTTTTATTCAAAAGTTAGAACTAATACAAAAACAATTGGTTATGAAGAAAGTCGTCTATTTTCCAACGCTATCTACAAGGCGTGCTGAGACTGTGAATTATGAAAGGTATTTTGTACTGATCGGCTACCTGAAGGATGAATTTCAGCACAGATTTGCAAATATTATAACACACTCCGAGGATCTTTCAGTGTTTTCCGATCCATTTGCAACTGATGCCTTTACTGCTCATGATAAGTTTCAACTTGAACTAATTGGGATCCAAAATGACAGTAACTTAAAGAGGGCTTTTGTAGAGCATGACCTTCTAACATTTTATAGCAAATATATTTCTCCAGAAATGTATCCAAACTTATCACGTCATGCCCTACGATTTATATCCTTGTTTGGCAGTACATATTGCTGCAAAAAGCTCTATTCAAGAATAAAAAATCTCAAAACAAAATCACTCCTGACAGGTCGACATCTATCTGCAATAATCCGTATATCTACATCAAGTGTGCAAGCAGACATTGACAGCTTGTGTGAGCATAGCCGATGCCAGATATCTCACTAATTTTTTTTATTAGTTTATTAATGTTATGCATGTAAAATGTATTTACAAAATCAAATATTGAGTGCATATATGTTTAGTACAAATGCTTTTCTTTATTATTGTACATTTATTTTATATTGAATCCATTGACCAAAAAAACATTTTTTGCAATAAATTTTTTTTTAGTTATGTTCATTTAATGTCATTCCTATTTATCGGAAGTTCAGTTTAATTATGTTATCTTACAACTATTCTTTTTCACATTGTTTTACATCATGGTTTTTTACATAATGTTTTCCATTTTAAAAAAATAATACATTTCCAGATTAGTTATATACTATCAAAAATACATAGAAAATTATGAATTTGGGTAGTGAACTATCTCCAGTTTAATAGAGTTCTCGTTCTTATTTGATCAACTTTTAAGCTGTACTTTAGTGGAAGAAAAATAATCTTTAGCGTAACCCCCTTCACTACCGGGAATTCCAGAGAAAAACTTGACCAAAAAACAGAAGAATTATTAGCATTTTTGCTATCACTCCATTTAAACAGAAATATAGATTTTTTTTTATCTACCTATCAAAACTATATAGGTAGGTATGTGGTATACTGGTATATTTCATGCCACTGTTTTTCCGCCAAATGCATCACATTTCTCACTGAAACTATTTACATACTGCTTGTGTTATAACACATATTGATGTTAAAGCTTATCTTAGGTCCCCTTTGTTCAGAAGGGGAACATTGCTTTTTGGTCATTAGAAGGACGCTAATTGCAGATGCAACTCCTGAAATTCCTGGCAGTGATTCTAATGTAACGATTACTCTCCAGCTCCCTGATCTCTCACAAATAGCTCTTTCCACACTCCTCACTACCATCTTAGGTACTGGAAGACCATCTACCAGTATTATGTTTTAAGGCTTTTTTTTTTTATAAATTAATTTTATTTATTTTCTGCAGTGTATACAGTGTAAGATTCTCCCTGATCCCTTCCAAACAGCTCTGTAACCCTCCCCCTACTAATGATGTCAGCTGTCTGCCAGTACCCATAGATAGTAAAAAAAATTTTTTGTAGTGTAGCAGTCCCCCACCTAGTTGCGATTGTAGGGTCCACCCCACCCTATTTTTTTTTTATTTTTTTTTTGTAGTGTAGCGTCCTTTCCCTCCCTTCCAAACTTTATTTCTGCAGTATAGGGCCACTCCCTCCGCCCCTGTGCTACCCACCCCTCTCCCTCCTGCACCTCCTACCGGCACTGAAGATCATTAAAGACAGCGACACAGATCGTGTCATTGTAACGATTTGGCAATCTGCACTCATTTGGTAATGGAGCACTGATCATGCTGTTACCATATGAGGACAGATTGCCTGCAGCTCAGGAACAGCAGTCTTGACTATCATTTTACAGCTGAGACCACTGGAGCTGCGACGTGTGTGTGTATATATACTTTATGCAGTACGATGGGCTTAACACCGCATGACGTGTGTGTGTGTGTGTATATATATATATATATAAGTGCTCTCAAGGGTCTGAACCAAAAAACGTCTGGCTCCTTAGCGTAGATGCCTTCTTTTTCAAATAAAGATAGCAAGAGAACAAGAAAAATTGATAATAGGAGTAAATTAAAAAGTTGCTTAAAATTGTGGGTTTAGGATCCCTTTAAGAAGGAATCCTTTTTTCAGGATGAATAACATTTGGATTATAATATATCTTAAAGGGACAGTCTAGTCAAAATTAAACTTTCATGATTCAGATAGGGCATGCCGTTTTAAACAACTTTGCAATTTACTTTTATCATCATATTTGCTTTGTTCTTGTGGTATTCTTTGTTAAAAGCTAAACCTAGGTAGGCTCATTTACTAATTTCTAAGGCCGCCTCTTATCTGAATGCATTTGACAGTTTTTCACAGGTAGATGGGGCGTTAGTTCATGTGTGCCCTGATTATCAAAAATGCAAGTCTGACAAAAGAACTGAGATAAGGAGGCAGTCTGCAGTGCCTTAGATATAAGATAATCACAGCGGTATAAAGTGTATTCATAGAACCGTGTTGGTTATGCAAAACTGGGGAATGGTTAATTAAAGGCGAAAAAATCCGATTTAAATAAAAAAATAAATACATTTATTTTTATCCACCCTATTACAAAATAAACTGACTGGCTAGTGAAAAAATGAAATGCACTTCCTTTGCAGAGCACTTTTTATTTAACCTTTACGTCACTTAAGAAGTAAATGTAGATATCATTCAACATTTTATTTATATTTCTTATTACTATATAATTGTTGGAATTAGCAGTTAGAAAACAAAACATAGAATATAACTGGCAATGAGAATTAAAACAAGACCAATAATTACTTGCCTCAAGCTTCCCAGAGGTATACATGTAAATATACATTATTTGTCAGAAAATGTTAATTGGAATGCAGTTCTAGCTTCGAGTTCCCCCATAGCAAAAAACAGCAAAAGTTATGATATCGCAAAGCACTCCCCCTTGCTACTTCATGAAGCCACTCATCTGGCAACAATTTCTGTGCAGGACACTGTACCTGTTATGTTAGATGCCACATAAGCCAAAGGAAAATAACAAACAAACAACAGAATTACTAGGGAAAATAATGAATGTACTAGATATGTGTGACATGTATATGTATGCAGCAGATTTCCAGATCAAACAAAAGATATCTAAACATGCTAAAGCTATGACACATGGGAAATGTTTCTGTCCTCTTGGCCAAAATGATAGGAGTCACATTGTGTAAGTGAGGCAAGGATTCCAAATGAGAGTTGCATCATTACATAGTAGAACAGTGACTGTGTAAATTTGGCCAATCCAAACTGAAATAAATAGTCTTGGAATTAATCTAATTGGTCCAGATGGAAACTAAAGCAGAGATCAAACAATTTTAATAATTTCCTACTTTTCTTTATTCTATTTTTTTATTTCCTCTTCTTTTTCCCAATAGGTCATGTTCTTTGTACGTTGGTTTTGTGCCTATGTTATCTTATGCCCCATAGACCTGAAAATTATAGTATTAGGGTTTTCCCTGTTTATGCATTATGCAAGTTCATAGATGCAGACTAATATTTTATGCTTTTTTGTAATGGAATAATAGGTAGAATAGAACTTTTTAGAGTCAGCTCATCAATCATACCAATTCTTGTTGGTATTATAGCAATATAAGAAAAATGTTTTGATTTCCCCTGTTGTAATTGAGTTAGTTATTATAAAATTATTTGGAGACAGAAAATCTCCTGTTCAACATTTCTGATAGTAATAATCATGTCTTTTATAGGGCTAAGTTAGAATAGTCGACTAATCGATTAGTCGATCGGTCTCTCATTGTTTGACTAGTATGGCATTAGTCGATTACTGATATATTAATTTCGCTATATTTTGATAGTCAAAAACAGCCCGTAGCCAGCCTACCAGCCCTTAGCCTAAGTCTACTACCGATTGCAGATTGTCTCACTTGGCAACAGTTATGATGACGTTATTTTGTACTCGTAGCAGACGAAACACATTTTGCAAAAAATGGCATCTTCAACAAAACGTCCTGCTTGGAAATATTTTGAATAACTACATGATAGTCAACAGACTACGTAATTGTCTACTCCCGGAGCATGTGGACATGCTAATTTTTCTTAACAAGAACAATTAATATAATGAAATTAATATGGACATTGCCAAATAGTTGATGTTTTTGTTAAATATAAACTTGTATGGATGCGCTTTGCAAATTTTGTTTTTTGTTCACGTATTGAGGTTGTTGTGTTGACTAGGTTTTAAAAATAAATTAAAAAAAGAACATTTTACAATTACATTAAAAATATTTCGCATTTAATACCTATTTTCTGGCAAGAGGGAGTGCTTTCGACTAGTCGATTCTAAAAATATTAGTCATGCACACCCCTAGTCTTTTACAATGGATGAAATATAACACCAATGGCATTCCTTTGTTGTCCTTATGACAACACAATATTTCGATTGCAGCTTTTGCTACTTTTTTTTTTCAGTTATGGCAACATTTCAATAGGCTTCCTCAATTGGCGCACATTTAAATTTCCGACATATTGAGTAGATAAAAAGATTACCCTAAACTATTCATTTAGAAGCATATAGAGTATCCCAAGATTTTAACCCGTAATACAAGAGCTTTTAAAAGATAATTAAAGAACTTTTAATTAAAACTTACATGTTTATATTATCTCAATTTATATAATTAGGCTGGTACGTTCCATTTTGGGCTGTAATATATTCACCATTTAAGTCTATGGAGATTTTTGACCCTTATTGTTTAAGCTATCTTTTTTTTTTTTTTTAATCTACCCTTCTTTTATAATGCACCCTTAAAGGGACATTAAACACTAAATACATGCTAGATAGAATGATGCATTCAAAGAAATGATTAGTCCATGACTAACATGTAGATGTATTTTTTAAAGTTTCATTAGTTGTTTAAAAAGTGACAAAATAAGTGTAAAGTTTTAGTGTCTATAAAACACTGGGAGCTGCCATGTTGTAACTTGTGTTACCTTCTCTGCTGTGGCCAATTAGGGTCAGTTATAAATAGGTCACTAGAGTGTGCAGCCAATGGTTGTGCTGGATTTAATAGTGTTCTGCACTTCCATTTCTAACGAACTGAAAAGCTCACAATTTCAGAATGGAATTACAGGGAAAGAGGACAAAATAAATAATGAAAGTATATTGCAGAGTTGTTTTATTATATACAATTTATCATTTTATATTACCATCTCAAAGTGTTTAATGTACCTTTAAATATATTCAAATCTACAATTCAGACTTTATCACAATACCAAAACCCTATGATATCCTTGGCTATAAATTGTGACAACCTATAGTGTCATAGCGGTTTCAATGTTTCTTTCAAATACTATCTGTGCTCCCAGCTGAACTGAAAAATTGCTGGAAATATGGTCGGCCACAGCGTATTATCAGTATGACGTATTGTCAGTATGTCTCTAAACTTATTTATTAAGAATAAAAGCATTAGAGGGATGTAAACCATTTTTGGCATTAGTGTAATCTACATAAATAAATTTGGCTATATATTAAATGTTACTGTTTTTACATATTACTATTGTAAAGGCACAGTAAACACTTTGTAATTATCAGTTAGCCCCAATTATGGACATATATGTAGCAGGGTTATAGCCTTGAGGAGTCAAAAGGGTACATTTCAAGGTCTAAGAGTTAGAAATTGCTCTATATTTTGAGAGCTAAATTATATAAAAGGAAGCATAATAAATAATGAAAATATATTGCAAAGTTGTTTCATTATGCATTACTAAACATTTTATATAAAAACATTAATGTGTTTACTGTCCGTTTAAATGAGCCTTTAAATGTCCTTGTGCCCTCTTAGGAAGTCTGTTAGAGTGAAGAGTCATATGCAGATAGTGAAATTCTAAAAGCCAGGAAATAGAAGGCAAGCAGTCTTTCTTCCTATGTATACAGAAACAACACAGTTTTTTTTTGTTTAGTTTTTTAGCGCTTTGAGCTATTTTAGCCAAGAATAAAATTCTGGATAGTCCAATAAAAAAAACAACAAAATGTTTAGTAAAAATGAAAAAGAAAGAAAGAAAATACAAAAAACAAAAAGATATTTGGTAGTCTTGAGCCTTTTGTAACTAATATATTATTAACAACTAGATGTGCGTAAAACACACAAGACTACCATACATATAGATTTTTTTATGTTTTTTTCCGAAACATACTAATAAAGGTTTCTTATTAGATTTATAAGCCTTTGAGGGCAACTGTTTTGCAGGTAAAGGGACAGTCTACTTCAGAATTATTATTGTTTAAAAAGATAGTTAATCCCTTTATTACGTATTCCCTAGTTTTGCACAACCAACACAGTTATATAAATACACTTTTTACCTCTGTGATTACCTTATATCTAAACCTCAGCAGACTGCCCCCTTATTTCAGTTCTTTTGACAGACTTGTATTTTAGAAAAACAGTGCTGACTCAGGTAACTCCAAAGGAATGAGCACAATGTTTCTCTTATGCACACATGAACTAGTGCTGTCTAAATGTGAAAAACTGTCCAAATACACTGAGATAAGAGGCAGCCTTCAAGGGCTTAGAAATTAGCATATGAGCCTACCTAGGTTTAGCTTTCAACAAAGAATACAAAAAGAACGCAAATTTGATGCTAAAACTAAATTGGAAAGTTATTTAAAATTGCATGTCCTATCTGAATTATGACAGTTTAATTTTGACTATGCTGTCCCTTAAAATGTGTAGTTTGGTCACCACTCATTGTTGCACTCAGCTGTATTTCTTGGGTTGTAATTTATACCTAGAGGCTGTACCACTGAATAAAGGCACCTGAAAGCTGCAGCTGTGTGTGATTAAACACAGGATATACAGGAAAACCTAATTCTGTTTGACGATCTATCCTAAAGCTATGAACATTTGCAATCAGAGATCTGCTGCCAAATCAAAAAGTGTAAATATAAAAAGACTGTGCACATTTTGTTAATTGAAAGAAATTTGAAAGTTGTTTAAAGGAATAGTTTAGTCAAAATTAAACTTTCATGATTCAGATAGAGCAGCAATTTTAAGCAACTTTCTAAGTTACTCCTATTATCAATTTTTCTTTGCTCTCTTGGAATCTTTATTTGAAAAAGCAAGAATATAAGCTTAGGAGCAAGCCCATTTTTGGTTCAGCACCTTGATAATGCTTGCTGATTGGTGTCTAAATGTAGCCACCAATCAGCAAGTTCTACCCAGATGCTGAACCTAAAATAGGCCGGCTCCTAAGTTTACATTCTTGCTTTTTCAAATAAAGATACAAAGAGAAGGAAGAAAAATTGATAATAGGAGTAAATTAGAAAGTTTGCTTAAAATTACTGCTCTATCTGAATCATGAAAGTTTACTTTTGACTTGAGTGTCCCTTTATTCAAATAGATGCTTTGCCTTGAATCATCCAAACTTGATAATTATCAGCAGCTAAGAATCTAGGTAAGCAAATAACATATCTTGTAAGAAGCTCTCAGCCATTTCAAATCCTAACTATGAACAATTTTAGGTTAGATTTGAAAGAAATTTCACATTCTGTAATAAGTGGCAAGTCCAGGTGAGTAGGCATCAATACATTGTATGAAAATTTGCATATATAAATATTTTATAATTTGATTCTAAAGATAAAAGGGTAGGGGCGAGAATAAGTCGAAATATGGGCTGTATACTTCAAAATGGTAACAATAAAAGTTCTATTTTTTCTTTCTTTTAGGATGACCGTATTCTAACAACTTAAAGATGAACCGCCCACAGCTTATTACATTTACCAAAGCCCGGGAGAAATCTGAATTCTGGGAAAATGGAGAATACAGTAAAAAAAGAAGCTCTAAGTTACCTGAAAATGAAACCACAGGGCAGGAAGCTAGAAAGTTTTACGAGAGCCTTCTGGAGACTGTACGAGAGCAATCAGTGTGTTCTAACCCTTCTCGAAAACGTAAAGCAGTTAGATCTATATCAAGAACAGAACCTAGTGCAGCTTCTTCTCAAAGTAGCCCATCTACCTCATTGCCAGTCCAGGAAGCTGCAAATCAACGTATAGGCCACCAGTTGCTCAGATGCTCCCAAGAAGGAAACCTAAAGGGTTTAAAGCGTTTAATCGAGAAAGAAAAATGTGATCTTAATTTTCGTGATATTTACTATTGGACAGCAATAATGTGTGCAGCATATGAGGGTAGGAAGGAAGTTGTTGGATACTTGTTAAAGAGTGGAGCAGCTTGGGTTGGGGTATGTGAAACCCAAGGAAGGGACGCATTGGACTTGGCTCAGGAAGCAGGACATGAAGATGTGGTTCAGCTCTTACAAGAATCGCTGTGTAGTCGTACTGAGCAGCGCACAGAAAGGTGAAAGCCTCTTGGTGTTTAAATGATCAGAAGATTGAGGAAGACTAAAAAAATTCTGTAAATGACAAAAAAATAACAAATTTACAGTTTTTACTAATAATCACTAGAAAGTAGGAACTAACAAAAGCTGGACAAATTTAGGTGCGGTATTTTTCTCAGTGAAAGCATAAACGGTGTCCCCAGATATTAAAAAACAAAAAAGAACACACGGATCAAAATCACTTAAATTGTAATTTATTAGTTGACAGTACAATCCTATTTTCAGCTTCCATATTACTGTTTCATCACACGCCATCCCTTTAAAACCAAAGTTAAATGTGTCTTCTTTACAGCGCATCAAAGAAAGTAACTCTTAACTGTGGGAGTTTTCCATGTCAGTCAGTAAGCAGTCTCTCCCTTGATATCAGTTGTGCACAAACATCATCGTGCTATTTAATATACATAATATTTCTTCTGTTATGTGTGATCAGTCCACGGGTCATCATTACTTCTGGATATAACTCCTCCCCAACAGGAAATGCAAGAGGATTCACCCAGCAGAGCTGCATATAGCTCCTCCCCTCTACGTCAGTCCCAGTCATTCTCTTGCACCCAACGACTAGATAGGATGTGTGAGAGGACTATGGTGATTATACTTAGTTTTTATGACTTCAATCAAAAGTTTGTTATTTTAAAATAGCACCGGAGCGTGTTATTACTTCTCTGACAGAGTTTGAGGAAGAATCTGACAGAGATTTTTACTATGATTTTAACCGGAGTCGTTAAGATCATATTGCTGTTCTCGACCATCTGAGGGAGGTAAAGGCTTCAGATCAGGGGACAGCGGGCAGATGAATCTGCATTGAGGTATGTGGCAGTTTTTATTTTCTGAATGGAATTGATGAGAAAAGCCTGCCATACCGTTAAAATGACATGTATGTATACACTTCAGTATTCTGGGGATGGTATTTCACCGGAACTACTCTGTTAAAGGTCACTAATCCTTTTAATAACTATTCTCATGTTAAACGTTTTTGCTGGAATGTAGAATCGTTTACATTGCTGAGGTACTGTGTGAATAAATATTTGGGCATTATTTTCCACTTGGCAGTTTTTTGCTTTAATTGTGACAGTTTCGTTTCTCTTCACTGCTGTGTGGGAGAGGGAGGGGCCGTTTTTGGCGCTCTTTGCTACGCATCAAAAATTCCAGTCAGTTACTTTTATATTTCCTGCATGATCCGGTTCATCTCTGACAGATCTCAGGGGTCTTCAAACTTCTTTGAAGGGAGGTAAATTCTCTCAGCAGAGCTGTGAGAATCCTTATAGTGACTGTGAATAAAAACGTTGTTTTATTTCTTATGTACAAATTTAATTAGTGTTGTTTTTACTAATGGGAACAAACCTTTGCTAAAAGTTGTGTTGTTTTAAAGCTTGATGCTATAACTGTTTTTCAGTTCATTATTTCAACTGTCATTTAATCGTTAGTACCTCTTTGAGGCACAGTGCGTTTTTTTTTTTTGCTAAAAAAGATTATAACCAAGTTGTAAGTTTTTTGCTAGTGTGTTAAACATGTCTGACTCAGAGGAAGATATCTGTGTCATTTGTTCCAATGCCAAGGTGGAGCCCAATAGAAATTTATGTACTAACTGTATTGATGCTACTTTAAATAAAAGTCAATCTGTACAATGTGAACAAATTTCACCAAACAGCGAGGGGAGAGTTATGCCGACTAACTCGCCTCACGCGGCAGTACCTGCATCTCCCGCCCGGGAGGTGCGTGATATTTTGGCGCCTAGTACATCTGGGCGGCCATTACAGATAACATTACAAGATATGGCTACTGTTATGACTGAAGTTTTGTCTAAATTACCAGAACTAAGAGGCAAGCGTGATCACTCTGGGGTGAGAACAGAGTGCGCTGACAATGCTAGGGCCATGTCTGATACTGCGTCACAGCTCGCAGAGCATGAGGACGGAGAGCTTCATTCTGTGGGTGACGGTTCTGATCCAAACAGATTGGACTCAGATATTTCAAATTTTAAATTTAAATTGGAGAACCTCCGTGTACTACTAGGGGAGGTCTTAGCAGCTCTCAACGATTGTAACACCGTTGCAATACCAGAGAAGCTGTGTAGGTTGGATAAATACTTTGCGGTACCGGCGAGTACTGACGTTTTTCCTATACCTAAGAGACTAACTGAAATTGTTACTAAGGAGTGGGATAGACCCGGTGTGCCGTTCTCACCCCCTCCTATATTTAGAAAGATGTTTCCAATAGACGCCACCACTCGGGACTTATGGCAAACGGTCCCCAAGGTGGAGGGAGCAGTTTCTACTTTAGCTAAGCGTACCACTATCCCGGTGGAGGATAGCTGTGCTTTCTCAGATCCAATGGATAAGAAATTAGAGGGTTACCTTAAGAAAATGTTTGTTCAACAAGGTTTTATATTACAACCCCTTGCATGTATCGCGCCGATTACGGCTGCGGCAGCATTTTGGATTGAGTCGCTTGAAGAGAACCTTAGTTCCTCTACGCTAGACGACATTACGGACAGGCTTAGAGTCCTTAAACTAGCTAATTCTTTCATTTCGGAGGCCGTAATACATTTAACCAAACTTACGGCTAAGAACTCAGGATTCGCCATACAGGCACGCAGGGCGCTGTGGCTAAAATCCTGGTCAGCTGATGTTACTTCTAAGTCCAAATTACTTAATATACCTTTCAAGGGGCAGTCCTTATTCGGGCCCGGTTTGAAAGAAATTATCGCTGACATTACGGGAGGTAAGGGCCACGCCCTACCTCAGGACAAGGCCAAAGCTAAGGCTAGACAGTCTAATTTTCGTCCCTTTCGGAATTTCAAAACAGGAGCAGCATCAACCTCCACTGCACCAAAACAGGAAGGAGCTGTTGCTCGTTACAGGCAAGGCTGGAAGCCTAACCAGTCCTGGAACAAGAGCAAGCAGGCCAGGAAACCTGCTGCTGCCCCAAAGACAGCATGAACCGAGAGCCCCCGATCCGGGACCGGATCTAGTGGGGGGCAGACTCTCTCTCTTCGCCCAGGTCTGGGCAAGAGATGTTCAGGATCCCTGGGCACTAGAGATCATATCTCAGGGATACCTTCTAGACTTCAAATTATCTCCCCCAAGAGGGAGATTTCATCTGTCAAGGTTGTCAACAAACCAGATAAAGAAAGAAGCGTTTCTACGCTGCGTACAAGATCTGTTAACAATGGGAGTGATCCATCCGGTTCCGCGGTCGGAACTAGGACAAGGGTTCTACTCAAACCTGTTCGTGGTTCCCAAAAAAGAGGGAACTTTCAGGCCAATCTTAGATTTAAAGATTCTAAACAAATTCCTAAGAGTTCCATCGTTCAAAATGGAAACTATTCGGACAATCCTTCCCATGATCCAAGAGGGTCAGTACATGACCACAGTGGATTTAAAGGATGCTTACCTTCACATACCGATCCACAAGGATCATCACCGGTATCTAAGGTTTGCCTTCTTAGACAGGCACTACCAGTTTGTAGCTCTTCCATTCGGATTGGCTACGGCTCCAAGAATCTTCACAAAGGTTCTGGGTGCCCTTCTGGCGGTACTAAGGCCGCGAGGGATTTCGGTAGCTCCATACCTAGACGACATTCTAATACAAGCTTCAAGCTTTCAAACTGCCAAGTCTCATACAGAGTTAGTTCTGGCATTTCTAAGGTCGCATGGATGGAAAGTGAACGAAAAGAAGAGTTCTCTTTTTCCTCTCACAAGAGTTCCATTCTTGGGGACTCTTATAGATTCTGTAGAAATGAAGATTTACCTGACAGAGGACAGGTTAACAAAGCTTCAAAATGCATGCCGTGCCCTTCATTCCATTCAACACCCGTCAGTAGCTCAATGTATGGAGGTGATCGGCTTAATGGTAGCGGCAATGGACATAGTACCTTTTGCACGCCTACACCTCAGACCTCTGCAATTATGCATGCTAAGTCAGTGGAATGGGGATTACTCAGATTTGTCCCCTACTCTGAATCTGAATCAAGAGACCAGAAATTCTCTTCTATGGTGGCTTCATCAGCCACACCTGTCCAGGGGGATGCCATTCAGCAGGCCAGACTGGACAATCGTAACAACAGACGCCAGCCTACTAGGTTGGGGCGCTGTCTGGAATTCTCTGAAGGCTCAGGGACTATGGAATCAGGAGGAGAGTCTCCTTCCAATAAACATTCTGGAATTGAGAGCAGTTCTCAATGCCCTTCTGGCTTGGCCCCAATTAACAACTCGGGGGTTCATCAGGTTTCAGTCGGACAACATCACGACTGTAGCTTACATCAACCATCAGGGAGGGACAAGAAGCTCCCTAGCAATGGTGGAAGTATCAAAGATAATTCGCTGGGCAGAGTCACACTCTTGCCACCTGTCAGCAATCCACATCCCGGGAGTGGAGAACTGGGAGGCGGATTTCTTGAGTCGCCAGACTTTTCATCCGGGGGAGTGGGAACTTCATCCGGAGGTCTTTGCCCAAATACTTCGACGTTGGGGCAAACCAGAGATAGATCTCATGGCGTCTCGCCAGAACGCCAAACTTCCTCGCTACGGGTCCAGATCCAGGGATCCGGGAGCGGTTCTGATAGATGCTTTGACAGCACCTTGGAAATTCGGGATGGCTTATGTGTTTCCACCCTTCCCGATGCTTCCTCGATTGATTGCCAGAATCAAACAGGAGAGAGCATCAGTGATTCTAATAGCGCCTGCATGGCCACGCAGGACTTGGTATGCAGATCTAGTGGACATGTCATCCTGTCCGCCTTGGTCTCTACCTCTAAGACAGGACCTTCTGATACAGGGTCCATTCAAACATCAAAATCTAACTTCTCTGAAGCTGACTGCTTGGAAATTGAACGCTTGATTTTATCAAAACGTGGTTTTTCTGAGTCAGTTATTGATACCCTGATACAGGCTAGAAAGCCTGTTACCAGAAAGATTTACCATAAAATATGGCGTAAATACCTATACTGGTGCGAATCCAAACGTTACTCCTGGAGTAAGGTTAGGATCCCTAGGATATTGTCTTTTCTACAAGAAGGGTTAGAAAAGGGTTTATCAGCTAGTTCATTAAAGGGACAGATTTCAGCTCTGTCCATCTTGTTACACAGGCGTCTGTCAGAAAATCCAGACGTCCAGTCCTTTTGTCAGGCTTTAGCTAGGATCAAGCCTGTGTTTAAAGCGGTTGCTCCGCCATGGAGTTTAAACTTAGTTCTTAACGTTTTACAGGGTGTTCCGTTTGAACCCCTTCATTCCATTGATATAAAATTGTTATCTTGGAAAGTTCTGTTTTTAATGGCTATTTCCTCGGCTCGAAGAGTCTCTGAGTTATCAGCCTTACATTGTGATTCTCCTTATCTGATTTTTCACTCAGACAAGGTGGTTCTGCGTACTAAACCTGGGTTCTTACCTAAGGTAGTCACTAACAGGAATATCAATCAAGAGATTGTTGTTCCATCCTTGTGCCCAAATCCTTCTTCAAAGAAGGAACGTCTTCTACACAATCTAGATGTAGTTCGTGCCCTCAAGTTCTACTTGCAGGCAACTAAAGATTTTCGCCAAACTTCTTCCCTGTTTGTCGTTTATTCTGGACAGAGGAGAGGTCAAAAAGCTTCCGCTACCTCTCTCTCTTTTTGGCTTCGTAGCATAATACGTTTAGCTTATGAGACTGCTGGACAGCAGCCTCCTGAAAGAATTACAGCTCACTCCACTAGAGCTGTGGCTTCCACTTGGGCCTTTAAGAATGAGGCCTCTGTTGAACAGATTTGCAAGGCTGCAACTTGGTCTTCGCTTCATACTTTTTCCAAATTTTACAAATTTGACACTTTTGCTTCTTCGGAGGCTATTTTTGGGAGAAAGGTTCTTCAGGCAGTGGTTCCTTCTGTATAATGAGCCTGCCTATCCCTCCCGTCATCCGTGTACTTTTGCTTTGGTATTGGTATCCCAGAAGTAATGATGACCCGTGGACTGATCACACATAACAGAAGAAAACATAATTTATGCTTACCTGATAAATTCCTTTCTTCTGTTGTGTGATCAGTCCACGGCCCGCCCTGTTTTAAGGCAGGTAAATATCTTTTAAATTATACTCCAGTCACCACTTCACCCTTGGTTACTCCTTTCTCGTTGTTTCTTGGTCGAATGACTGGGACTGACGTAGAGGGGAGGAGCTATATGCAGCTCTGCTGGGTGAATCCTCTTGCATTTCCTGTTGGGGAGGAGTTATATCCAGAAGTAATGATGACCCGTGGACTGATCACACAACAGAAGAAAGGAATTTATCAGGTAAGCATAAATTATGTTTTTTTTCTTCAATACAAGGACAGTTATATAATCTCTTTGGTGACCGTAACATTCAGAAATGTGGTTTTAAATACTGTGGCTGCCAGTAACACCCAATACTGTAACATATGTAAGCCAGTTATGACTATACTCACTTGTATATGACCAAATAATTAAAATTAACCACGCTCAGTTAAAATCTGGTTTTCAAAGACCATTGGTGAGAAGAATTGAATATAGATGAGATATAAAAATGTGTTGGGTAAAGTGTGTAAGGGTAGATGATAAAACCATCTAGGCCATAGTGTAGCAAATATTTATATAGATAACTGTATCTAGAAAACACAAATTCATAACTTTTATTAACCACAGTTATTCTTTGAAAAAAATAATGCTTGTGCTATTTATACTTTCGATTTAAAATTTTACTTAATTGCCCTTAATATGAGTTTAAAGTGAATGTAAATTTTGATGTTTAAGTGCCCGGTTTTTAAAACTTTGATTAAAAACAGGGGCACTTTAATTCATCAAAATTTACATTTCACTCCTGTTGTGACAAAAAACTTACCTTTTAATCTTCACAGCAGCTGCTGCTTCCTCCGGTCTCACAAGCCATTTCTGATGTCAGAAATGATTGATAGGTCATCCTCCAATCACAGATTCCCCCCCGGGGGATTCAGTGTCTGATTCACTGCTGTGATTGGAGGAAGCCAGATACCTCATTTTAGACCCAGGAGGAGGCTTTGAAATGGGTGGAGGAAGCTGGAGCTGCTGTGAAGATTAAAAAGTAAGTTTATTTTCACAACAGGAGTGAAATGAAAATATTGATGAATTAAAGTGCCCCTGTTTTTAATCAAATTTTTAAAAACCGGGCAGTTTAGCATCAAAATTTACATTCACTTTAAGGTTGATAGGGATACGTGCTATTATATACAGTTTTTATAGAAATACATGCTGAAGAAATTCACAGAAAGAAACATATGTTTTTTAGTAAGACGTTTGAGCGCATAAGTGGAAATTATCTACTATAAACAATTATTATACTACTTTAAAATTATAGAAATGGGAATATAAATTATACTCTTATAGATTGTGTTTTATAGGCACACAGAGGAACGTAGTACAGACTAGTAGAAATAAGGGTCTTAGAGAGAACCAGTGAATAACTATTACTGTGGAGTTAATTTTGTAATATGTATTTATTTCTAGGAGAACATCTCTAGAGAAGAAATACTGCGAAACTTGTAGGACTCATTACCAAGAAGACACTGTGGAGACTCATGAGCGTTCCACCGTTCATATCTTTAGCAATCAGAAGAGGCTTCCTCCTACATATTATGCCATTCCAGAAAACAACGTCGGCTTTAAGATGATGCTGAAAGAAGGCTGGGACAAAGAATCAGGGTTGGGACCTACAGGAACAGGAAGAAAGTTTCCAATCCAAACTGTCCTCAAAAGAGACCAGAAGGGCCTTGGTTTTCAGACCACCCAAAAGCCAAAAGTGACCCACTTTAGCCCCAATGACACTCTAGCAGTGGAAAGACCAGACACCAAGTCTAAGAGGACACAACGAGTTGCCACTGTCAGTAGGAAGGAGGAGAGGAGGAAGGAGGCAAAGCAAAGGGACTGGGAGCGTGATTTAAGGACTTACATGAATATTGACCTATAGTCTAACCTCAAATTCTTCTGCTCACTGTTCCATTTTACTGTAGACATCCACACAAAATAAAGATTACATATTGCAACTTCCAAGCTGGAAACTGACAATGATTGGGTTGCGAGGCTGTCCTTTCAGATTGTCTCACTGGCTCATTTATCCAATGCTTGTGTTTTCTGAGAAGGACTTTACCTGCTAAAACGGACATGTTGATAACAAATAATTAGGTCTAATTTTTGCAAAAGAAAATATTTTTTTTAAAATATATTAAAAGTATGTAGCCTCAGTCGAACACAGTGAAGGAAAAGGGTCTACATACACAATACATGACTTTTTAAAGGATTTATAACTGTTTTTTGAGAACATGAACATATCATTTGAAAAGTCTTTTTAGTATGATTTTCTTATTATCTGTGCTGTGGCCAAAAAATAGGGACAGATTAAAATGATCTCCTGCACAGATTAAACAATCATGGTGTAGAATGTTGTGACCAAGTTTCAGGATCAAAATATACTCCAGCTTCTGTGGGGGAGATGGAAAACCGCAATTTTTCTGAGGCAAATTACATTGGAACTGGGAAAACTACATATGAAAATAAAGTGCATGTTTTTTTACTACACATAAACATTTATATAGAATTTATTTTTCAACTACTAGACGTGCATTATTGTATTCTGTGCACAATGAATTCCAAATATGGCCACAAGCAGCGGCATTTGGGTATTTTGGAAGCTGATTTCTTTGTTTGAAAGGTCAACAAAATCTGTGCAAATCCAGATCTTTGTGTGTTGCATTTTCATGAGAAGAAATCCGGCTTTGAAAAGGGCTCAATGCTTCTTCCTGCGACCATATTCTGCATATGTTGTACCCAGAGTACAATAAATACACCCCCTGCTAGCGGCCGATTGGACGCTAATCTGCAGGGGGTGGTGGTATTGCACCAGCAGTTCACAAGAACTGCTGGTGCATTGATAAATGCCGACAGCGCATGCTGTCGGCATTTATCGATGTGCGGCGGACATGATCCGCTATATTGGATCATGTCCGTCTGCACATTAATAAATGGACCCCTTTGTTTTTTTTATTTACCTATCAAAACTATATTTTTTTGTAGACAACGCAAAGTATTGCTCTTGGCCCATTTTGGTATATTTCATGCCACCATTTCACCGCCAAATGGGATCAAATAAAAAAAAAAAATCATTAACTTTTTCACAAACTTTAGGTTCCTCACTGAAATTATTTACAAACAGCTTGTGCAATCATGGCACAAATGGTTGTAAAAGCTTCTCTGGGATCTCCTTTGTTCAGAAATAGCAGACTTATATGGCTTTGCCATTGCTTTTTGGTAATTAGAAGGCCGCTAAATGCAGCTGCGCACCACACTTTTATTATTCCCAGCAGTGAAGGGTTTAAAGTAACACTGGACTCAATTTTTTTTCTTTTGAGATTCAGATAGAGCATGCAATTTTAAGCAACTTTCTAATTTACTACTTTTAGCTTTTCTGTAGCG
This sequence comes from Bombina bombina, assembly GCF_027579735.1. Taxonomy (NCBI): domain Eukaryota; kingdom Metazoa; phylum Chordata; class Amphibia; order Anura; family Bombinatoridae; genus Bombina; species Bombina bombina. The sequence continues at coordinate 572,963,016 of NC_069505.1, read as the reverse complement.
ATCAGCCTCCCACCTGACACTTCTCTCCCCCTGATCCCTCTCAACAGCTCTCTTCCCTCCCCCAATCCCCAATGGTTACCCCCATCTTAAGTACTGGCAGACAGTCTGCTAGTATGCAGTTTTACACCTTTTTGTTTATTATTGTCCTTGGTGTAGGATTACCTCCTTACCTTCCCAACTCCCTGATCCCTCGAAAAAAAAGCTTTCTAATCCTCCCCCTTTAACTAGTTACCACCATCTTAGGTACTGGCAACTGTCTACCAGTACCCAGTCTTCCAAAATTTGGCAATTTATATTTATTTAAAAAAAAAATCACATTCTTTCTGTAGTGTAGCTGCCTCCACCTCATTTCCCCCTCCAAGATTGCTTTCCAACCCTCTAATCCCACCTACACTGTATGATCCCCTTCTCCCTCCTTTCCTCTCCCTGCCGTTCTGAGAGGTGTTTTTTTCTGTAGCGTAGCGGTCCCGCCCCCTCCAGGGATGGGCCACCCACCTCCCTCCTTACCCTCCCACGCCACCAACGATTGGCACCACCGATGCAGAGAGGCAACTCGTGGGGCATGCAGAAATAGCGCAATCTTGCTACTTTTAGCGAGATCTCGGCAGAGAGAGGCACAGGGTACGGCGCTGGTCGTTAAGGGGTTCAATTATGCAATTAATTTGTGCTTTGGATAGCTTATGTAACATAAATAACAGAAACTTATAAAATTGCAAAGTATTACACTGTCTCCATCCGGCTACTTCATATTAGAGAGAAAATGAACTAATAGATTTGTGTATTCTATAATTAAAACACATAGTCAAATAAAGATGAAACAGTATGAGATTGTAATATACAATGTTTCTTTAGTTGTAGTAAAAAAAACAAAGTTGCAAAATCCTTTTGATTATTTATTTTGTCCCATTTTGCTGCAATTTAATTCTGAGAATTGTGGTATTTCTGACTCCAGTTAGTTTCTATAACATACTGGTGACTGCCATGTTGGAGCCTAGGTTTCCCCTTTATCTCTCTCTTTTGCCGACACATACTAGGGAAAGATATAACAGGTAATTAATTGGACAGTATACACTCATTTTCATATAATTGCATGTAATAGACACTACTATAAAGAATAAGATGCACAGATACTGATATAACAATCCAGTATAAAATGGTTTAAAAACGTACTTAGAAGCTTTCAGTTTAGCTCTTGAAAAGGTAGCTGGAAAGCCCACTGCAAGTGGGAAATAAGACACTCCCCCACTTCCCCTTCTTTTGCATATGAAAAGACTCTTTACACAAATAGGAGCAAGCTGGAGTAGGTAGCTGACGGTATTCAAATATAACTTTGGGGCTTGGTTAGGAGTCTGAAAATCAGAGCAATGTTATTTAAAAATAAGCAAAGTTATACATTTAAAAAAAACAAAAAAAACTTTATAGGCTTTATAAATAGATAATCTACAAAACATTTATGCAAAGAAAAAATGAGTGTATAATGGCCCTTTAAGTGCCCCAGCATTGAACTGTGCAAACAATGGCTGACTATCATATTCCACACCGTAATGGTTTCCACAATTCCATGGTTGGACACTTTATTGCCTGTTTTATACCTGACCCTAATTGTCCTTAGCAGAAGAGAGAGATAAGGGGAAGCCTAGTTTCCAACATGGTGGATTTCATTACTTTATAAAAACAAAACATTTACAAATTTCTTCAATATTTATGCAACAAACATTTAAAAAAAATACATCAGTATATTCTCAGGTTATTCTTTGAATACATACTGTAATTGTATCTAGCATTTATTTACTGTTTAATATCCCTTTAAAGTCAGCCCGAAGCAGCAAACAGATCTAGCTAAACACATCTGGTGACCCAATGCCAGGAGACGTATGTATGTAGTGACCAATCACCAGCTAGCTGTCAGTAGAGCCTTAGAAAGTTGAAGTCTCTTAAAGGGACTGTCTACTTGTAAATTTTTATTTGTTTAAAAAGATAATCCCTTTATTACACATTCCCCAATTTTGCATAACCAACACAGTTAGATTAATATACTTTTTGCTTCTGTAATTACCTTGTATCTAAGCCTCTGCAGACTGCCCTCTTATTTCAGTTCTTTTGTCAGACTTGCATTTTAGCCAATCAGTGATTATTCCTAGGTAACTCCATGGGAGTGAGCACAATGTTATCTAAATGGTACACATGAACTACTGCTGTCTAGCTGTAAAAAAAACCCAACATGCACTGAGATTAGAGGCGGCCTTCAATGGCTTAGAAATTAGCATATGAGCATACCTAGGTTTAGCTCTCAACAAAGAATACCAAGAGAACAAAGCAAATAAATTGGAAAGTTGTTTAAAATGGCATACCCTATCTGAATCATGAAAGTTTTATTTGGACTTTTATGTCCCATACATTTTTATTTATTTATTTATAAAACAACAACAAAATATATAAAAATTAATTTAAGGGACAGAAAACACCTTGTAAAAACAAGATTTTTCTTCATAAATGGAAAGAGTCCACAGCTGCATTCATTACTTTTGGGAATTCAGAACCTGGCCACCAAGAGGAGCCAAAGACACCCCAGCTAAAGGCTTAAAGGGACATTATACACTCAAAAAAATATGGGGTATTCAAATAAAGAATTAAAAAAAATAAAGTTTGTAATTGACATGTTTTAGCAATTTTTCTGCTAAATCTTCTAAAATTGATGATAAAGTGTCACTACATAAGAATACGTTCGTAGGACACACTAGCTACAAAGCAAGGAGTTTTTCCTCGCTCCCTAGCTAGCGTCCTTATAGCCAGCCCCCATGCTGGAGCTGCTAAAACATGTCAATTACAATCCCCTCCCTGACTGTTCAACTGTGCAGGGGAATAGGGAATCTCACTCACTGGGCCCTGTGTGGCTGCTGTGTGAGTTTACCTATCAGTCATATTATATTTATTATAATGCGTGTGGTGTAGATTCTATGCGTGGCATCTGAGGACTGTCCGTTCTCCTATGGTCCCTAAACAGAAGATGAATATGAATATTGAATATGGGCATTCTTACACAATTCAGAAATGTCAACACACAGCTTCTGTTTAGGGACCATAGGAGAACGGACAGTCTACACCACACGCATTATAATAAATATAATCCCATAATGCAGACAATATTTTTCCAGTAATGTCTTAAAAAACAGGCCATATGGGTTAGTCCAATACAGTACAAAAAAGGATTTGTAAGCAGGAGTGCTCCCAACCTAGTGAAAGACGTAGAAACACTTGGCCTTCAAACCTATCCCTTTCTGAATGTGTATGAGTGAATATTATAATAAAAAAATACCCAACCCCCAATATGTTATGGTCAGGATAAAACACATTCTAGAAAGGAGGATTTGTTTTTGGCCAGAGAGTTACAAAATATGCTGCAACACATAACAGCTTGTACATTGCTACAAAGTAATAACACGGAATGGCTTGTAATGATTGCGCTTCTGGAAATAGCACATCCTGATGCAGTGGCTGCTGTGTGAGTTTACCGATATGACCGATAGGTAAACTCAGACAGCAGCCACTGCATCAGGATGTGCTATTTCCAGAAGCGCAATAATTACAAGCCATTCCGTGTTATTACTTTGTAGCAATGTACAAGCTGTTATGTGTTGCAGCATTGTGGGCTGTGCGTGAGTATGAGCATTGAATATGGGCATTACAGCTATGTTAGAAAGCATGATCATACTCCCGCACAGCGTGAGTATGATCATGCTTTCTAACAACACATAATAACAGCTAGTACATTGCTACAAAGTAATAACATGGAAAGGCTTGTAATGATAGCGCTTCTGGAATTTGACAATGCGATCACTGATTATCCATGACCTGGAGAACAGACCCCAGATTGTGTGTCATACTGTCTAATAGTGTAGCCTATACTTATGTAAATATATATAAGCCTGTATAATCTTATTAACACAGACACTAGAAAACAAAAAGGTTGCACAGCTGTTACAGGTTATTGTGTAACTGATAATCACGCACAGCCCACAATGCTGCAACACATAATAACAGCCTGTAAAGCCTTGTGAGTGCTGCCCGTGTGTGATGCCTGATGTCCCACTCCACTTGTCCCCCAAGGTATTCAATGTAACGCTCCCACTGTCCTCACTCCTGCAGAACTTTACTCTTGCGGGGCTCAGTCTGAAAATGGATGGGGACAGCTGTCAGGCAAGTAACGAATTAGAAGGGGGAACAGGGTGCTTGGCACGGGGCCCAGTGAGTGAGATTCCCTATTCCCCTGCACAGCTGAACAGTCAGGGAGGGGATTGTAATTGACATGTATTAGCAGCTCCAGCATGGGGGCTGGCTAAAAGGACACTAGCTAGGGAGCGAGGAAAAACTCCTTGCTTTGTAGCTAGTGTGTCCTACGAACGTATTCTTATGTAGTGACACTTTATCATCAATTTTAGAAGCTTTAGCAGAAAAAATGCTAAAACATGTCAATTACAAACTTTATTTTTTTTAAATTCTGTATTTGAATACCCCATATTTTTTTGAGTGTATAATGTCCCTTTAAGTAGCCCTCCCACTTACCTCATCCCCCAGTCATTCTTTGCCTTTTGTCCCAGGAGGTTGGCAGAGACGTGTCAGAAGTTTTAGATTAGTTTCTTATGGAGGGTAGTACTCTTCGGCATGGGACTGGAGTTTTAAGTAGTCCTGTCAGCCTTTCAGTGAAAGCATGGATGAAAGTTAGAGTCTGGAGATGCAGGGAGAGTCTTTCTGCAAAACCATCCCGACTCATATTAACAGCTCCACAAGCAATCAGCGTTGACATATTTCGTTGCCTGCTTTCTTCTCTCAAGTCCATGGCAGAAGTGATGCTACTATCTGTCACACTTGAAGGGCTGTGTTCCTGTTCCACGGCGTAGATTCCGGTAAGATCGTTTTATTTTACTTTCTTCATGAAATGTACTGTATTACATATTTTTTCCGAGGGGCTACCACCTCTCGGGATTAACTTATAACACAGGGTCTCAGTGAAGCTCCTTTAGTATCTTGGAATCAAGGGTTAATATCTCCTGAGGGGGGTTATTGAACAGGGTTTTTTTTAACCATGTTTGTTATATGATTCAACCTGCTTATGTGTAGTGTTATTTCTGCTCATGGCTTGTGGAACATAACAGCTTTTGGAAAGTGACGCAACCTTGCAGTTAGGTGCACTTTTTTAGACTATACGGTTCACCTGGTGACCGAATGTGGTCAAGTTTTTTTGGGCTCCATTTGCGCATTCCTGACCGTGTGGCGACAGAGAAATTCTGGTCTGCTAGTGTCTGGTTCATAGGAGGTGGTAAGTGCCCCAGCCATTGTGGGTCTCAGGTGCTGTTTAGATTTTTTTAGTCCACTCTTTTGTATTCCATATCCTAGTTATGGAGGAGTCTGATATTGTGGAGACGGACGTCTCTGCTTCAGAGTCTACTCCTTGCGCAGAATGCGTATTGCCCCGAATGATACAAGCCTATCAGTTATGTTCTGAAGGCTGTATTAGAGTGCTCAATTCCTCAGGATCGGGGAATCAAGGGGCCGCTGAGCCATCCGCCTCTGGGGCTTCTGTCCTCCGAGTGGCGAGTTCCCTTCCACCATCTCTTACTACGCATGCAGGTAACCCAGACTTTGCTTATCCTTCTCGGGAAGGTGGCTTGTTCCCTCCGGGGGTTTTGGCACGTTGTCGCATGTCCATAATTTTGGCGCAGGTGAATCTGCAACTTCCAGAAAGTTGCTTCAGATATTGTTTGTTTTCCGTTATCCGGGGGTCCTCAGGCATGGGATGGCCTGTTCAGCTCTCTGGGGGAACGACTGTCCCTGAGACTTCAGGGGGTCTACCTTCGGGGCCGGAGTCGTCTTTTGTTCCAGCGGGGGTAGCTGTGCTTTTCGGTATAGACTGGCGCGCCTTCATGTTCTATTGAGGCATGCTTTGGCGTCGGAAGATCCCATCCTTAATGGATCTGAGGATTCTCAGTCTTCTTCAAATAGCTTTCAGAATTAGATATAAGGGGACAAAGTATTCTTCTTATTGGCTTGTTTGTTGAGTATCCTTTTCCAGTTCTGAGCTTGGAAGAACAGGGCCCCTGTTGGGCTATCCTACAGGTGGGTCTGTTCTTATTGGGCGATAACCTACGGGTTGCCTTCTTTTTTTTACTCCGGTCAGGATGATTGTTTATTGATTACAGCTCATGTTTTATTTTTCCTTCGGGAATTTTATATATTTGGAATAAATACTTGCAACCTTTTGATCGCACTGTTTACTTCTACGGAAGTTTGTTCTAGAGGATGTGTTTTATCATATGTTTATCTGCCATTTATTCTCCCTCTAGGGGTGAATATATGAGGCCTCGGGCCCTTGGTTGCAGGCTAGTACTGCTTGGGTTCAGATCTTTCAGACTTGAGGCGCCGGTTCTGCCTGGCTGATCCGGTTAAGGCGCCAAGTGCTTTACATTATTATTAGTATTATTTTTTTAAATTACAAGTTCTGCTGAGCATTCTGAAAGGACCTGAAGATTTGTGTGGCGTGGAGGATTGGTTCAGTCCTCATTAGCCTTTTTAGCTGGTCGTCTGGGATTCGGTGGAGTTCCACTGCAACACACTCAGTTGTTTCCGATATCTGTCGGGACTTAGAGTGTTCCTTCCCGCGTGGGTGAAGGTGTGTAGGATTTTGGGCCTCCTTGCTGCCGGTTCCTGGTGGTCTTGCCTTTTAGAGGCTTTTTGGACTTGTTCCTTTTGTCGTTCTCTTCTTTAGGGACTTCTGGACTTGTTAACCTTAGGGGTTAAGCCGCCTTCGGGGAGGGCTTGTGGCCTTTTCCGAGTTATTTTTTTTCCCTATCAGGGACAATAGACTGTGTTGTCTCCTTCTCCAAGCTTTGCTTAGGGTTTTTTTCTACTGGGGTTGGGATGCTTTGCATTCGTTTTCCTTAGGTGGGTTTCTCTGGTTACGTACTCTGAGGTGTTTATGGAGACGTTTAGGGGGACACTGGTGTGGCCTCGTGGTTTGCTCTAGCCTTGTTCTACTCCCTTTTCGGACGACTTGGTCCTCTGTGTTTTCCCTTGGTCTTGGATTTCTTGGTGGTGTTCTGCACGCCTTTTGGGCTCTGGAGTCTTGTAGCGACTCTGTTGTGCTCTAGCTCCTCTTGGAGTGCTGGACTCCGACAAGGGCTGTTCTCTTCCTTTGAGTTGAGAATTTTCGAGTGACTCTTGTTTTCTGTTTTTCTGGATTAGTCCGGTTATTCCCCTGTGAGGTCTGTGTTCCCTGGGGTGTGGTTGGTTCCACTCATTTCTGGGCTCGGGCCTATCGTTTTTGTCTTGGATCTTTCCTGATGTCCGGAACCTTATGATCCTGTGGCTAGTTCAGTGCTTTCCAGTTTTTCCAGGGAACATTGGCTATGACTTATGGTCTAGTTAGTTGAGCTGCTTGCAGCTTGGCCAGGATCTGTGCGTTCATTGGGAGTTCTTCTGTGTTTCGTGGTGTCTGGATGATTTTCATTCAGCTTTTGTGTTCATCAGGCTACGGCTTCCTGTATGGGGCTTGTGCGCTGTTGTTTTCTGTGTTCTCCCCCTTGAGGGGGGGGGGGGTAGTTTTGTTCTCCTTTTGGAGGTGGACTTTCCTCTCTCGAAAGGTTGGCTGCCCTGTCTTGTGGGCAGATGATTGAAATCGTTATTTTACCCTATAGTGGGTTGTTCTGTGCCATCTGTGGAGATTGAAGTCTCCGTGTTGACTGTTATAGTATCCTCCTTCTTATGGCGATCTACTGCATTTCTCCGTTCATCTCTATGAGGTTCTCTTGCAAGTTCCTACTTGGGGGACCTATTTGGGTTGGCACCCGAACTATATTGGGGTGGCTAGGTCCGTTCCATTCTGCCCTTTCTCTGGGTCGGAGATTGGGGTCTTTTTGTTCCCCTGCTTGTCAGATCTGCCTGTCGCTGGGTAGGTCCGGTGTTGGGTGCAGAATCTGCTGGGATTAGTCCTCGGGGTTTGAGGTACAGTGAGGCTTTTTGAGGTTTCGGTGCTTCTCCATGGTCAAGTTACGCGAGTAGCTTTGGATAGCCTGGGATGTGTTCACTGCTCAGTGGATGTTTTGCAGTTTGAAGGTGGTGTTGGTGCTCTCATCTGTTATGATGGTTAGAGCAACAGGTTAGGTCTTTTGACAACTCAGGTTTAATTCCCATTACTGGGAGGTGTATTTTTATCAAATCTACTTCAGCTGCTCTTTTGTTTACAAGTCATCCTGGTATGACTATTGCATGTGCTTGATGCAGGTATTTTTCTATCTGGGTTTGTGGCACGTATTTTGGCTTCTGAATATCTTGATATTCTAAGTTCCTTGTGACTTGAGGACTTTGTCTTCAGTTTTCTTCAGTTTTCGGATCCCGGTCCTAATCTGGTGGTTTCTGTACTCTTGGGGTCTGGCCGTTGCCTCCCCTTGTTTCTCAGGACTGGTTTCTGGTCTCTATGCGCTTGACTTGGTTCTGGAGTTTTTTCTTTTTTTTATTTGGCACTTGTACCCTAATTAGGGTTTTCTGGGTATCCTTGTCTGGTTTATCTGTTCTCTTCCTTTTGGGAGTTTACGGTAGTTGATCCCTTTCTCTCGTAAGGGATGTGTTTTGGGGGACCGACTGCTGGGCGATGGTGTCTCCCGGAGGCGTGTTCGCTCAGTTGAGTCTATTTCTGCGGTCTCTAGCAAGGCTTGTGAACTTCTGTGGGTCAGTGTACTTTTTCAAGGTTTTCTCGGCTTCGGATGAAGCGGATTTGTTGCTGGGTAGGGGTTTCAGGCCTGGTGTCTTCAGAAGGGGCCACCTTTTGTACCCTCCCATTTTAGCATTCAGTGTCCTCTATAGCTTGGGTATTGTTTTCCCAAAAGTAATGAATGCAGCTGTGGACTCTTTTCATTTATGAAGAAAAACATAAATTATGCTTACCTGATCATTTTCTTTTCTTCAGCTCCCCACCCATATTTTTTCTGTGGGGCGTCTGTTTTTTATTCTTCTGGCACCTTATCACCCTGATGTTTCTTCTACTGTTCCTTGTTCCTCGGCAGAATGACTGGGGGATGAGGGAAGTGGGAGAGGTATTTAAGCCTTTGGCTGGGGTGTCTTTGCCTCCTCCTGGTGGCAAGGTTCTTATTTCCCAAAAGTAATGAATGCAGCTGTGGACTCTCCCCGTACAGAAGAAAAGAAAATGATCAGGTAAGCATAATTTATGTTTTTCTGCAGTCTTGCCTGGGACATGCATAAGGCTATCCTAGGAAAAAGTAAAATGTAATATGGGTAGACTTGATAGGCCTTTTTGGTTCTTATCTACCATCAAATTCTATGTTTCTATGTAAACATTTTATATTATAATCTTGTGGTGTTTACTGTCCCTTTAAGCATAGCTAACCCCTAAATTTCACAGTTTATTTATTTGTATAGCTGTATATATCCTGATATAATGTGACTACATGGGGCCGAATTATCAAGCTCCGAATGGAGCTTGATGCCCCTGTTTCCGCTCATGGAAACAACAGTTATGAAGCAGGGGTCTTAAGACAGCTGCTTCATAACTGTTCCGCCGCCTCTGAGGCTGCGGTCTGCAATCCGCCCAATCTTATACGATTGGGCTGATTGACACCCCCTGCTAGCAGCCTATTGGCCACGAATCTGCAGGGGGCAGCATTGCACAAGCAGTTCTGGTGAACTGCTTGTGCAATGTTAAATGCTACAGTGTATCATGTCGGACAGACATTGATAAATTCGCCCCCATGTCTTGGAGAGACTGCACAGCTAATGGTCTTATCTGATTTTTGTTCTTTATTATTTATGAACAATAATTATTAAAGGGATAGTAAACACCAAAAATGTTATTGTTTAAAAAATAGATAATCCCTCTATTTACCATTTCACAGTTTTCCCTAACTAGCACTGTTATAGAAATATACTTTTTACCTCTGTAATTACCTTGTATCTAAGGTTCTGCAGACTGCCTCCTTATCTCAGATCTTTTGACAGACTTGCACTTCAGGCAATTGGTGCAGACTCTTAAATAACTTCACATGAATGAGCACAATGTTATCTATATGAAACACATAAACTAACGCCCTCTAGCTGTGAAAAACTGTCAAATGCATTCAGATGAGAGGCGGCCTTCAAGGGCTTAGAAATTGGCATATGAGCCTACCTAGGTTTAGTTTTCAACTAAGAATACCAAGAGAATAAAGCAAATTTGATGATAAAAGTTAATTAGAAAGTTGTTTAAAATTGCACGCCCTATCTGAATCATGAAAGTTTAATTTGGACTTTACTATCATTTTAAATATTAAACATTTGGATCTAAAAATGAGGCTTCTTGTCTGGTAACTTTATAGTGTTACAATGGAAAAACATCTATAAAAGGCTGGCAAACCTAGTTTAAGCTTTTTTTAAAAAAAAACAACACGGCTTCCTTTCAGTGTCATATAGCGCCAATGCTGTCTCTAGTATTTTTCACAGCTTTTCAAATGCACACTAAATTTCTCCTGTATGGCTCCTGGATAGGGTTATTAACCTAGTCAAATAAATAGATTAATAAGGTAGTTAGATACAGCATTTAAAAATGTATTTAGATGCAGCATAGCGCACATGTATTTAATAGGAGTGATCTGTGTTAGGATTGACCATATACTGTCTCGAGAAGGTAGGTATTCAGGTTCTGTTTGAAGAGGCTTTGGAAAGTGTAAATACGCTGTGGAGATAAATCAAATTTTTCTGATCTGCAAAGTAAATTAATTACAATCTGCTTTATCTTCAAATCTGCATTTCAAGAATGTGCATACTTATTTCCAGTTACCGTAAGTCATTTCTTTGATGGTCAGTTAGGTATGTTGACCACATTTTCCATGACGTATTAAGCGCTAATAGTTGAAAAGAAGGGGGAGGGCAGAAGGTTGTGGGTTCAGAGAGAGGCATGCGAAGTTGCTGAGAGGTGCAAGGTATCTGGTGCATATACAGCTCATACTTGGCTGTCCATCTATAAGAATGCAACCCCATCCTTCAGTCCTCTTCATGTCTTTGATACTTGTACTCATTTATTTTATTCTACGTACAGGTAAGCTCCCATCAAATGGCTTAATTCATGGCATTTAAGTGACATATATATGGTTTGCGTTGGTTGGGGGGGTTGGTTGCATGTTTTGATCATTTCTGTGGGGTTTAATGTTGTTGATTTGGTCACTGCTTCATTTTAGAACAAGGGTGTCAAATTTATATCAAACAAGCCTAAATATTGAGTCAACTTCATATTTTATAAGAACCAGATATTTAATTTAATTTACATAAATGTACAACAATCCAAAAATTTGGAGCTGTAAAATCATAACATCCCAGGGTTTTAGGATTTTTAAAGCTGTTCTTTAAGAGAAAATGTCCCCTCGTTTTGCTCTCATAAACATATTCACTTTTTTATTTTAAATGTGTGTATCTAATGTCTATAATAAAAATAACTCACAAATTAAAAACCCATGCCTTACCTGTAAGTAAAATTTGATACTTAATTCCAGGTGATTCTATATGTATCAACAGTTATGAGTTTAGTTGACAGTGATGTTCTAATATCTATACTCAATACTTACATTTTAAATAATTAATTTTTAAGTGTAAATTTGTGCATGCATATTCAGGAGTGAAGAAACTTTACAGTAGAATCTGATCTGGCTCAAGAATGTTTTAATAGGATAAAGTGTATACAAAATGCTGCTGCATAAGAAAGCTAGCATTTGGTTGAAAAATAATAATACATTTTCAGTATTATTTGTCAGTTTTCTAAGAATATTGAAGACAAATGTCTTTTGTTATGTTTGAATTTTGCTAAAGTTTTCGTGCAAAAAAAAAAAAAAAAAAGAAACCATAATAGGAGATAAAACATGTTTGGTTTGTAAACTTTTACAGCAAAACATTCACATGGTTCGTTCATTTTTCCTTATAAATGTTAAATATAATGGGGCATTAACCTTGCCTTCAGATCATAACCTTGTTGGTAATTAACTTTTTAAAGGGGTTGGATCTTTAATGTGTTTTTCTTTTTATATAAAAAACTACTAAAGATTTCAATGTTTACATGCTTTTGAATGAATATTACATTTATAGTAGTCTGTTCAAAAACAAATTGACCCATTTGTAAAGTATTTGAATTGATTATAGGCACTAGTTATATCTTGGAATCCATATATATAATTTTCTCAGCATATTTTTGGCACAGTGTGTTTGTTGTGTAAAAGAGGGCTTAACTATTAGAAAAAATATAGTGCTGCAAGAAAATAAAGGGACATACGTGAAAATGTTTTGCTACAGAATTAGATTCTATTTTCAATTTTTTACATTTTAGCTTGTATTATGCATTGAAAGATACATCCTGTTTTGCTCATGCTCAAAAGAAGACAGAATGCATCTTAGGTTAACATGTCATCTCCCTCATTTCCCTGAGGGACATGGCTACACTGATATTTTCTAAGTGCTCATTGTGAAAACAAGTAATTTGTTTGCTGTTTTTTACACAAACTGTTTCTTTTTGTTTAATTTAGCATATTTGTTTTACTAAAGGAGCACTGTTTAATATCCCTTTTATAGTAATTATATTGAAATGCTAAATTTGGCATTCTGGGCGTTTACAGCATCTAAGATTGCTGGTGGCTGTCACACAGCCTTCTCTTAACAGATGGAGTGTATATACATTGTAGTAAAAACATGGTTCACTTCTTGCGAAAAACATATAAGTCTGAGAATTTAATTGCAGCTGATTATATGTTTTTAAAGCAATTAATCATGTTTTCCTTAAATGTGTGGTTCAATCTCTTGCTCTTCAAATGTTTTATTGATTTTATAAACAAAAAAGAAAATAGTCAAGATGTATTAAGGGAACTAAGCTAGAAGTAAAGGGAAAGATGTTTAATGTTGCAGGCTCTATCTTAATCGTGAATTAAACATTTTGGGTTTCATGTCCCTTTAACCTGGAACTTATTCTTGGTTATACAAATTAAACTTTTGAGATTTGGGAAAGGATGAAATAAACTCATTGGACAAACAATTGCAGGCCCACTTATCAAGCTCCGTATGGAGCTTGAAGGGCCGTGTTTCTGGCGAGTCTTCAGACTCGCCAGAAACACAACTTATGAAGCAGCGGTCTAAAGACCGCTGCTCCATAACCCTGTCCGCCTGCTCTGAACAGGCGGACAGGAATCGCCAGACATCAACCCGATCGAATACGATCGGGTTGATTGACAGCTCCCTGCTGGCGGCCGATTGGCCGCGAGTCAGCAGGGGGCGGCGTTGCACCAGCAGCTCTTGTAAGCTGCTGGTGCAATGTTAAATGCGGAGAGCGTATTGCTCTCCGCATTTAGCGAGGTCTTGCGGACCTGATCCGCAGTGTCGGATCAGGTCCGCAAGCCCTTTGATAAATGGGCCTGAATATCTTGATCATCTTAGGCCCAAATCTTTTGAAAATCTGTAGAATGCGTTTTGATTAAAGACCACTTTTTTTTTAATACTTTATTTATTAAGGAAGCAGAGGATATCACATTAAAGCCTCCATTTTTCTGTTTTCCTTATTATAAAACATATATAACAACATAACCATTATAACAAAATAACTTCAAATATATTGCGTCTCATCTCCCCAGTCCCCCACTTAACAATTAGAGTGAAGAAATGCCCTGCATTGTGGTCCCACATTCATCTGCCCTCAAAGCCCTACATTATTCTCCATTCTACTCAATTCCACGTTATCTCCCCATTTGCCCCTCAATTTTGTTTCTCTATCCATTAGTAACACAAGTGTCTTGACAGCCAATCATTCCCCAAACTTTTCGGATTGTAAGACATTCCCACATGAGATGTATTAGTGAGGAACAAGGGTCTCTGCATTTCTTGCACATTAAATTAGGTGATAGTGCCCATTTAGTTAATTGGTTTGGCGTGATGTATGCTCTATTAATTAATTTGTTGTGCGTTTCTCTCAAGACTGACGACAGGGTAACAGTCCTTGCTCTGACGAAACTCTGTGTTATAGATTCCACTGTTAATTCCGAGCATTCTCCGTTTACCCATTTGCCAGCTACCTGTGTTAACAAGCTGTCTGCTCTAGCTTCTTTTAAAAGTTTATATATCGGGGAGATTGATCATGAACCTTGTTTAAACAGGGATGACAATAAGTCCCAATCTGATGTACCCCAGTAGAAGGCATCCTGATGTATTACTTGATTCACATAATGCCGGATTTGGAAATATGCAAAATATTGACTTATTGGAATATCAAATTTATTTTGTATTTTTCAAAGGACAAAATGCTGAGCTAAAGGTTTGATTGCCATGTCAAAGAGCAAAGAGGACAGAGGGCATCTTTGACGGGTACCTCTAGCCAAGGGAAATGAGGTTGAGATCTGACCGTTTATTAGTAATGAGACTTTAGGCTGATGATATTGTTTGTCTATTAGGTTAGGGAAGTCTCCCTGCAAGCCAAATATATCTAGTGTGTGGAAAATATGTGGCCAATCAATTCTGTTGAACACCTTCACCGTGTTTAACGCTAGGAGACAGGCATCCGACAGACCCCCCCCCCAGTCTCTGCCCCCTGTTTTGTGCCAGTAATGGGAGATTACCAGTAGCGCCTTCCTGATGTTTGTTACCGATGACCTATTTTTGATAAACCCTTTCTGGTCCTCATGAATAATAGCTGGTAGTACCTTTTCCAATCTGTCTGCAAGGACTTTAGTTAGTAATTTATAGTCGCTGTTTAAAAGTGAAATTGGCCGGTATGAACCAGGAGCCTTGGGATCTCTACCTGGCTTTGATAAAATACAGATATTTGCATCTGTGAATATGTTAGCTGGTCTAGCATCTGTTTTTAAGTATGAGTTAAAGAGGTCCGATAAAGTCGGAGCTATTTCTGGGACTAAAAGTTTATAGTATCCGGCAGGCAATCCATCGGGGCCCGCTGCTTTGCCCACCGGTAGATTTTTTTAAGGCTATTAGGAATTCAGTTATCGATATAGGGGCATTTTATTGCTCTTTTTGATCTGTAGTTATTCTTGGTAGAGCTACTTGTTCCCAAAATTTCCTTTGCTTCTGTAAGTTGGGGGTTTGGCTTTGGTAGATTTTTTGGTAATAGTTCCTGAATCCCTCTATGATGTCTTTGGTATTTAATCTCCTATTATTTCCTAATTTGAGGGCAGTTATTTAGGATTTGGGGAAGTGTAATTTAGTCATATTTGCTAAAAGTTTTCTGGTTTTGTTTCCAAAATGATAGTATTACCCCTGTGTGGCCACCAACTGTTTTTCATCATTTATGGGTAGATCTGAATCCCTTTCTTTCTTACGAGAGTGATCTGTTTCCCTGGTTTGTCTAGAAGGGTGTGTTAAGTAATCATTATATGCCTTAAGTACTTGATTTGCCATGTGGTCAGAAAGTTTGTTTTTTTGCCAATTATATTCCACGAAAGGTGATTTCTCCCCTCATGACCGCTTTAGAAGCATGCCAAAACAGATCTACATTTTGTCTGCTTGATTCATTCAGATCTGATTATTCCCTTAAGTTTGTCTGTATATGTTGTTTGAAAGCTGTGTTATGTGCAAGGTGACTTGGAAATCTCCAGGTGGCAGTAATTGGTTTGTCCCTACCTGTGTCTAGTGTCATCCATACCGGAGCATGGTCTGAGACTACCACCTGTGAAATTCCCAGGTCAGTAATGCTATTATTGACCAATGGCGATATTAAAAAGTAATCTATGGGGGGGCGGAGCTAGCCACGATACAGGATCGCTGCACTCTAACAGAGCTCCGTGGACCAAGCGTAAACAATCATATATATATATCCTCTATTCTTCAAATTTTTACTATCTCCTATTACATCCCCCATTTACTTTCACACCAGGACTTATAAGATTATTTGTTAACGGAGTTGTGTGGGCTAGAAATAAGAAAATAACTCTTGGCAGCGGGAAACTACTTCCGGCTTCATGTCGGATCGTCTCTGGTGCCAACTTGGATCGCCAGCTATCGGATCGCTCCTCTTTGCCTAAGTACACTTAGCACCTGATTCTTGGCCGCCTGTATTGCCTCACACCGTACTGGAGACTGAGAACTGTTGAATATGAGGGAGTTAGAGGCTGCATTCCACCGGAGCGAGGTGAGGACACTGAAAGTGCGACATTGCACTGTCGGCATCTCATCAGCTACTCGACACGCACACTGCTCCATACCACTTACCCGGCAGGAGACATCTCTACACAGGCGGGGTACTTGTCCTGAACTCCTCTGCAGCGGTACACACCGCACTCTGTTAATTGTAGACAGCTGTTCTGAACGAGACCGGCAATGGAGGCACTTCATTTAAGGTGAGCAGTTACCATTCCGGCCACACTCGACCTCACTGGCCCCAAGGCCTATTACTTTCCTGGCCTATAATAAATACTATGAGCTCCTAATCACAGAGCAGAGACATTGTATACCCACATGTTAAGAGAACTTTGGATATATAACGATACTCTCGGCCAACTGCAGATAAAGATTTATAGCTTAGTAAGCCCAAACTTCTTAATATGTTCACTGTATTGAACCTCAGTAACAGAGGGCCTCTCATAACTTTCTACCTACGTGTGGGCTGTCTAAGCTACTTCTGCACATTGGGGAAGCATACAGGGCTCTAGAAAATATTGCCAGCCATTACTGGATTAAAGCAAAGAGCCTAGTGACCTATTCTACTTATATACTGTCACACATCAGCATATACAATATACAGAACCTGAGTGAGGAAACATACTCAGTGAGGTGGATATTGAAAAGACAGTTAAAGCTCCACAGCCTGAGTGATATTTTATTGCTCTCTCTCCCCTCCCTTTCCCGTCGGCCCTTATTGCCCACGGGTCATATCCCTAGCACCTTTTTCCCTAGCCGCCCAGAATGGAGCAAATTCCCCGGGGAGAGACAGCTCTATAAAAATTCATGTGAGCACCTAGCCACTGTCACAAACCTTCTTTACACACAATAACCCCTTTCTCCTATATGTTGTTACCTCTTGCTTAATGGAGTTGTAAACACACCAGCTGGGGAGTGCCGAGTTGCTCATTTTCATCTGCTCAACACTATAGGGGTTTTCACAACTTATTTATACTGAAGCACTAGCAGTGTTCCTAACTCAAAATCTACCTAAGATGTCTAATACCCAAAGAAAGAAACAGAGACAATCTGAGGTTCCAAAAAGGACCCTGTCAGACCACTTTTCCAGTAAAACTCTCTATGAGCAGGACATTTCAGACGAGGACTCCAGAGAGTCACTAGCATCTACTAAAGGAACCCAAATTGCTATGCCACACTCTAGTGAAAGGTCTCCCACTACATATGCCTCTATTCTTGTCTCCATAAAGGAATTATCAGAAAAAATTGACTCACATCATGTGTCCCTTAAGCATGATCTTAAAATGTCAGTATCAGAGTTGAAACGAGATATCTCATCTCTAGGAGACAGAACAGATACTCTGGAGAAGAAACAGGAAGATCTACATCTCGATCACTCTAATCTACTGGCGTATACCCAAACACTAGCCGAAACCATCTCGGAACTGGAATCTAAAATGGCGGACCAGGAGGATAGGTCACGCCGTAATAATCTTAGGATACAGGGTATCCCAGAAGAAATAGATACATCTGCCCTTTCAAAATTTCTTATGAACTTGTTTAATGAGCTTCTTGGCTCTGTACAACCACAAGAGGCTATCATGGACAGAGCACATCGAGCCCTTCGTCCAAGAAATTCACCCTCTGGATTGTCTAGAGATGTGATAGTGAGGTTTCATTACTACTCCTTTAAAGAAAAGATTCTCAGAGCCTCATTCCAAAATAAAAACCTAAAAGAGCCCTTCCAAACGAAAACACTACACTATCAATAAATTAATTAAATACAATATCTACAAATAAATACAATGAAATAAACTAAAGTACAAAAAATAAAAAAGAACTAAGTTACAAAAAATAAAAAAATATTTACAAACATCAGAAAAATATTACAACAATTTTAAACTAATTACACCTACTCTAAGCCCCCTAATAAAATAACAAAGATCCCCAAAATAAAAAAAATGCCCTACCCTATTCTAAATTACTAAAGTTCAAAGCTCTTTTACCTTACCAGCCCTGAACAGGGCCCTTTGCGGGGCATGTCCCAAAGAATTCAGCTCTTTTGCCTGGAAAAAAAAACATACAATACCCCCCCAACATTACAAGCCACCACCCACATACCCCTAATCTAACCCAAACCCCCCTTAAATAAACCTAACACTAAGCCCCTGAAGATCTTTCTACCTTGTCTTCACCATGCCAGGTATCACCGATCGTTCCAGGCTCCGAAATCTTCATCTAAGCCCAAGCGGGGGCTAGACATCCATCATCCGACGGCTGAAGAAGTCCAGAAGAGGCTCCAAAGTCTTCATCCTATCCGGGAAGAAGAGTAGATCCGGACCGGCAAACATCTTCTTCCAAGCGGCATCTTCTATCTTCATCCGATGAGGACCGGCTCCATCTTGAAGACCTCCACCGCGGACCCATCTTCTTCCGACGACGTCCAACTGAAGAATGACGGTTCCTTTAAGGGACGTCATCCAAGATGGCGTCCCTCGAATTCCGATTGGCTGATAGGATTCTATCAGCCAATCGGAATTAAGGTAGGAAAATTCTGATTGGCTGATGGAATCAGACAATCAGAATCAAGTTCAATCCGATTGGCTGATCCGATCAGCCAATCAGATTGATCTTGCATTCTATTGGCTGTTCCGATCAGCCAATATAATGCGAGCTCAATCTGATTGGCTGATCGGATCAGCCAATCGGATTGAACTTGATTCTGATTGGCTGATTCCATTAGCCAATCAGAAATTTCCTACCTTAATTCCGATTGGCTGATAGAATCCTATCAGCCAATCGGAATTCGAGGGACGCTATCTTGGATGACGTCCCTTAAAGGAACCGTCATTCTTCAGTTGGACGTCGTCGGAAGAAGATGGGTCCGCGCTGGAGGTCTTCACGATGGAGCCAGTCCTCATCGGATGAAGATAGAAGATGCCGCTTGGAAGAAGATGGTTGCCGGTCCAGATCTACTCTTCTTCCCGGATAGGATGAACACTTTGGACCCTCTTCTGGACTTCTTCAGCCGTCGGATGATGGATGTCTAGCCCCCTCTTGGGTTGGATGAAGATATCGGAGCCAGGACGGATCGGTGTGATACCCGGTGAGGTGAAGACAAGGTAGGAAGATCTTCAGGGGCTTAGTGTTAGGTTTATTTAAGGGGGGTTTGGGTTAGATTAGGGGTATGTGGGTGTTGGGTTGTAATGTTGGGGGGGTATTGTATGTGTTTTTTTACAGGCAAAAGAGCTGAATTTCTTGGGGCATGCCCCGCAAAGGGCCCTGTTCCAGGCTGGTAAGGTAAAAGAGCTTTGAACTTTTGTAATTTAGAATAGGGTAGGGCATTTTTTTATTTTGGGGGGGCTTTGTTATTTTATTAGGGGGCTTAGAGTAGGTGTAATTAGTTTAAAATTGTTGTAATATTTTTCTGATGTTTGTAAATATTTTTTTATTTTTTGTAACTTAGTTCTTTTTTATTTTTTGTACTTTAGTTAGTTTATTTAATTGTATTTATTTGTAGATATTGTATTTAATTCATTTATTGATAGTGTAGTGTTAGGTTTAATTGTAGGTAATTGTAGGTATTTTATTTATTTATTGATAGTGTAGTGTTAGGTTTAATTGTAACTTAGGTTAGGATTTATTTTACAGGTAAATTTGTAATTATTTTAACTATTTTAGCTATTAAATAGTTCTTAACTATTTAATAGCTATTGTACCTGGTTAAAATAAATACAAAGTTACCTGTAAAATAAATATAAATCCTAAAATAGCTATAATATAATTATAATTTATATTGTAGTTATATTACGATTTATTTTACAGGTAAGGATTTAGCTTTAAATAGGAATAATTTATTTAATAAGAGTTAATTAATTTCGTTAGATTTAAATTATATTTAACTTAGGGGGGTGTTAGTGTTAGGGTTAGACTTAGCTTTAGGGGTTAATACATTTATTAGAATAGCGGTGAGCTCCAGTCGGCAGATTAGGGGTTAATGTTTGAAGTTAGGTGTCGGCGATGTTAGGGAGGGCAGATTAGGGGTTAATACTATTTATTATAGGGTTAGTGAGGCGGATTAGGGGTTAATAACTTTATTATAATAGCGGTGCGGTCCGCTCGGCAGATTAGGGGTTAATAAGTGTAGGCAGGTGGAGGCGACGTTGTGGGGGGAAGATTAGGGGTTAATAAATATAATATAGGGGTCGGCGATGTTAGGGCAGCAGATTAGGGGTACATAGGGATAATGTAAGTAGCGGCGGTTTACGGAGCGGCAGATTAGGGGTAAATAATAATATGCAGGGGTCAGCGATAGCGAGGGCGGCAGATTAGGGGTTAATAAGTGTAAGGTTAGGGGTGTTTAGACACGGGGTACATGTTAGAGTGTTAGGTGCAGACGTAGGAAGTGTTTCCCCATAGCAAACAATGGGGCTGCGTTAGGAGCTGAACGCGGCTTTTTTGCAGGTGTTAGGTTTTTTTTCAGCTCAAACAGCCCCATTGTTTTCTATGGGGGAATCGTGCACGAGCACGTTTTTGAAGCTGGCCGCTTCCGTAAGCAACTCTGGTATCGAGAGTTGCAGTGGCGTTAAATATGCTCTGCGCTCCTTTTTTGGAGCCTAACGCAGCCATTCTGTGGACTCTTAATACCAGAGTTATTTAAAAGGTGCGGCCAGAAAAAGCCAGCGTTAGCTACGCGGGTCGTTACCGACAAAACTCTAAATCTAGCCGTAAGGTTTTATATTATATCTGCTGTATAATGTATAAGGTACAATTCTATTACAGGGACACCTACATATTTATGACAACAAACTGTTATATTTTACTTACTATTATTTCCCCCACTAGTTAATTCAATTCATTTTTTGCTTATTAATCTTAGACAGAGACCCCTTCACCGTTTTTCTATCTCCTCGGCACTTCCCTACATGATATGATATACTTTACATTTTACACTGCCACTAATCTTCACTTCTCCTCGTCTCACGATTCTAAGACCCCCTCTCTCCCTTTAGGGACCATACACCCCCCATTCCTTCTCTCTTCCTTTCCCTTCTATCTTTAATATTCTAGCCCTCTAAAACGCTTGGCCCACCATTAACACACAGTAATTAGTGCACCTCCATGAGCACTACTCTCCACATTCTAACTGCTGCTCCCTCCCCCCCCTTTATCCCCCCCCTTATCCCCCTGTACCCCCACATCACATTTGAGCGGCTCTTGCCCGCTGAGCTCCCTCCCTCAACACATTTCCTTTATTGATCTCACTTGTCTAACTCAAAGGACTTACTAGTCTTGTAGGCCACATTAGCTAATGAAGGCTTACGAGACATCCACTAACTTGAGACACTACATTCTATAAGACATAAAATGTAAAATGAGAACTGTTGAACCCATCTCACTGACCTTAGGAAGGCGACTATGTTGTGATTGGTAATTAAAATATGGTGTCTTTGATGTAACTAACGTCGAGATACTTTATGTATTACTGGTTTACACTTGTACCATTATTATGATTGTTTTACTATTACTCAGTTGTTTAACCCCAATATAAGATTGTTGACCGTTGTAACCTTACGGTCGCATTTTTATTTGATGATCCCTGTACGGATACATTTGATGGTTATGTTTATGAACACTTGTTATGTGTTTTTGTTCTCTTAATAAAAAGAACTTTAAAAAAAAAAAAAAGTAATCTATGCGGAATAACGTGTGGTGGGTCTTTGACATGCAAAAGAAATCTTCTGGATGTCTAAGGCGCCAGCCATCTATTAGGCTGAATGTTTGCATGAGTGATTGGATTATTTTAGAATCCGCATTAGATGAGGGGTGTAATTTTGATGGATTTTTCAATAGCAGCCGGGTCCTGAAATCTGTGTAATGTTGTGTGGTGAGCTATGTTAAAATCACCTCCAATAAATAAGGTGTATTAGCAATTTCCATGATTTGGGTTCGGAACTTAGTCCAAAATTGTTTCTTATTATTATTGGGCCCATAGACGTTACATAGTAAATACTTTTTATCATATAGTAGTAGTTTTACAATAACGAATCTACCCTGTTCGTCTATTATGCTCTGCTGTATTTGCATGGGTAGACCCTTTCTGAATAGAATTGCTACACCTCGTTTTCTCCCTGTGTCTGGTGTATAAATTAAAGGGACATTAAACCCAAAAATTTTCTTTCATGATTCAAATAGAGCATGCAATTTTAAACGTTCTATTTTACTTCTATTATCTAATTTGCTTCATTCTCTTGATTTCCTTTGCTTAAAAGCATATCTAGATAGGCTCAGAAGCTGCTTATTGGTGGCTGCACATAGATTCCTCATGTGATTGGCTCAGCCGTGTGCACTGCTGTTTCTTCAACAAAGGATATCTACAAAATGAAGCAAATTAGATGATAGAAGTAAATTGTAATATTGTTTAAAATTGTATTCTCTATCTGAATCATGAAAGAAAAAATGTTGGTTTAATGTCCCTTTAAGTGTCCCACCCAGCCTTTCTTAAGCTTAAAGTGAATGTAAATTTAGATGATAAAGTGCCCGGTTTTTAAAAATCTGATTAAAAACAGGGGCACTTTAATTCATCAAAATTTACATTTCACTCATGTTGTGAAAATACTTACCTTTCTTGACAGCCACTGCATCGATTCCCCCGCCCATCGCAAAGCCTCTTCCTTTGTCTAAAATGAGGAATCCGGCTTCCTCCAAACATGACACTGATTCCCCCGGGGGGTGGGGGGGTGGGGAAACTGTGATTGGAGGATGACCAATCCATCATTTCTGACGTATGAAGAGGCTTGCGACGACCGGGGGAATCGCAGGAGTGGCTGTAAAGATTAAAAGGTAATTGTTTTCACAACATGAGTCCATTGGTTAGCTAGTATTTAGGTAGCTTACTATGTCTATTTAATGTCCCTTTGTTACCAGTTGTCTTAGGGAGAAGATATAGCAGTATTGTTCACATTACACATTCCTATACATACAGTGATAACCAACATCGTTTCAAGATTTACATTACATAGGGTACTTGCCCTTCCGCAGATAGGGTAACAGAGTATAGTCCATTTGTGTGACTTTTTTTGTGAAATCCTTAGCTCTGGGGAGGTTGCTTTTGCGACATATATGATTTATATGTCCGGGAGTTCTAGATCTGATGTAAACCTGTAGGAGAGAGAACACAACAACCAAAACAAAACAAAAAACAATGAACAAATAAACATAATAACTAAAAACTGTGAATAAGTCTGGTTGGCCCTCATTCTCGGCCTCAGCTGTTGGGACTAATGACTACATTACAAGTCCTTTTTTTGTTTTTTGTTATATAAGTCTTCTGGGAAATTATGTTCCATGATTCACAGTGTTATGGAGGGTTTGCCCCTTTCTCTAGATATTGGTCTAAGTCTTTGGTTGACGTGAAGATTCTTGGGCCTGAGGGGGTGTGTAGCCACAGCTTCACTGAGTATAGCAGCGCCACTCTTCTGCCTTCATTGTGCTGCTTTGAGTAGTATGGAGCAAACTAATTTCTCCTTTTTGCTACTTCAGTGGAAAAGTTTTGGAAAATTAGGATTTTTGCACCATGATATATCAGCTTTGGTACTTGACGGAATGCTTGTAGTATCGCAATCTTCGCCTGGTAGTTCAGAAGTTTCGCCATTACTTGTCTTGGGCCTCTTCTTTCTAGTGCTGATCTTTCTGGGCCTATTTGGTGAACCCTCTCCACCACCACAGGAAGTGCTAATGTAGGTAGTTTGAGGAGTTGTGGTAATTGCATTTGCATTAAGTCTAGCAGGTCTTTCTGTTGCACTTCTTGTGGAAGTCTCACAATTCTCAAGTTGTTTCATCTTGAGCGATTTTCCAGATTTTCCATGCAATCTTGCAGAGTGGTAATTTGTCTGCGTAGTATCAGAACTGTGCTTTGTGTTTCGTTATGTCTGTCTTCGACTTCCGAGATGCGTTGTTCTGCATGACTCAGTCTACTGGTTTATTGTCTGACATCAGATGCTAATGTGTCTGCTCTTTATTGCAACTGTTCTATCTTTGGAAGGAAGAATGTTGTTAGCTGTTTGACTATTGGATCAGTATCCTCTGTGAGGCTATCTTCCGATAGTTAAGGGGTTCTGGGTGTATATCTGCTGCATGTTTTTGGCGTCTGTCATCTTGTTTATTTTTTTAAGACATTTCCCTGTTAGAGTTTATTGGGAGATTAAGTATTTATCAACTCTCACAAGTGCTCTGAAATACAGCCTAGGATGTGAGTTATTTGCTTTTATTTTAAGAAAAGCTGTTAATAATATTGGAATGGCCATTTGGGGCTTAATTTCCAGGCAAATGTGCTCTGCTATTGCCAATACCTTTCTGCTGCTCCTTTTGTATCTAATTTTCGGTGACTTTTGGTATCTTAATAGCCTGAAAAATATTGGCTCCGTGAGCTCAGGTTTATCAGCTTATTAGGCGGTGTTAATTACAGCTATATGTATAATGCTCTGTCCTGTAAGTAGGTGTAACCAAACAAAGTGTGTATCCAGCACCAATGTCCCAAAAGTGTGCAAAAGCCGTGAGGTGTAAACTGCCAAACACCAAGTAGATAATGTCAAAAGTAGGAAATCAAAGCAGCACCACTTGTAATATTCAAAATCTTCTCTTTTATTCCATAACACAAGGATAAAAAGGCATAGAAACAGAATGACGTTTCGGGTTATGCACCCTTATATGAACATGATTCAGATAGAGCATGCAATTTTGAGCAACTTTCTAATTTATTCCTATTATCAAATTTTCTTCATTATCTTGCTATCTTTATTTGAAAAGCTAGAATGTAAGTTTAGAAGCCGGACCATTTTTTGTTCACAACCTAGGTTGTGCTTGCTGATTGTTGGCTAAATGCACCCACCAATAAACAAATGCTGCCCAGGGTGCTAAGCCAAAAATTGGTTGGCTCCTTAGCTTAGATGCCTTCTTTTTAAAATAAAGATAGCAAGAGAACAAAGAGAAATTGATCATAGGAGTAAATTAGAAAGTTGCTTAAAATCGCATGCTCTATCTGAATCATGAAAGAAAAAAAATTGGGTTTAGTATCCCTTTAAAGCTTCTTTACTTGTATGATAGACTTGCTGTAGTAATCTCAGCTAGTTGTGAAAAGTTATGATTTTGATGACTCACCTCACGGCTTTTCCAACCAGATTGGGGCTCTCATGTAATGCAGGTATGGCGTTTGTAAACTTCGCCTTCCCAACCTGAGAGCGCAGGCCTGTCTATAGACTGGAGCCCTATGTTAGCTACGCTTTGCTTCTGTGCTTCAGCCGTCTAGCTCCCTTATGCATAGGAGTCAACGTCAGTCGAAGGTGGTTGTCCTTATCTTTAAGGTCTGAAAACTTGCGGCCTGTACTTTGTCTCTCCTGTGTGGCTACTGATGTAAGATGGCACCGGATCCCACCTGCAAGTGTGGGTCAGTCTGAAGCTCTGTATCTGCTCCGCTTTGCTGTCACAATCTAGCCGACCAGATCTCTTCTGCTGAAAAGTCAGCATCGTTTTTTGAGTGACTGCCCTTGTATGTGAGGTCTGTTAATAATTTACCCCTCACTATTTGACTCCGTTGCAAGATGGCGCCGAATCGCGCCTGCAGATCTTTTTGCAGTATTCCGGGGGCAAGAGCAGTGGTGTTTGGCTCTTCAAGCTTCTATTTCCAGCCGTGGCAAGGTGTAGGGATTTTATGTGTTGATGCCTGGCAAGGATATGGGCTTGGGGGTCTCGGGATTAGCAGATATACATTCTGTATAAGCAGAGCTCTTTCTCACCCCTGCTATCCAAATGCCCCACCCCCAAAGACCACTTTTTATTGTATTTGCAGATTAAAAGTTATTGTATAAAGCGAATTCAAGAATATCATGGAATAACGGACTGGAGATAATTGGGTAAAACTCTAACATTGTTCAAAGCTTGGGCAATTTACAATTTTATTTTTATATCAATGGGTATAATTCAAAGCTGGAACAGGATGGCTGAAAGCAGATTCATTGTTCAAAGATTGGGCTATTTACAATTTTATTTTTATATCAATGGGTATAATTCAAAACTGGAACAGGATGGCTGAAAGCAGATTCATTTTGGAAGGTATAGAAAGAAACTGCAGACTAGAGAAGGCTTCCCCATCTTCAGTCTATAAAGAGGCACCTTTACGACTATTACATGTCTAAAATAGGTAAATCTGAAGGCAATTGTTGGAAATTAAATTTCTATCATTCAAAATTAAATCGTTTAAGGGAATGTCCCAGAATTTTAAAATGAACCATTGCATAAAGCGACAGTCAAGTCAAAATTAAACTTTCTTGATACAGATAGGGCATGCAATTTTAAATAACTTGCCAATTTACTTTTAGCATCAAATTTGCTTTTTTCTCTTGGTATTCTTTGTTGAACGCTAAATCTAGGTAGGCTCAAACTGATTTCTAAGCTGTTGAAGGCCGCCTCTTATCTCAGTCAGTACATTTTGAGTTTTTCACAGTTAGACAATGCCTAGTGCATGTGGGCCATATAGATAACATTTTGCTCCCTGGGGAGTTATTTATGTGTCAGCACTGATTGGCTAAAATGCAGCTCTGTAAAAAGAACTGAGATAATGGGGCAGTCTGCAGAGTCTTAAATACAAGGTAAACACAGAGGTAAAAAGTGTATTAAAATAACTGTTGGTTATGCAAAACTTTGGAATGGGTAATAAAGAGATTATCTTTTTAAACAATACACATTTTTAATTAGACTGCCCCTTTAAGTATTTTGTTTACAGAATATATTAGACTGAATCAATTAGAAATTATGGCCTAGATTTGGAGTTCGCCGGTAAAAGGGCTGTTAACGCTCCGCTGGCTTTTTTCTGGCCGCACCATAAAATTAACTCTGGTATCGAGAGTTCAAACAAATGCTGCGTTAGGCTCCAAAAAAGGAGCGTAGATAATTTTTACCGCAAATGCAACTCTCGATACCAGAGTTGCTTACGGACGCGGCCGGCCTCAAAAACGTGCTCGTGCACGATTCTCCCATAGGAAACAATGGGACTGTTTGAGCTGAAAAAAAACCTAACACCTGCAAAAAAGCAGCGTTCAGCTCCTAACGCAGCCCCATTGTTTCCTATGGGGAAACACTTCCTACGTCTGCACCTAACACCCTAACATGTACCCCGAGTCTAAACACCCCTACCCTTACACTTATTAACCCCTAATCTGCCGCCCCCGCTATCGCTGACCCCTGCATATTTTTTTTAACCCCTAATCTGCCGCTCCGTAAACCGCCGCAACCTACGTTCTCCCTATGTACCCCTAATCTGCTACCCCTAACACCGCCGACCCCTATATTATATTTATTAACCCCTAACCTGCCCCCCACAACGTCGCCGACACCTGCCTACACTTATTAACCCCTAATCTGCCGAGCGGACCTGAGCGCTACTATAATAAAGTTATTAACCCCTAACCCGCCTCACTAACCCTATCATAAATAGTATTAACCCCTAATCTGCCCTCCCTAACATCGCCGACACCTAACTTCAATTATTAACCCCTAATCTGCCGACCGGACCTCACCGCTATTCTAATAAATGGATTAACCCCTAAAGCTAAGTCTAACCCTAACACTAACACCCCCCTAAGTTAAATATAATTTAAATCTAACGAAATAAATTAACTCTTATTAAATAAATTATTCCTATTTAAAGCTAAATACTTACCTGTAAAATAAACCCTAATATAGCTACAATATAAATTATAATTATATTATAGCTATTTTAGGATTAATATTTATTTTACAGGCAACTTTGTAATTATTTTAACCAGGTACAATAGCTATTAAATAGTTAAGAACTATTTAATAGTTACCTAGTTAAAATAATCACAAATTTACCTGTAAAATAAATCCTAACCTAAGTTATAATTAAACCTAACACTACCCTATCAATAAAATAATTAAATAAACTACCTACAATTACCTACAATTAACCTAACACTACACTATCAATAAATTAATTAAATACAATTCCTACAAATAAATACAATTAAATAAACTAACTAAAGTACAAAAAATAAAAAAGAACTAAGTTACAGAAAATAAAAAAATATTTACAAACATAAGAAAAATATTACAACAATTTTAAACTAATTACACCTACTCTAAGCCCCCTAATAAAATAACAAAGCCCCCCAAAATAAAAAATTCCCTACCCTATTCTAAATTTAAAAAGTTACAAGCTCTTTTACCTTACCAGCCCTGAACAGGGCCCTTTGCGGGGCATGCCCCAAGAATTTCAGCTCTTTTGCCTGTAAAAAAAAACCATACAATACCCCCCCCCCCAACATTACAACCCACCACCCACATACCCCTAATCTAACCCAAACCCCCCTTAAATAAACCTAACACTAAGCCCCTGAAGATCTTCCTAACTTGTCTTCACCATCCAGGTATCACCGATCCGTCCTGGCTCCAAGATCTTCATCCAACCCAAGCGGGGGTTGGCGATCCATAATCCGGTCCAGAAGAGGCTCCAAAGTCTTCCTCCTATCCGGCAAGAAGAGGACATCCGGACCGGCAAACATCTTCTCCAAGCGGCATCTTCGATCTTCTTCCATCCGGAGCGAAGCGGCAGGATCCTGAAGACATCCAGCGCGGAACATCCATCCGGACCGACGACTGAACGACGAATGACTGTTCCTTTAAGGGACGTCATCCAAGATGGCGTCCCTCGAATTCCGATTGGCTGATAGGATTCTATCAGCCAATCGGAATTAAGGTAGGAATTTTCTGATTGGCTGATGGAATCAGCCAATCAGAATCAAGTTCAATCCGATTGGCTGATCCAATCAGCCAATCAGATTGAGCTCGCATTCTATTGGCTGTTCCGATCAGCCAATAGAATGCGAGCTCAATCTGATTGGCTGATTGGATCGGCAAATCGGATTGAACTAGATTCTGATTGGCTGATTCCATCAGCCAATCAGAAAATTCCTACCTTAATTCCGATTGGCTGATAGAATCCTATCAGCCAATCGGAATTCGAGGGACGCCATCTTGGATGACGTCCCTTAAAGGAACAGTCATTCGTCGTTCAGTCGTCGGTCCGGATGGATGTTCCGCGCTGGAGGTCTTCAGGATCCTGCCGCTTCGCTCCGGATGGAAGAAGATCGAAGATGCCGCTTGGAGAAGATGTTTGCCGGTCCGGATGTCCTCTTCTTGCCGGATAGGAGGAAGACTTTGGAGCACCGGATTATGGATCGCCAACCCCCGCTTGGGTTGGATGAAGATCTTGGAGCCAGGACGGATCGGTGATACCTGGATGGTGAAGACAAGGTAGGAAAATCTTCAGGGGCTTAGTGTTAGGTTTATTTAAGGGGGGTTTGGGTTAGATTAGGGGTATGTGGGTGGTGGGTTGTAATGTTGGGGGGGGGTATTGTATTTATTCTTTTACAGGCAAAAGAGCTGAACTTCTTGGGGCATGCCCCGCAAAGGGCCCTGTTCAGGGCTGGTAAGGTAAAAGAGCTTGTAACTTTTTAAATTTAGAATAGGGTAGGGAATTTTTTATTTTGGGGGGCTTTGTTATTTTATTAGGGGGCTTAGAGTAGGTGTAATTAGTTTAAAATTGTTGTAATATTTTTCTTATGTTTGTAAATATTTTTTTATTTTTTGTAACTTAGTTCTTTTTTATTTTTTGTACTTTAGATAGTTTATTTAATTGTATTTATTTGTAGCAATTGTGTTTAATTTATTTATTGATAGTGTAGTGTTAGGTTAATTGTAGGTAATTGTAGGTAGTTTATTTAATTATTTTATTGATAGGGTAGTGTTAGGTTTAATTATATCTTAGGTTAGGATTTATTTTACAGGTAAATTTGTTATTATTTTAACTAGGTAACTATTAAATAGTTCTTAACTATTTAATAGCTATTGTACCTAGTTAAAATAAATACCAAGTTGCCTGTAAAATAAATATTAATCCTAAAATAGCTATAATATTATTATAATTTATATTGTAGCTATATTAGGATTTATTTTACAGGTAAGTATTTAGCTTTAAATAGGAATAATTTATTTAATAAGAGTTAATTTATTTCGTTAGATGTAAATTATATTTAACTTAGGGGGGTGTTAGTGTTAGGGTTAGACTTAGCTTTATGGGTTAATACATTTATTAGAATAGCGGTGAGCTCCGGTCGGCAGATTAGGGGTTAATAATTGAAGTTAGGTGTCGGCGATGTTAGGGAGGGCAGATTAGGGGTTAATACTATTTATGATAGGGTTAGTGAGGCGGGTTAGGGGTTAATAACTTTATTATAGTAGCGCTCAGGTCCGCTCAGCAGATTAGGGGTTAATAAGTGTAGGCAGGTGTCGGCGACGTTGAGGGGGGCAGATTAGGGGTTAATAAATATAATATAGGGGTCGGCGGTGTTAGGGGTAGCAGATTAGGGGTACATAGGGATAACGTAGGTGGCGGCGATTTGCGGTCGGAAGATTAGGGGTTAATTATTTTAAGTAGCTGGCGGCGACGTTGTGGGGGGCAAGTTAGGGGTTAATAAATGTAATACAGGGGTCGGCGGGGTTAGGGGCAGCAGATTAGGGGTACATAAGTATAACGTAGGTGGCGGTCGGCAGATTAGGGGTTAAAAAATTTAATCGAGTGGCGGCGGTGTGGGGGGAGCTCGGTTTAGGGGTACATAGGTAGTTTATGGGTGTTAGTGTACTTTAGGGTACAGTAGTTAAGAGCTTTATAAACCGGCGTTAGCCAGAAAGCTCTTAACTCCTGCTATTTTCAGGCGGCTGGAATCTTGTCGTTAGAGCTCTAACGCTCACTTCAGAAACGACTCTAAATACCAGCGTTAGAAAGATCCCATTGAAAATATAGGCTACGCAAATGGCGTAGGGGGATCTGCGGTATGGAAAAGTCGCGGCTGAAAAGTGAGCGTTAGACCCTTTAATCACTGACTCCAAATACCAGCGGGCGGCCAAAACCAGCGTTAGGAGCCTCTAACGCTGGTTTTGACGGCTACCGCCGAACTCCAAATCTAGGCCTATATTTTTTGTAGAAATCACGGTAAATTTAAAGAAAAAAATCTATATTTATTTATTTGGAAATCCCAGTCACTAGGAATTTGATTTTTTAAGTGGAAGGGTCATAAAATATAGACTCTAAAAGAAGTGAGAACCCACTTATTTAATATTATGATAAGTGAACAGTATTACCAGGACATGTATACATATAATCTGGTAAATAGGAAATGGAGAGGAATTATATAACTCGGAGGATTGAAGAGATGAATCTTTTTTAAAGTATTTTTTTCTTCTAGACACCCTAAGTAATAAGGATTTGCAGCCTATACGTTTGGGGACAAATTGTTAATAACGGACGTATAAGGGGATGGTATTGAATTAGGTAGGGGGAAGGGGGATAAAGTAGTGTAACTTCCTTATTTCTATTTTTGTGATTTGATTCTGAATATATTATTTCCTCTTCTGTAGTTTTTTTTTTGTCAAAAGAAATTTATGGAATGTTTTGTTCAATCCTTATGTTTGAATGTAATTATTGAGCTTTATTACTTATTCTTTTGTATGGTGATGAGAGTCCATAGGAATCCAAAACATGTAGGATATAATTCCTGCCACTAGGAAGAGGCCAAGAACCCACACAAGAGCTTTAAGCCCTCCCACCTTTCCTCAGTTTTGTTTTTGGCCTCCTAGGAGTGAGGTTGAGATAGAGGTGTTCCAGCTACTTGGCTAGGGATTATTTTATGGGAGCTCAGACCAATGTGAGACCCATTATCCCTGGGAAATCTTATATAGAAAGAAGCAAACAACGGATTTGAGCACTCTGAATGATACAGGGGCACAGGAATATCATGTTATGTGCACAGTATCTCACTATGGAATTTTATAGTACTACCCTCTAGTGATGCGGGGACATGTCCTCTCAGATCCTTTGCTGTCACCTGTACAGCATTGTATGGGCTCTACACTGAACACAGATCTTAGAGGCTATTGATTTTTCAATGCAGTAGCTGTGCACTTCTCTTGTGCTTGGTGGGAGCTGTCTACCCTTGATCTGTGTTTGGTCAATTTTAATCTCTGCATTGCCAGAATAATAATATATATATACTATTATAGGGAAAGATAAAATTAAATCAATTCCCGCTATAGAAGGAATTTAGCCGCTCAGGAAACATATAGTTATACTATAGCTTCTGTAACATTTCTATTTTTCTCAACTGTCCAGCTTAAGTGATTTTAACCCAGTATGTATGTCGGTATGACAAAATTTACACTTTATTAAAGATGAGATGAATGAAGTATGAAAGAAAGTGACACTAATATAGTTATTTGATTCGGGTTAAAGTCATTTTTCTTTTTGAGGTGCAACCTCTCTTTTTTGCAACTCATATTTTGTTGTACGGATAATATAATATTTGTGACTGTGTATAACAGATTGAGCCACAAGATCACATGAATATTAAAGAAACACTGGCATATATTAAGGGAGTGTAATCCCCAGGTAGATGAATTCAAAAAAGAACCCATGGTAGTGTAAATTAGAAATAAAAGCATTAAGGATATGTTGGTACATACTGATACAGGCAGTGGGAGAAAAAGTATTCAGAGAACTATAGACCCAGAATAAACTGGTTGCTATCTGTGCTTAAATTGCAGTCATTGCAGTTCCATGATTAATGGCGAGTATTTTTATTATCCAATAAGTGGAGGGAAAGTTCATATAAAGGACTATCTAACATGTAGATCAACATTTGTAATTTACATAATTAAGTGTCCATGTGGATTTATTTATGTAGGTGAGACCTGTAGAGAGGTTAGGGAGAGGATAAGGGGACATTAATCAATTAGATGCAAATATAAAGAAGCACCAGTTTCCTCTCACTTCCTCTCTATGGGTCATAATATTAGCCAGCTGAGATTTCAAATTATAGAACGGATTGTTAAACCTAGGAGGGGCGGGGACAGAGAACATCTCTTGAAGGGCAGAGAGATGTTCTGGATACATAAATTAGAAGCCCTAGCTCCGAAAGGTCTTATCAAAGATTTTGATTGAGGTCTGTTTCTTCAAATACACCTTTTAAGTGTACGCCTTAAATGTGCTTTATATATAAAAAAAAGTATTGCTTTATAACTGATTTTGGTATACCCTGATGTTTGTGCATTGTTATCCTTTTTTAATTGTATATATAGGTTTTTATGTGTTTTATATTTTGAATATACATTGATTAGGCCCATGTGATCATTTGCATTTAAAAAAGTGCAAGAGATGTAATATTCATTTGCAGCCACAAGATGTCACTAATATGCTAAAAATGCTCCCATGGTAACAGTTTAAGGTATAAAAGGCACGGACCTGTGTATAATCAAACATACATGACTAAGGGCCTAGTAGTTGCATGAAATGTTGTATCTGTTTCTTTGGACCCTATGTAACCAAAGAAAGGTCTGTTTTATCAATTTAGAGGCTGGAATAATCTGTTTGATATCCACTACGGAACTCACCTCTCTTAACAGAAATATTTTTTATGCTTGATATATACCTCATGACAGTTTTATGAGGTTACTCTGTGTGAGTGCGCATTTTATATGAATATTTTAATAAACATTGCTTTATTGGTTTTACTGCACTTAGATCTGCTTTGCGCTACTTATGTTTTTATCTTTTGTAGCGTTTTTTGTGTGTCAACCAGTGATCACAGCAGTCTGTGGAACAGCTGCAGGCAGTATCTTTGAAATTACCTATGTGAATTCACACAATAAGTGCTGTGTTAGGGCTATAAGAACTAGCTAAATAGTTTTCTTCTGTTTTAGCTTACTTCTTTATTTTATAAAAATTGATGATTATCCAATACATTCTTTTCTTTCATGATGATCAGAGTCCATAGGCCCTGCCCGTTTAAAACTTTTGGGCAACAGTTCTAATTCGCTCCTCTGTAGACCATGCTTTTGTCTTTCCTACCTATCTGTTTCTTGTGGGGGTTCTTGGCCTCCTCCTAGAGAAGGAAATTATATCCCACATGTTGAGGATTCCTATGGACTGTGATCATCCCCAAAGAAAATAATTTATCAGGTAAGCATACATTTCTTTTACAAGATATGACGAGTCCACGGATTTCATCCTTACTTGTGGGATTTATCCCCCTGCTAACAGGAAGTGGCAAAGAGCACCACAGCAGAGCTGTATATATAGCTCCTCCCTTCCCTCCACCTCCAGTCATTCTCTTTGCCTGTGTTAGTACTAGGAAGAGGTAAAGTTAGGTGTTAGTTTAGATTCTTCAATCAAGAAGTTTTTTATTTTAAAATGGTGCCAGTGAGTACTATTTTTCTCAGGGAGAAATCCTCAGTCTATTGCTTCCCAGGAGGAGTGGAGACATCTTATTTTCTGCCCTGATGTTGATGATCTTAGCAAACATTACCTAAGATCCATGATGGTTCCCACAGCTCAGCTGAAGGTAGTGTGAGAAAATCTTCAGTGTGGAGAACGGTGTCTTGCTACAAGCAACATTGAGGTATGTTCAGTCTTTTGTTTCTGGGGAGACTTGATGCATCAGAACAGGCTGACATTTTTCCCTATATGGGGAAGGGTAAGCAGTATACACTATATGAAAGGAAATGGTGTACCTGAAATCTCTTTATATTATTTGCCAAAGTATGTAAATATATCTTTGAGGCTTATTTAGGGCTGGATGCTGGGAGTTGCGGTTTGCTTAAGGGCTGTTAACTTTGTCACTGGTTTGAGGGAGTGCAGTGTTACGCAGGGCCGCCACTAGAAATTTTGGGGCCCCTGACTTAACCATTGATCAGGGCCCCCCCCCCCTTGACATGTGCAATTTTTGACCAAGTGACTAAAACGTATATGCACTTTATTCTTAAGTGTCTATTTAAACTTGTAAATGTTGTAAAGTTAGTAACATACACTGAAACACACCGACACACTCACACATAAGGATTCACATATAGACACTCTAGCAGACACACAAAGAAACACACTCAGACACAGACACCCAAACAGACACTCAGCACTTGTTTACATTGACCTGACAAGTAATGAGGTAGACTACAGTTTTGTAAAAAAAAAGGAGATTTAGAAAACAAAATATGGAGTTCTGATTATCTTTTTGTAAAGGAAGATGCAAACTAAATGATGACAACAGCATGCAGTGGCTGAAAGGAAGGGCCCTGAACTGCCTAAACAATAATTTAAAGGTTAAATGGTAGATTGGTGACTTCCGGAAAGGTCTCATTAGTCTCAAAGTCTGTAGAAAGATGTGAATAATCAGTAGTAAGGTCAAAATTTCCTAAAAAGGAACAGACCATGGACACACACACACAAACTCAAACTTGCACATACAGCCAAGGAAACACCAACAGAGACAACCTCAGAAAACACACAAAGACATACACACACACACACACACAGAGAGACACCCACAGAAAACACAGAAAGACATACATACACACACCCTCACTGAGACATCCACAGAAAACACACAAAGACATACACACACCCTCACAGAGACATCCACAGAAAACACAGACATACACACCCACCCTCACAGATGCATCCAGAGAAAATACACAAAGACAAACACACGCCCACCCTCTCAGAGACACCCATAGAAAAAGCTCAAAGACACATGCACACACCCTTACAGACATCCACAGAAAATGCACAAAGACATACACACCCACCCTCAAAGAGATACCAACAGAAAAAATACATACACACTCATAGAGACACAAACCAAAGCACAAAGACATAAACACAGACACCCACAGAAACACTCACAGGAGGAAACATTTATGCACCTTGCATCCCCTAAATCAACAGTGTGTGACATGCATGATAAATAAAAATGCAGAAATTAAGAGATCACTTTTTAAAGAATCATATTTGTAAATGTGCAAACAAAAATAATTCTGTGAATTCAAAATTGTACATTAATGATCTGGGTAGATGGCTAGATAAAGAAAAGTACTTTTAAAAGGTTGACATATGTTTGATATTTTCCCCATTTTCCCCAACCAAGAGCACCACTTCAAATATAGTGTACAAATGTTCCCATCTGTCAGCTGTACTTGTGGATTTTGAAAATGCTGTACTCTATATGGTCTTGGTGGAACCATAAGCTGTGGTACTCATACCATTAGATCTGGTTAAATGCAGGATTTAAGCTTGTTGGTATGCATTTCAAAATTAAGTCAGCTGTAGTGTAAACTGAACAGTTTTAAGTTAACCTGTCTCATTTCCAATACTGAGCAATCTTAGTCTGAGAGTATAACATGTTATGCAGATGTAAAAATCTTAAAATGCCTCCTTTTATCTGGAAAGTCCTTGCATAAAGGGGCAGTAAACTGGAATGTAATATATATAATTTGTGTATTGAGGAGGAAACATTTGTGCATGGTTTTAAATATAGAATTTCTACAGCATTGTCAAATAATCATAAATACACTGCTGCTAAAAAAATGTGTTTTTATGGACCCCTGGCCCAACCATACAACTACTACCACACTGGAGTTACAATCTTAAATTGCACAAAGAAATAAAAAACATTTGCTAAGTAATTCCTACCTCCTCTGCAAATGAAAGTGATTAGCCGTCTGACTCAGGCACACACTGTACAAACAAAGTGTCAAGTCTGTCTCACGCTGTGCATAGTGGTTTAGTGCACACTCAGAAATCCTCTCAAATGCTAATACTTTACTCCTTGTAATAACATTTCCCATGCTCAATTAGCACTCTGCTGTAGTACCCACTGGTGGCTGCCAAAAATGTAAAATGTAGTTCTTGCCTCATGGGGCCCCCCTAGCCCATTGGGCCCCTGACAGGAGTCACCCCTGTCACCCCCTGATGGTGGCCCTGGTGTTACGTTTGCTGTGCATACAAGAGGGCACATGGCTTTATTTTTTGTCTTACAAGTCGACATGTTGTTTTTACTTGCGACCCATGCGGGTCTTAGTCAGAATTAGAGTAACACCCACGGTGGGCGGGCCTCTTCTCGAGCGCTCAGACGCGCAGTAGTATCCAGATCGCATAGCAAGCGGAGACTGGGGCTCTGGTGGGGCCTAAGTTGTCTCGACCTATCAAAGGGTTTTTCAAACTTCAGGCTACAACAAGTGCATTCCGGGGGCAGGTAGGCGCCACAGCAGAGCTGTGGCATGGTGCAGGGGCCAAATTAAGATAGTAAATACATTTCTGTTATAAAGTGTTTTTCTTACATATCTATGCAAGTGGATGCAATACTTATAGAGTATTTAGGGCACTCTAAAATAATATCTTCTATTCCAAACAAGTTTTGCAGATGTCAGAAAAATATTTGCGCTTTTAAAATTTAAAGGCGCAGTACAGTTTCTTTTTGCATTAACATTTTTGTATACAATTTGAATCAGAGCTCAATAGTTTTAGCAAAATACAACTATTGTTAATATTGCTAGTCTATTTAACATGTCTGACACTGAGGATGAAACTCCTTGCTCTTTGTGTTTACATGCCACTGTTGAACCCCCTCTGGTTTTGTGTTCCTCGTGCACTGAGAGGGTCTTACAATGTAAAGCACAAATTTTATGTAAAGAAGATGTGTCTAAGGATGATTCTCAGTCTGAGGAGAATCAGGGTATACCGCTAACTTCTCCCCAAGCGTCACAACGCCCACCCAAGCGATGCCTGGTGCTTCAACCGCGTCTACTTCATTTACTCTGCAGGATATGGCTGCAGTTATGTCAATTACCCTTACAGAGGTATTGTCTAAGTTGTGTGTTACAGGGCAAACGCAGTAGGACAGAAGTCAATGTGAATACTGAGTCCTCTGATGCTTTGTTAGCTATTTCCAATGTGCCCTCACAGGGATCTGAATTGGGGGTCAGGGAACTCCTGTCTGAGGGGGAACTTTCTGATTCGGGAAGTGCGTTACCTCAGATGGACTCGGATGTTATGTCCTTTAGATTTAATCTTGAACACCTCCGCCTGTTACTTCGGGAGGTTTTAGCGACTCTGGATGACTGTGACCCTATTGTGGTACCACCAGAGAAATTGTGTAAAATGGACAAATACTTAGAGGTACCTACTTACACTGATGTTTTTCTGGTTCCTAAGAGAATCTCAGAGATTATTAAGAGGGAATGGGACAGACCGGGTATCCCGTTCTCACCCTCTCCTAATTTCAAGAAAATGTATCCCATATCTGACACTGTTCGGGACTCTTGGCAAACAGTCCCTAAAGTGGAAGGAGCTATATCTACCCTGGCTAAGCGTACAACTATTCCTATTGAGGACAGTTGTGCTTTTAAAGGCCCGATGGATAAGAAATTGGAAGGTCTTCTAAAGAAATTGTTTATTCATCAGGGTTTCCTTTTACAACCAATAGCTTGCATTGTACCAGTTACCACTGCGGCGGCCTTCTGAATTGATGCTTTAGAAGAGTCTCTTAAGACTGAGACTCCTTTAGAGGATATTTTAGACGACAGAATTAAGGCTCTTAAGATGGCTAATTCTTTTATTACAGATGCCGCTTTTCAGATTGCCAAGTTGGCGGCTAAGAATGCCGGATTTGCTATTTTAGCGCGTAGAGCGTTATGGTTCAAATCTTGGTCTGCTGATGTGTCATCTAAGTCAAAGCTTTTGGCTATTCCCTTCAAAGGGAAAACCTTTGGGCCTGATTTGAAAGAGATAATTTCTGACATTATGGGAGGTAAGGGTCATCTCCTACCTCAAGATAGAACCGCTAAACTGAGGGGTAAACAAAATAATGTTCGTTCCTTTCGGAACTTTAGGGGAGTCTCCTCTTCATCCTCATGGTACAATGATTTGCATGACTGGGACATAGTCATACCTGGATACAGGTTATTTAAAAAGAACAGAGTAGGAAAGAAAGGTGGAGGAGTTGCTTTGTATGTAAATGAAAATATAAAGGTTACTGAAATTGTAGGAACAAATGATGAGGTGGAAAGTATTTGGGTGACTTTGGAAATTGGAGATAAAAATGTTTTTAGAATAGGGGTTGTATATAGGCCTCCATTGCAGGATGAAAAACTGGACAATCTGTTATTAGATGAAATAACCAAAATGACCATGAAGGGTAAGGTTATAGTACTGGGGGACTTTAATTTGCCAGATATAGACTGGAAGATTCCTTCTGCTAGATCGGCTAGAAGCAGGTATATTCTTGAATCTCTGCTAGGGGAATCACTTGAACAATTAGTCAAGGAACCAACTCGTAAGGAAGCTATATTAGATCTAATACTTACAAACAGTGATACAGTTTCAGATGTGTCTGTAGGTGAGAACTTAGGATCCAGTGATCATCAATCTGTTTGGTTTAGTATTCATGTTCAGGAACTGTACACCCAGACTAAAACAAAAGTTTTAGACTTTAGGACGGCAGATTTTTCATTAATGGGAGAATACCTAAAAAACTATTTAAAGGGGAAAAATCTTATTACAGGGGTTCAAGAACAGTGGGAATTTGTGAAAGGTGCCATTTTAGATGCAACCGCACACTGTATTAGACATGTCTGTAAAAGTAAAAGAAAGCGGAAACCAATTTGGTTTTCCAAAGAAGTAGCACATGCTGTAAAGACAAAAAAGATAGCTTATAAAAATTACAGACACACACAAGCAGATGATGATATGAAAATATGGAGACTCCAACAAAAAAAGACTAAGCAGTTAATTAGGAAGGTTAAAGCTGATGCAGAAGAGAAGATAGCACAGTCAGTAAAACATGGGGACAAAACATTCTTTAGATATATCAGTGAAAGAAGAAAAAATAAGGTAGGAATAGTAAAATTGAAATCAGTTGATGGTAGAATAATAGAAGGAGATAAGCAGATTGCAGACTGTCTCAATGATTACTTCTGTTCTGTTTTCACTAAAGATTGTGAAGATACAATGTCTACATTAAGGGATGCTATGCAAAATAGAAACAAGCTTAACAGTAATCTTTTTACAGAGGATGAGGTTTTGTTAGCATTATCAAAAATAAATGTTACAAAGGCAGTGGGTCCTGATAATATTCATCCAAGGGTTTTAAAAGAACTTCGTTCAGTGCTAACTGTCCCATTAACTGATCTGTTTAATCAGTCACTATTAACAGGAGCTGTCCCAGATGATTGGAGAATAGCAAATGTAATACCTCTTCATAAAAAGGGCAGTAGAGAAGAATCTGGCAACTACAGGCCAGTTAGTTTAACTTCAGTAGTAGGGAAATTAATGGAAAGCCTCTTAAAGGAAAGAATTATGACTTACATAAAGACAAACAATTTAGAGGACCAAAATCAGCATGGTTTTACTTCAGGGAGATCATGTCAGACTAATCTAATTGACTTCTTTGATTATGTAACAAAAGTATTAGACAAGGGAGGAGCAGTTGATGTAGCATATCTAGATTTCAGCAAAGCATTTGACACCGTCCCACACAATAAACTTATTCACAAACTATATCTCCTTGGTCTAGATTCAAAAATTGTGAACTGGGTGGAATGCTGGCTTAAGGACAGAAAACAAAGTGTCTTAGTAAATGGAGTTCATTCAGCAGAGGGGGCTGTTACTAGTGGTGTTCCTCAGGGGTCAGTTCTGGGGCCTGTTTTGTTTAACATATTTATCTGCGATATCAGCAAAGGGCTACAGGGGAAAGTATGTCTCTTTGCAGATGATACAAAAATTTGCAACAGAGTGGATGTTCCAGGGGGGGTAGACAAAATGAGAAGTGATATACAACAATTGGAGGATTGGACAAACGACTGGGATCTAAAGTTTAACACAGCAAAGTGTAAAATAATGCATTTAGGGAAGAAAAATCCAAATGTTAATTACAGACTCAATGACACTTTACTGACTGTTACAGACGAGGAACAGGACTTGGGAATTATTATTTCAGATGATTTAAAACTTAGTAAACAATGTAGTAAGGCAGCGAGTAAGGCTAGCAGAATGCTTGGATGTATTGGTAGAGGTATTTGCAGCAGAAATAGTAAGGTTCTTATGCCACTTTATAGATCATTAGTTAGGCCTCATCTTGAGTATTGTGTGCAGTTCTGGAGGCCATATCTTCAGAAGGATATTAACAAACTTGAATCTGTGCAAAGGAGGGCTACCAAAATGGTACATGGTCTAAAAAATAAAACTTACCAGGATAGGCTCAATGACCTAAATATGTATAGCTTAGAGGAGAGAAGGGAAAGAGGTGATATGATAGCAACTTTCAAGTACATTAAAGGGTTTAGTAAAACTGAGGCTGTGGGTATTTTACATAAAATGGAAAATTCAAGAACAAGGGGTCATGAGCTCAAGCTAAAGGGTAGTAGATTCAGGAGTAATTTGAGGAAGCACTTCTTTACAGAAAGAGTGATTGATTTATGGAATAAACTTCCTCAAGAGGTAGTAGCAACAAACACTGTGGGGGACTTTAAAAATGCATGGGACAAGCATAGGGCTATCCTACGAACTAGATAAGTTTATACTGTTAGGTAAGGTGGGGCAGACTTGCTGGGCCTATGGCTCTTATCTGCCGTCAATATCTATGTTTCTCTTCTTCCGCCAAGCAGGAAGGGAATTTTGTTCAGGCCAAGTCCGTCTGGAGACCCAACCAGGCTTGGAACAAGGGTAAACAACCCAAAAAGCCTGCTGCTGCTACCAAAACAGCTTGAAGGGGCAGCCCCCGATCCAGGACAGGATCTAGTAGGGGGCAGACTTTCGCTCTTTGCCCAGGCTTGGGTAAGAGATGTTCATTATCCTTGGACACTGGAAGTCGTGTCCCAAGGGTATCAGCTGGAATTCAAAGGTTCTCTCCCAAGGGGGAGGTTTCTTCTTTCACGATTGTCTGTAGACCAGACAAAAAGAGAGGCATTCTTACGTTGTGTAAAATACCTCTCTACTATGGAAGTAATTTGTCCCGTTCCAAGACTGCAACAGGGACAGGGGTTTTACTCAAATCTTTTCGTGGTCCCCAAAATGGAGGGCACGTTCCGACCCATTTTAGATCTAAAAAGTCTAAACAACTTTCTCAGAGTCCCATCTTTCAAAATGGAGACTATTCGAACAATTCTTCCATTGATCCAGGAGGGTCAATATATAACTACCGTGGACTTGAAGGATGCATACCTTCATATTCCTATCCACAAAGATCATCATCAGTTCCTAAGGTTTGCCTTCCTGGACAAACATTTTCAGTTCGTGGCTCTTCCCTTCGGGTTGGCCACAGCACCCAGGATCTTCACAAAGGTTTTAGGGTCCCTTCTGGAGGTTCTCAGGCCGTGGGGTATTGCAGTGGCGCCTTATCTGGATGATATTCTGATCCAGTCGTCGTCTTACCATCTGACAAAGTCTCATAAAGACATGGTCCTGTCCTTTCTGAGGACTCACGGGTGGAAGGTGAATCTAGAAAAGAGTTCATTAATTCCACAGACTAAGGTTCCCTTCCTGGGAACTCTAATAGATTCCATATCCATGAAAATCTTCTTGACAGAGGTCAGAAAGTTAAAGATTCTGAATACATGCCGAGCCCTTCAGTCCAATCCTCGGCCATCAGTGGCCCAGTGCATGGAGGTAATTGGATTGATGGTGGCGGCAATGGACATCATTCCGTTTGCTTGTTTTCATCTCAGACCACTACAGCTGAGCATGCTCAGACAGTGGAATGGAGATTATACAAATTTGTCTCCTCAGATAGATCTGGATTAGGAGACAAGAGACTCTCTTCTTTTTTGGTTGTCTCAGGATCATCTGTCCCAAGGGACGTGCTTTCGCAGACCCTCATGGGTGATAGTAATGACGGACGCCAGCCTTCTAGGTTGGGGTGCAGTCTGGAATTCCCTGAAGGCTCAGGGTGTGTGGAATCAGTCGGAGTCACTTCTTCCAATCAATATTCTGGAATTGAGAGCAATATTCAATGCGCTTCAGGCGTGGCCTCAGTTGGCTTCGGCCAAATTCATTCGCTTTCAGTCGGACAACATCACGACTGTGGCTTACATCAATCATCAGGGAGGAACAAGGAGTTCCTTAGAAATGACAGAAGTATCCAAGATAATTCGGTGGGCGGAGGCCCGCTCTTGTTATCTATCAGCAATCTACATCCCAGGAGTGGACAACTGGTAAGCGGACTTTTTAAGCAGACAGACGTTTCATCCGGGGGGAGTGGGAACTCCATCCGGAGGTCTTTGCCACTCTGATCCTCAGATGGGGCAGACCGGAGTTGGATCTGATGCCAAGCTTCCAAGATATGGATCCAGGTCAAGGGATCCTCAGGCCGAACTGATAGATGCCTTGGCAGTGCCTTGGTCGTTCAACCTAGCTTATGTGTTTCCACCGTTTGCTCTTCTGCCTCGGGTGATTGGTCGGATCAAGCAGGAGAGGGCTTCAGTAATTCTAATCACACCTGCGTGACCTCGCCTTGGTATGCCGATCTAGTGGGCATGTCCTCTCTGTCGCCGTGGAAGCTTCCATTGAGGCAGGACCTTCTCATTCAGGGACCCTTCCAACACCCAAATCTAGTTTCTCTGCAACTGACTGCTTGGAGATTGAACACTTGATTTTATCTAAGCAGGTGTTCTCTGATTCAGTCATTGATACTTTGATTCAGGCACATAAGCCTGTTACTAGAAAGATCTACCATAAGATATGGCGTAAGTATCTTTATTGGTGTGAATCCAAGGGCTACTCATGGAGTAGAGTTAGGATTCCTAGAATTCTGTATTTTCTCCAAGAAGGATTGGAGAAAGGGTTATCAGCGAGTTCATTAAAGGGCCAAATCTCTGCTTTGTCAATTTTACTACACAAACGTTTGTCAGATGTTCCAGACGTTCAGTCTTTTTGTCAGGCTCTGACCAGAATCAAGTCTGTGTTTAGATAAATTGCTCCACCCTGGAGTTTGAATTTAGTTCTTAAAGTTCTTCAAGGGGTTCCGTTTGAACCCATACATTCCATAGATAAGTTATTATCTTGGAAAGTTTTGTTTTTGGTTGCTATTTCTGCTCGTAGAGTTTCTGAACTTTCAGCGTTACAATGTGACTCGCCTTATCTTATCTTTCATTCTGATAAGGTGGTTTTACGTACCAAACCTGCGTTCCTTCCTAAGGTTGTTTCAAATAAGAATATTAATCATTAGATTGTGGTTCCTTCAATATGTCCTAATCCTTCTTCTAAGAAGGAGCGTCTGTTGCATAACTTGGACGTGGTCCCTGCCCTGAAGTTTTACTTGCAGGCGACTAAAGAATTTTGTCAATCTTCTTCTTTATTTGTTGTTTTTTTTCTGGAAAGCGTAGGG
This sequence comes from Bombina bombina, assembly GCF_027579735.1. Lineage (NCBI taxonomy): Eukaryota > Metazoa > Chordata > Amphibia > Anura > Bombinatoridae > Bombina > Bombina bombina. The sequence continues at coordinate 572,918,599 of NC_069505.1, read as the reverse complement.
GCCAGAAAGCTATGGCTACCTCTCTTTCTTTTTGGCTGAAGAGTATCATCCATCTGGAATATGAGACTGCTG